>NW_017728947.1:112247355-112340626 GCF_001723895.1 Crocodylus porosus | reverse complement strand
ATAAACTTATAGGTGGCCACCAGATCACCCCTGAGCCTGCGCTTTTCCAGGCTAAAGAGTCCCATGGCTCTCAGCCTGTCGTCGTAAGATCTGCTTTCCTGACCTCTGATCATGCGTGTGGCTCTCCTCTGGACTCTCTCAAGCTTCATACCAGTGCTAAGTACATCCTAAACATTAGGGCAATTTACCCCTAGGAAGACACAGTGGTCCTTCCTACCAAATCAGGCCTGGGACCAGAAGCCAAGATAAGTCGGCCTTCCTCACTTGTTCTCAGAAGATTCTCCAAGCTGAGCTTGATCTCTGGTGCCCGAGGTGTCTGTGCTGAAGAGCAGGCTTCACTTAAAAAACGATTCAGCTTTGTAGACTGCTTTATTTTCTTGAAGCATTTGCTGACAGAGCAGGTTAGCGGTCAGAGTCGGCAAGCGGGATGGTGGGGACCGGGGTCCCATTCCGGCCAGTCTTCTGTGTCTGCTCCAAGCAATTCATTGGCCTTCAATAGGATTTGTCTTCGCCACTTTCCATAAAACCCTTGAGCCTGCCTTTGTCACTTAGATCTGGGGTACGCCATCGCCCATCATGCGGCTGCTGACTGGCCAAGGGATACATAAGATTCCACCTTTGTCCCAGTTTAAACCTGTTGCAAAGTGGGACAAGCCTGTTCCCTGCGTTGCCATGCCTCTAGGTACTCGGTGCCCTGTGACCGCTGCTTCTTGGCGTGGCTCTGCTATTCCCCAGCCCTCCCCAAAACTCCCTGGTATCTGTGGTTTTCAGTTCAGATGACAAGCTCTGCAGGGCTCACACTGCCTCTGCTGTATGGATCTGACATGCTTCGACGGCATGTGAAGGCCGCCCATCCTGCAAAGGGGATAGACAAAAACCCAAGGAGCATTAGGACCTAGCAGCAATCCAGGCAGCCAAGACAACCAATCACGAGACAAGCCAGTTAGCCAAGTCAACCAATCACAGGCCACCCCAGACACAAGTAGAGCATAAAAGGCGAGAGCAGGTTGACGCAGGAGGAGCTTTGGAGCTGTGGCTGGGAGACAGCTGCTTAAGAAGAGGACAAGTTTGCATGGAAGATGCTTCTCCACCTCCACACAAGCATAACACCTAGGGGCTCCGACCTCTGTTTGGGCCCTCTAGGATCTACTGCAGCCCCAACGCTGTCGCCGAGTCTGAGTGTGGCCAGGCGCCTGCTTCCTTTGCAAAGTGCTGAAGTGTTCCCTGGATGTGCACGGAGGAGCAGATTTGCTCCTCTGCAGGCAGAGCAAGGGGGAGACGTGCCAAGTGGCCATGCCTGGACTCCTGCCTGTTCCTCCTAGGTGGGTGAGAGCAAATAACCAGTTCAAATCCAAAAGGGCTCACCTCCATGCTAAGGATCTTTGATAGCCACTAGCTGCAGCTGCAAGCCGACTGGAAGGGATGCTAATCCCTTGCTTCCTCCTAGGCTATTTGTGAACGAACAGTGGGTAACAACAGGGGGGTCGCTCTGAGCTTCATGACTGACTTGCTATAACCATGTTTGACTCTCTGCTTTGCAAGCCCATGTGTTCAGCTCTGCCTGGCTGCCTCGCGGGCCGACTGCTACAGCAGGGGCAACGGGAATGCGAGTCGGTGGCTGATACAGGTTGGGATGCTCTACATCCACCGCAGGCCCTCCTCTGGAGTAGGGCCGGAGGGGCAGCGGCAAGGCTGCAATCAGCTTTCACCTGTTAAGGAGCTGGCCCAAAAAGAGCCATCAGAAGGAAACCCCGTCTCTGCTATCACCAACAGACCATCCAACACAGCTTGCGAGCTGGCCAACCTCCCCCAGCAATCTTCACAGCACGTGCCAGCTGCGAGCTGCTATGATACCAACTACGCACGAGTTGCCCATGAGCCTAGCACCTCCCTCAAGGCTTAGAGATGAGCAACGTTTAGCGCAACGGTTCTCATGGGGGTGCCATGCAGTATTAGCGCCATTACGTGTGCAAACACCTACACGGTTCACACAGGAATCCATGGTGTCAAAACCATGCTGCCCCGCTGGGTTCTCGCTGAGCTTTTTGCAACCAAAGAATTGCTCTAGTATTTTTTCCTGTAGTCAAAAAATGAGTGAAAGTTCAGAGCTGAAATTTCCTAAGGGATGTCATGAGTCTAACAAGGTTGGAAACCACTGCTTTACTATAACACAGTTATATTTCCTTCAGGAAGCAGCACACTTCAGTTCCTCCCCTTCTCCCTCATGCTAAAAATTGCTTGGCTGGGGGCGGGCAACCTGAGGCACTGGTGCCACATGTGGCAAAGGCAGCCTCTGTGCATAGCACATGGGAGGGCACTAGCAGCACTGTGGCAGATAGGGAAGGGAGCAGAAAGCAGATTAGATTGGGCAGGGAGCATAGAGTAGGGAGCAGAAACCAGAGCAGCAGTTTGGGCAGGGGAAAGGGATCATAGTTGCATTCAGAGAGGGTAGAGGGCTTGCCAAAAAAGGTTGGTCCCCCCTTTGCTAGGCCATTTGTTCCCAAAATTTTATGAAGAGCAATTACAAGTAAACCAAATGGCAAGCACCCTAGGATGAGGTTACATATGGTCAGCCAGGACTCACCGAAGTTATTGAGCACGCACCAGATTTGACTGACAGGTGCCACTGATTGAAAAGAAAAATTAGCCCTAGATTTCCAAGAACAAGAGCACAGAGGCACTGGCAAAAACATCAGTGTTGCATGTATGACCGCAGTCAGCGTGTGCGCACAGGAGAGGCCAGGCATGTATTGACACATTTGCAGACAGCACCAGAGCAGCCAGTGCATCCCGTGTTTGTGCAAGGGCTTGGACCGCACGCCCTGGAGGTGGTTCAAAAGGGGCTGAGTGGACCAGTCTGCCAGCTGATGGTGCTTCCCTCAGCAGAGGTAAAGGTGCTCTCACCAGGCACCTTTATCACTACTGACTGCTCCTGTCATGGCCTGTGACAGCACACTTCTACTCCCATCACCGATGGGAGGAAGCTCACGTGACCTAAACCGAGCCCCGAATTTCACCTCTCAGGGATCGAATCCCTCTCTCTATTACACAAACATGAGGTTTGGATCAGCTTGGAATTGCACTGCCCCAGCAACGTAGGTCTCCCCCAGGCAGGGAGGTAGCAGATAATTTTCTGTGCATGTGGAACAACAGGAACATGAAGGAGGCACGAGAGAAACTGCAGCAAGTACATGATGCTTTTTGCTCCACCCCATCTCCATCTTGCATCCCTGGCATCTTGGAGGGGAAAGTGCCAGAGAGAACAGCTTGCAGAAGGTATATGCTTCCATCTAGCCAGGGAGCCGTGACAGACGGTCGCACAGACTGCCACAAGAAGACCTTGCTCCTGCTTATAAATTGTAGGGGAAGGCTTTCAAATGGGTGGTAAGCAAGGGTGATGCTGAAGAAAGGCTCGCCTCCACAAAAGGAAGAGAAGGCCATGCCATTTCCCAACTGGGGAACATTCAAAAACTGGTGTGTAGCAGGGCACTGAGGTGCCTGCTGCTTGTGGAGCAATAAGTAAGGAATCCAGCTGGGGGTGGCCAGGATAACTGGTGGGGGTCAGCTGACCGGAAGGGGCGGGGCCTGGCTCCCATATAACCCCGGGCTGAGGCCAGGCAGGCAGTTCCCTGCCGGCAGCCAAGGGGGAAGGAGCTCTGCCAGAGCAAACAGAGGGGAGCAGCCTGACGGCACGAGCCGCTCCCGATTGCTGTTATGGGGTGGAGGATTCCCTGGTAGGGACTGAGTGTTGTTTAGCCGGGCGGCTTAGATTTTATGTTATAGCCCAGGGGCTTGTGTTTTGTGTTTGCTGCTTAGGCTGGTGGTTTCGGTGAGGCTGTTAGGGGTTAGTGGAGGCCTCGCAGGGGACCGCTGGTAGTGTGGGGACCCTGGTGCCTGTGAGGGTGCAGCATTTTGAGGGGCACTAGCCCCAATGCCTGTGCGGGCATGGCACTTCAGGGTGTATGGACCCTAGCCCCGGAGAAGGGGTGCAGAGTCAGAAGCCAGGTAAGACTGAGGCCGCCTGAGCCAGGTGGAGGTTTGGGACCCCAAGGAGGAGAGTTGGGGCCAGGCACTGCTACAGTCACCTGAGCCCGTCTGAGCAAGAGAAGCCCCAGAGCCGGGGGGGGGCAGCATTGAGGCGCCCAGTGGAGCAGGGCCACGGAGACCCCAGGAAGGACAAGGGGGCCAGAATATGGTAAAGCTCAGACTAACTAATGTGAGTACCATCTGCGAGGCTTGGGCTGTGGTGTAAGGGGAAGAAAGGAGCTGCAGGTAGCGCCCCTGGCATCAGGGCAGAAAATGGGCAGCCTCCAGCTTAATTAGCATCCTCTAATTAAACAATTAACAACCAGGCATGGCAGACAAGAAGGCAGGCGGTTGGCCCATAACAGGTGGGCGGGGTCACTAGTGGGCAGACCCCAAAGAGGCACACCTGTCACATAGTTCTTTGACTCCTAAAGAGGAAGGAAGTAGGGCAGACTTGGACTTTATAGACTACATCAGAGATGAAGTAAGCCGCTGCTTACAAAAGCTTATGCATCAGCAGAGCTTCTAAATAGAAATCAGTGATTAGAACTAGAAAGCCTCATTTTCCAAACTGCTCTGCACCCAGATGCTTCCAGTGGAAGGATCAGCTTTCCCCAAAACCCTTGATATTGGCCCAAATCCACTGTCATTGGTGTCGCTGGTAAGCACCCGATGCCAGTTGCTCAGCCCCTCTGGAAATAAGGCCACTTATTTAGGTGCCTGTATGTCCTCGGGTGCAGAATTGCAGGATGTGACTTGAGAGAACCAAGAACCAGGGCTAATAAAACTCATTCTATTTGACGTTGCGCTAAGCGGTTTCCACACCAGAATTTTCCAACAGAAAAAGTACTTTCTGCAGAAAATGTTTGGATTTTTCTAAAACAAATTCATTTCCTTTTAGTAAAAGTCACAAAGGCTTTCCTTTCAGGTTAGTGAAACTTGAACTGGAATAAATTTGCTGGAACAGACCCCAACATAGTTTGCTTGTAATTAGTTCAGCAGCAAAATATGCATATGCCCATTCCCGATCTGCAGGTGCTCCTATTGGAGTTGCAGCTTTGGTTCTCATTCTGTCCGGGGGATGAGCTCCCTGGAGGATCACACGTCCCTCCAACAGAGCTACATGGAACAGTGCCAGGGTGACCCGACTCTGGGGACATCAAGGCAAATGGACTCAACCTGCCTGGGATGCAGGCGGCATGTGCGCAGCCTACAACTTTAGGGCAATGTGCCCTAAAACCCACCCACTGTTTAAGATTGGAAAGATGAGGGGTTTTGTAAGGGATATATTTTATCAGTCCAACTGCATGGCTGAGATTAGAAAGACAAGCTGTTGAATGCAGGGCATTCTTCTGCAGGTCTGGTCACGTTTAACATTGGAACCACTCAAAACAAAGTGTTTGGGATCATTGCAACAAAACGTTTTGGTTTTGAGAATAGCTAAAACTAGTCCCAGATGTTGAATTTTAGTTCAACATTTCCAAATTGATTTTTTTCCCCCCGATTTGGGACAAAGACAAGAACAAAAATGAGTGTTTCTTGCATTGGAAGCTCCAGAGCAAGTGAACAAAAATGTTGTGTTTCCACCATTGGGGTGAAAGAAGTGTCCAGGCATGAGAAGGGACTGTAAGATCCTCCTTCAATTGGGGGGGGATGCTTTTTGTCCTTGTTGCACTATTTCAAACCATATCACTAAGAAAGCTTGACATGTAGTTTGACACAGTCTTTCTTCACATAAAAGAAACGGACACTTAACAACCTTGAATCCATTAATCCATCAGTATTTGTTTCAATGTAAGGGGACACTGTGATTTTCTTTCTTGTTTAAACACACATTTGTTGTTGATAGAGACCAAAGTTGCACATAAACCGGTTCAAATTTGCAACAGAGACTGAGTGCATGCAAACTGTGTTCAAAATGATTGAAAGCAGTTTAAAGATAAACCTAGATGGATGTACTATCAGACTTAACTGATTTAGGTTAAATCGGTTTATTGAACTGCTGTCCCAGGTCCACTCCAGATTCAAGTTAACTCAATCCCCCAGCATCCCAAGATGCTTTGCACCTCCATGCAGACTCCCCTTCACAAGGTGGGTGGCCTAGCCTTACTCCAAGGTATCTGCTCCAGCCAAGTAGGCAGGTGTGCTGTAGCACCCTGCAGCTTTTGGCCTGGGCCATGGCAGGCACATGGCTGCATTTCTGGCATCAAAAGTGAAGGTCTGTTCACTTGCTTATGGGTTCAATCTACTCAGCTTAGACTAACCTGCAAAGTTCGAACCAATTCAGCCCCAGGCTTTTCGACTGTCTGTACTTAGCCCAGGTGCTTTGATAGAACTTCCCGTATTTGAAACTACTTTACTACGAAATATGAGCTCTAAGGTCTGTCAGTAAATTGTAGGAACATTTTACGATGCACTGTATGTCCAGATAGATTAGATTATTTTATACATAACCTCTTGGAGTTTATTGATATGTGAATGGCGAGTTTCTCTCTACCTTAAAAGGTCATATATTTGATAAGATGACAAGTATCAATGGCATATCTTGTCAGTTCCTTAAAAAGAAAGCCAATTGCCTAGCGATTTAAAACTAACAATTTAAAAAGTTTTAGATTCCAAGCACTCAAAAGGTGCCGCTGCTGATTCTAACACAGAAGGGGGCACTGAAGTGACTGCACATCCAGTGTGCTCTTGGGATCTGCTGATGCTGCTTTCCAAGCAGTTGAACTGGTCTCCATCCTCAGCTGTAAAACCCTTTCAGTACCACCGAGGACACATGTGGTGCGCACATTAAACTCGCATGTTCAGTTCTTGAGAATAAGGCAGCAGAGGATGGAAAAGGAGTGCTGGATCAGTTCAAAAGGCAGCCCCACACAGCATCTCAGTCCATATTTGATTTCAAATACAAGCTCGTCCCTGCCTGTGTCAGATGACCGATTCCCAGCCTAGACACATACTCAAGATGCAAGTGTCAAAGGCCCACCAGAGCCTAGCAGGGGTGGGGCAGAAAGGGCCTAGAGGCAGAGGTATGGACTATAACACATCTGGCCACCTCCGATTCCCCAGGTGGAACGGCCTGGTTACAGCTGGGCATGGCCTTTGGCAAGGCTGGGACTTGTGTGCCCAGAACCACAGCAAGAGACATTAACTGCTCCATTGCAGGCTACAGGAGCCAGCTCTGAAAAGCTGGCACTCTCCCATTTCTCCACCTGGTCACCCCGTCCCACACCCACACACTCCTCTGCCCTTCCCTTCTCACATATGTAAGAGCCCTGCAGGGGAAGTGATGTTGAGGGGTAACCAACACGGGATCGTGCCAGGCCGATCCTGCCTGACCAACCTGGTCTCTTTCTATGACCACGTAACAAAGAGCTTAGATGGGAAGGAGGAAGTCAATGTCATCTTCTTGGACTTCCAGAAGGCCTTCGACACAGTGTCCCACCCAACTCTGGTGGGCAAGCTGAGGGGCTGCGGCATTGAGGAACGCACGGTCACACAGGTGGAAAACTGGCTCCAGGGGTGCACCAAGAGGGTGGTGCTGGATGGTTCAATGTAAACCTGGGAGGGTGTGGGCAGCGGAGTCCCCCAGGGCTCAGTCCTTGGGCCGGTGCTGTTCAACATCTTCATTAGCGACCTGGACAAGGGGGTAGAGAGCACCCTGCTCAAGTGCGCTGATGACACCAAGCTGTGGGGTGAAGTGAACACACCGGCAGGCAGGGACCACATCCAGGCAGACCTGGATAGGTTGGAGAAGTGGGCGGACCTGAACAGGATGCGGTTCAACAAGGACAAGTGCAGGGTGCTGCACCTGGGGAGAGGGAACCAGCATTATGGTTATAGGTTAGGGGCTGCCCCTCTCAGCAGCACAGAGGCAGAGAGGGATCTTGGAGTCAGGATTGACTCCAGGATGAATATGAGTCGCCAATGCGACGAAGCAATAGGCAGAGCCAACCGCACCCTGTCCTGCATCCACAGATGCATCTCGAGCAGGTCCAGGGAGGTGATCCTCCCCCTCTATGCGGCACTGGTCAGGCCGCAGCTGGAGTCCTGCATCCAGTTCTGGGTGCCGCACTTCAAGAAGGACGTGGAGAGGGTCCAGAGCAGGCCACTCGTATGGTTGGGGGCCTCCATGGCCAGCCCTAGGAGGAGAGGCTGAGGGACCTGAATCTCTTCAGTCTCCGCAAGAGGTGGCTGAGGGGGATCTTGTGGCTGCCTACAACCTTATCAGGGGCCAGGAGCAGGGACTCGGGGAAAGTCTGTTCCCCAGGGCCCCCCTTGGAGTCACCAGGAACAATGGCCACAAGCTGAGGGAGGAGAGGTTTAGGTTGGATATTAGGAAGAACGACTTCACTGTAAGGGTGGCCAGAGCCTGGAATAGGCTGCCCAGAGAAGTGATGCTATCACCGTCCCTGGAAATCTTCAAGAGGAGACTGGACAGGCACCTGGCTGGGGTCTTACAACCCCTGTCCCCCCGCAGTGCTCCTTCCTGCCCACGGCAGGGGGGTCGGACTTGATTATCTGTCTAGGTCCCTCCCGATTCAGTGATTCTGATTCCCAGCCTTGTGTCCTGGGACAGTCGCTCTCCCTTCTAGCCAACTTACTCCAGGCTTTGAAGTGACAGAGGCCAGCTGAGCTCTCGTCCTCCCCTAGCTGCTCCACACATCCTCTCTTCAACCTGTTCTAGCTCCTTGCTGCTCACTGCTTTACCTCCCCAGCCCAAGAAAAAGTCCACAAGTGCTGCAAGGCTGGGATTATACTCATCAGAAGCATCACCAGGAGGAGAAACCTGCCCTGGGATAAAGACTTTCCAGAACTTTTCAGTTCAAAGCAGGGTCTATCATGGTACATGAGTTGCTTTACTGTGAAGCTGTGCAGTAAAAACATCACCATCTACACAAGCGATGCTATTAGGTCACAGTAAACTAAATTAACTCCACTGCAGGATAGTACTGCCTGCCATAAGTACTATTCTACAGCAGAGTAGTTACGCGCAGCAAAATGCACATGTAGACACTGATGGGGCTGGCTGGGGCATGAGCGTGCTTCAGTGCAGGGGCTGCCTGCTAGCACAGAAGCACCCTCATGCCCCAGCCGGCCCCTCCACAGCACGTTGAGCCAGGTCGGAGCAGCCCCAGGCTGGCAGGCTGACCCCCAGGGTCCCCTGCCACTCAGGACTGCTCTACCCCAGCTCAATATGCTGTGGTCCTGGGCACATGTGTAAACATTGTGCCTGGGAGCAACAAACTCCAGTGCAAACTGTGCCAAAGTTTGTTGCTCTGTGCTAACTGCATGTGTAGACAGGCCCCCAGTCACTAAGTCCAGGGGTTTGGGTCAGGGGTCACAGCTGCGAGGGCAGAAAACAAGAGGACTTGTTAAGGAGTTCACAGAGCAAGTGCAGCAAGCCACTGACCACCAGAACATGCATCTCAGTGGGGACAATGAAAGAATAAGTCATGCTACACACCCAAATCTGTGCTAATATCGACAGATGCATCTCCAGTCCCTTGGCTGCACTTTGAATTACGCTCTAGAGCAGGGGCAGGCAATTCTTTAGGGCAGAGGGCCGCTCACTGAGTTTTGGCAAGTCATCGAGGGCTGCATGACAGGCAGCCAGAGGCAGATAAATACTAATTTTATAAATTTTGTAGGGGTCCCACAGGCCAGATAGAAATGGCCTGTCAGGCCGCATCCAGCCCCCGGGCTGCATTTTGCCCACCCCTGCTCTAGAGCACTGGTTCTCCACTTTTTAGACTCAAGGCCCCACTTGGACTCAAGCTAGCTCTTTGCTCTCACTCGTTTCTTGACTACAAGAAAACCACAGAGTGACTCTTCTGTCGCAGAGCTCAAAAGCCTACAGCGGGTCAAAACATTTCTGTCATTCTGGATTCCTATTTGAAATCTCTGGGTTTATCTTGGGAATCGCGTGTAGGTGTCTGCACCCCTAACAATGCTAATGCTCTGTGGCATCCCATGACAGCCTTGAAAGGATCTCAGATTGAGAATCACTGCCCTACAGCTTGATTCAGGAGCAGTTATGACTTCCCTTGCACCCCCTTCGTCCAAGTCTATGAGCTCCATGCAAGAACGGTAGCTGGAGCTTGGGGAGAGTCCTGCACCAAAGCATTTACTATGCAGGAGGGCTGCGTGCCCACTCCACTTTCACAGCAGAGTAAAATCAGTTCACTACATCGTGAATGTGTCGCATGCCCACAGCCTTGATGCAAAGAAAAGAAAGAGAGAAAACACCCACCCCACCCCAGGCAGAATTACTGCCCCAGAAAGAAGAAGTGCTTGGAGCTGCATGCGGGATTTGGCTATCCCCGTTGACTTTTATGCAAAGGGGGCCCAGATACTACAGCAGCCTAAATCTCTAAGAATAGAAGTCAGAGATCTTGGAAGGAGGGGAAGGCCATTCAGTGAAATGAAGCATTTTCTTTGCTGCTGCTGCTCAATCTGTCGGAGAAAACGGAGCTGTGAGGAAGACAGCGTTTAACACCAAATTCAGCAAAAGCCCTCTACAATCACAGGCCGCCTTTGTCCAAATCAAGTCTCTCTACAACACACACTCTCATTACTTTTAACCACAGGAGGCCTGTTTTGGACAAGGCTGCCCACAAACTACTCCTGCAAATCAGGCAGAAAGCAAACCGCGCGGGATTGACTCAATTAATAGAGTTGCACTTCCGTATTGATCAAGCGTAGTCGGAACATGGAAAGGATGGTCTCCGCAGCGAGCAAGACAATCTGCTAGGAGATGCATATTTCACCTGGGCAAGGTTAATGCTCCTGGGAACACAAGTCCTGACAATAGGATTACAGATCTGCAAGTCTACAGCCAGAACAGCAAAGCAGCAGCAACTGGGGAAGAAACAGCACAAGGCTTGAAGCTGTATCCCGAAGGCAGGGTCTGTGGTCGGACTGACAACACGCCAGCGCCTCCTGCCGGGCAGAGACGCAGCATCTACACCCGGATGAACCGCACGAGCGCGGACAAAAACAGCAATAATATGTTCAATGCATCACTGTGGCTCATCTCCCACGAGTTACAACCCCAAAGCGTAGATGGCTAGTTTTGCCTTTCATTGCAAGAGTGACTGCTGCATCTTCAATAAATAAATCAGGAAGGGGTAGATGGTCTGAATCTCACTTCCTTATCGGCTATATGTGTAGCAGGGATGATGCAGGACACAAATAGATTAGGGACAAGGATTTGTGTGGCAGTTATCTTTTACAGGACCAGCTGCATGGTTGGGACACGCTTAGATAACAAGCTTGTGAATGCACATCATTAAAAGTATCCCAGCTATGCAGCTGGTCCAGTAAAAAGATAAGTCACCTGCAAAAATCCTTGCCTCTCACGTCATTCCTGGACTGTCACACTTACATCACCACTACCAATGAAGAGACGAGCATTTATTTCAACACTCGGTGTATTGGCTAGTAACAGAATCTGTCCTTTGCTGAACCAGCATAGAAAGGCCAGCTCTCAGCTGTGTACGAGTCAGATAAATTAGAAATGGAAGGGAGGGATGAGTGAATTCTCCCCATCGTACTTCAAGGGCTGGATTATTCCCAGTTTGAGGTTACAGAGGGGTCCTGAGATCCCCCTATACACTGTCCTGTTTAACCTGACATTTTGCATGGCATATTCCACTCCAGGAGTCACACGTTCAGAGGAGTTGACATTGCCAGCTTTTCACGTACAGCGAGGTGTCTGCAGAGCAGAGTGATCTTCTCTTTTTTCTTCCAACCTGGATTTTTTTTATTTTGCAAATTACATTTCCAGCTGGCAGGATTTTAAAAAATTCAAACATTTGGGGAATAGAGCTTCCAAGCTGCTTCTATCTAGCAGCGGGAGTATGACATATCGTTGCTACGTTACTCTACACCGTGGACTACAGATTTGTGCCGCAGCGGTATTGCACGGTAGTCAAGTTGCAATGGCTCATCTGGAGAGACCCGACAGCTGAATTACAGGAGCCGAAGAGGCACGAAGTCTGATCAGCGTCTATGATGCTAAGCTGATTTATACCACTAAGGAGCTCACCCCCACTTAATGAACAGAAATGCTTCTTCCAGTCAAGATTTCACTACTGTTTCAAAGCATCTGGTTTCCTTTGCTACAGGTGAAAGAAACCCAAACAGAGGAAAAAGGAATGAAATACAAGGCTAAGCCTGGTGGCCGGGTCATTTTCTCGGGCCAGTTTCTTTCAATAAATATACAGAAAGAATTAGAGCTTAAGGTCTGCGCTCATCTTTAGGACTCTTTTCAAAGCCTGGCTGTGGCTCTTTACTGGAAAGCTTCAAATCCCTTTGAGGAGCAAACCGTAGAGGGGAAAAGACCCATTAGGATGCCGAGCTGTGCTCTGCCAGGGGTGGCTGTCTCCGGTGGGGTGCTCTGGAAGGGCTCTCTCCCCAGCAGATGGACACCAGCCCACCGTTTCCTTTAGATGGCTACTCCTCACACTTACAGCTCATGCATTCAGGAAGTTCTTCCCAATATTGAACCTAAATTTTATACCATCTGGGTCCACTCTTTTCCCTCAGCCCTGCAAAAAGCTCATGATCAAGTACAAGTTAACCATCATGTCCTCCTCCAGAACAGCAGACTTGCAGCCAGTGAGTTCTTCCAAGTCTTTACAGCCCCTATTGATCTCAGGTTCCCTTCTGCCCTTCATATGTAACCCAGAACCAAACAGGCTCCTGCTAATATTATGAATCATAGAAAATGAGGGTGGGAAGGGACCTCAGGAGGTCACATCTAGTCCAACCCTCTGCTCCCAGCAGGACCAGCCCCAACTAGATCATCCCAGCCACGGCTTTGTCTAGCCGGGCCTTAAAAACCTCCAAGGGTGGAGATGCCACCACCTCTGGGTAACCTGTTCCAGTGTTTTACTACCCTCCTTGTGAGAGAGATTTTCCTAATATTCAACCTAAACTGCCCTTGCTGCAGCTGGAGCCCATTGCTCCTTGTCCTGCCATCTGCCCCCACTGAGACCAGCCCAGCTCCACCCGCTTTGCAGCCCCCCTGCAGGGAGGTGAAGGCTGCTGTTCAATCCCCTCTTGGTCTTCTCTTCTCCAGACTAAATAATCCCAGTTCTTTCACCCTCTGCTCATAAGCCCCTGGTCAGGGGCTCTGGCTGCCACGTTCTTCTGTCCCTGAGGTTTCTTGCTTGCTTTGGATATAGAAATTAGCTGTCTTCTGCAGCAAATTACAACAATATGAGACAAGCTCACTCCAGCTCATTATAACATGCAAGCAGCAAAGCAAATAAGTGCCCTTGAGCTAAATTCCACCATGTGCCATCCAGAAGGCAATCGTTCATTTATATACCGTAGACAAAAACACCTGCTGGCTTTCCAGTATAACCCATCCAAGCCTCTGCCCTTTCCCCCCCAGCAATATTGTATAAATGGGGCTGAGAACTGCCCTGAAGCCATGCTGGCACAGCAATTTGTAGAAATCACTGGTGGCTCTGGGTGCATTACTGGGTCTCCTGTGCGTTTCATAGCTGCCAGGTCCCTGGGAGGCGTCTGACTGAGTCCTCCAAGTGTTTCTGGCCTCAGGGATGACTTGGCATCTCACCAGGTCTTCCTGGGACACGGCGCTGGTCTCCAACCTAGAACAGGCAAATACTAGAGCGGTGCAATTCCTCTGCCCATGACAGGCTCCCAGGGGTTTCTTCCCTCGTATCTCAGTGATGCGCAGGGCCTGCCCTTACACCTGAAAACCTGCCACCAAAACCCCACTCTGGGGAACCACTTCCTAGCTTTTCTTAATAACCTGCTCCCTTCCCAGATGGGCCTGATAATGGCTTCAAATGCACTGACTCTTAAAGGGGAAGGCTGCCCTATCACAGAGCCTCCAAAAAAAATGAAACATCAGAAGTTACCAACAATCATTGTTTTAAAGACTTTAGCCACGTCACTTGTGGGTATGTAAGGCAATAAAATGCAACCGTAGCAGAAGCAGTATAAGTAATTCTCTGAACAAGAGAGATTTACTCTTGTCTGCTTGGATCAACACGTCTTCCAAAGGTTTGAATGGAGCTGCTTTTACGTTGCATTAACACTTTCACCTGGGCTGCCACTTGGAGCTACTCAAAAAAACAAAAAAATCAACGCATCTGTCACCTATTCTTCCAACTCCCCTCCCCTGGCCCCAGCAGCCACATCACATGCTTCATTTGTTCCCACAGATAAATCAGCCGGGCATAGACGATCCCCCTGGGTTCACACAAACATGATGCCTATCACCTGTGTTCGTTAATTAAGTAATTGTACACCATGAAACAAATGGTCCAGCATAAAAACCACATGGCAGTTCTAGCCCAAAAGGTGGGGGCGGGGCACAATTACCTGGCTTGGGAAGAGAAAAAGGAGATCCCTTGCAATCATTTATCTACAGATCAGCATGGCAGGTCAGTAAAGAACCAGAGTGTTTAAATAGACAAAGAGCCACATGGAAATCTTTGGCCTCTGCCTCTTGGACTTAAGGGAGTAAAGCAGGCAGCACGCGCACCAGTCAACAGTTCACCATTCACGAAGCAACTCCCTCTAATGCTATTCACACTCGCTAGGCAGTAGTATCACACTCGTGGGAAAGCCGGCAGATAGGAGCTGTCAACCAAGTAACTCACATGACTGTGACCACATGTCTGCTTGGCTCCCTGTGGCATCCTTTCCTCCCAGTGTATTCTCAGCATCATGGTGAGGTTTCTTGAGGATTCAAGAAAAACACGGTCCCAAGACAAACATGCTGCGGTCAGCCAGTGAACAGGCTCTTGGCTACTCTGAGACATCAGATGGAAGTGATTTACAGCATCAGTGTTAATAGCAGGTCTTAGAAGCAGCTGTAACAGCCCAAGCCTGATGGGATGACGTTAATTGGGTGAAAGCACGCTCCCCTTCCCATACAGCTGCGGCAGCCTATGCACGCAAGGCAAAGCTGCAACTAAATTTGAAATCTGCCCATGGCTGAAATTACATGGACACAGGATGGAAGTTTATTGGTTTTGGACTAGATTTGACTATGTTGGTCTAGAGAGCATCACAAGAGCTGTGCAAGGTATCAAGCACCCTGGGACCTGTGCACTCTTTGCTTGCAGTCACCCAAGAACAAGGTGCTTACAGATCTGAGTACACAGGGGTTGGGTCACAAAGACCTGACAAGGGTTACCAAAATGCAAAAGATCTTCTTGTAAGGAAGCAGGAGTCACTAGACATGGCCCAAGGGAACTCTGCCTGGAGGTGGGAAATGATCCCAAAGGAGAAGCAGGCACCACAGTCCATGCATTTACCTGCTAAGCTGCTGCTTCTGCACTGCTAGACAGCCAGCTGAGCCTGTTGGGCAGAGATCAAAGAGGTTTTGAGCCCCAGACAGGGTGTGTGTGTGTGTGTGTGTATGTGTATGTGTATATATATATACACATACACACACACATGCATACATACATACACACGTGCAGCCACACAAGAAGAGCAGCCAGAACCTCACGGCCGTTCTGGAAGAGCTGAGGAGCTGCAACTCGATGTGCTGCAAGCGCAGGTGTCGGAGACCTGTGCTAGACATGCCCATGGGTAGGTACAGAAGCCATCCGCTTACAGCCGTGGTGGTGAGGCCAAGCCACAATCCTTGCTCTGTGGATCAAGTTGCAGGGGGCACAAGATGCAAAGCCAGGGAAGGAATATCTTGTTGCAAGGGCTACTCAAGAGGGAGAGGAAGGGAAGCCTCCCCCTACACTTGGAGGTGGGGCAGCTCCATCCATTACCAGAAGACCCATGGAGAACCCCAGGACCCTGAGGACAAAATTTGATTCCTTCCTTTGGGGAGACAGAAGCACCCATCTCTCGAGGGACTGCCCCGAGCACCCGGCTGAAGGCTGCTCTGCTTCAAGGGCACTCACCTTCCTTGTGGGAGTTGTCGAGATTCATTCGGCCAAGAGGACGCAAGAAGGAGCATGTGGTCTCCAGGGGCTGGGCTTGAAAATAAAACATGCCAAAGCGCTTTGCTAAGCCAGGGAATAACATTTCCCTCTCCTCCCTAACCCAGATGGCTGTAAACCACAGTTAGCTAGGCCTCTGGCCATCTTGAATGCCTGGAAAGACGCATGTCCTTGATTTAGGTATTAACAAGCAACTTCTGCCACAATGCTGGATTTATTCCAAAAGATGAAAAAGAAACCGTTTTCAGGGGCCCTGCCAGGCAAGTTGAACAAAACATGGGTAGAAAAGAGGGCTTGTTTTATTCTGACATCTTTAGAGGAGCTCCTTCAGTAAGTAAAGGCTACAGTAAAGGGGGACAGGGGCTGGGACCCTTAAAGCAGTGTCTAATGCAGTGCAAATTGGGAGGTGGATATTCTAAAAATGAAGTCAGACCAGCATTTCTGAATTAAGCCACCAGTGGCCTTTCTGAGCAGATAAAAGGCCACCGGGTGCTGCAAAGCACCTACTGGTATATTCAATCACACCTCTACTACTAAATTCAAACCCATTTTAAAATCTGTTGAAATCCTACTGGAGCCCAAGAGCAGCAACAAGGACCTCGTCCAGACACTTGCCTAAACCAGTGATGCTCACCTTTTAGCACAGAGAGCCAGATGAGCAGCACGGGGCCAGCTTGCTCGCCCAGATTGGGCTGTGCATCACCCCTGCCCAGGCCCTACGTGCCCAGATTGGGCCCTGGTGTCCTGTGTGCCGCCCCCGTCCACCGGGATTGTGCCCCGCGTGCCAGGATTGGGCCCCATGCTGCACTAGATGTCCAGTTGATCGTGGAGGGCTCGTCTCCAGCCCACAGGACTCCCCACGTCTGGAAATTTTGCAGTAGGGGAGTGGCGATTCATTAATCGATTAGTGCTGCTACCACTCCCCCACTATCAAATTTTTGGACCTGTGAAGAGCCCCACAGGTCAGATGATGCTGTTTCAGGGCTTGGATATGGCCTACGGACCAGGGACGCTCAACCCCTGGCCTACACTTTGTAAGCAGAAAACAGCTAATAATGGGTTACATGTTAGCATCCAAACTTTGATTTTAAATTTTTAAATCTGGGGAAAATGTTATTAGTAAAAAAAAAGAAAATGCTGGGTTATATTTTAGGCAGGTGAGGTTCTTTGGGTGAATCTGGTATCTTTTATTAGACCAACCTAAATAGTTGGAAAAATAGTTGGTTTCTTTTTGATTTGCCTGAAAAAAAGAAAAGGTTCTTCCTCATGTTATTAAAACCTTTTATAGTAAAATGTTTAAAAAAGAAGAGTCTGTCTTAAAAAGAAAAGAATTCTGCTTCCAAAGGCATCAAGCACAAAATCGGGGTAGTATTGCTTGATACCCTTTGAAATCTCCTGCCTCTCTCCTGCTTCCACCTAAACGTGTTCAAATTGGCAAATAGGTTTCCTCTTTCAAACTCCTGGGTTTAACTCCAGGGGTTTATTTTTGGCTTTTTAGCAATTGTATTATTTTGGGAGGGGTGGGGGGGGCCAAAATCATTCTAGTCTACTTAAAAGAAGAGTCCCAAGCAAGTTTGAATTTTAGGGCATGTTACCCAGATTTTAACTAACAGTGAAATTGTTTGTTTTCAGAACATATGATCAAGTTAAGCAGAAACCAAGAGAACTCCTTACGTTACAGGACAGCCAGGTTCTCTTGGTGCTGAAAATGTGATGAGAAGCATTGCTAGTGTGACCACAGACTTAGATAACTGAAGTGATAATCCTATTAAACTAAGGATTTTGCTAATCACAACTACCACAGGTGGGATCCAGAAGCAAGCATTTTCCTGGCCATACTATGAAAATAAGCCATTTCCTCTCTCTCAGGAATTGCATGAAGGCTGTCACTAGAATTTAAATAAATCAATCATAATAATAATAATTTAAAAAAAAAAAAATCAATTCTATCATAGACCTAAAGGAAATGCAGGGATAGCATACCCTTATTTCAAGAGGATATATGTGAAAAACTAGCCAGCAAAAGATAAAGGAAAAAACAACCCTACAGCAGCATGACTAGAGAGCCTGCATGATCACTTGAGGACTTCCACAAACCAAAGCTTGACTAGAAGTTGCTGGTCAAAACAATTCTCAATCCCTTTTTGTCCATGTTTCTTATTAGTCAGCTCCATTTGCTTTTTGCAAGGGAAGCCTCAAGTGACTAAAAGGTCCTAGGTGAAGGTAAAGCTGCTCCTACCCTCAGCTCTATTACGGCAAAGGCTTGGCGTGTATTAGGGACAGCAGGGTTAAAGGAATTTACAACTGATGCTTCAATTTGGATGAATATTTGGACATGAAATAAAAAGCAGTTGAAGCCAGAGACTGATGGCTCAAGCTTCCAGCGCTCGACTCCAAGCCTGTATTTTTCTATACAGACAATTCAATTATTCCTACACTATTATCATCTGTACCCATTGGGATGTAGCTTCTAGAGGTGCACCAATATAATCAGGCCATATCACACTGGCACCAATAAAAGGAAAATTGACGTTATTAGCAATCAGCTTTTTTGGCCAGGGTAGCTGATCACACCACTGATAAATGCTGCATGCATATGAGCAGCCACAGCATACATGCAGCCAGCAGTGCATCCCCGCAGGTTGGAGAGCAGTATCCAGCCGGTAAGTCTACAGAGAAAAGGGCAGGGGGAGCACACCACAGCACCCACGGTGAGGGAGGGAGGGAGGGAGTGGGGCCGGCCCAGGCACTGTGCAGCCAGGGTGGGGCACAGTGGAGCCAGAGGCAGCTCGTCCAGGGAGGTGCTTCCCGCTGTGTGTGCACACCCCCAATGCAGCATTGTCCCAGCCCCCACAACCAGGAAGAGGCCAGTGCAGACCTTGGCCCCAAACCTGGAGCCCACTTTCACCCCACGCACACATCTGGGAGGCATATGCCCCCCATGTCTCCCCCCAGGGTGTGCACAGCTGGGAGCTTCCCCCCTGGATGAGCCACTGGCAGCTCCATCCTACAGCCTGCCTTGAAGCACCTGCCCCTAACTCCCTCCCTTGCCATGGGGGCCTTGATGTCATCTCCCCACCCCACCACACTTACCAGGGAAGCTGCTCTCCCGGCTGCCAGGCTGTATAATTGCTCAGTATCAGCCACTGGCCATCGGTATCAGCCCCCCAAAAATTTTTATCAGTGCACCCCTGAGCTTCTCCATTTAGCTACATGAACCGCCCAACCAACACTCAGTAACCAGATCATGGTAGCAGACGACACCCAAGCCCATTGAGCTTAGGGAGGAGTAGCAGGCAAAAAAAAAACCTCACACAAGAAATTCAATGCAGTTTTAATTAAAAAGTTATTAGATTTTTCTTTTCTTGAGAAGCGGACAGACTCAGACAACTGCTTTGATAAATCAGCGGTTACAGCACAAAAGATTTTTCGCTGGAATAGTTGCACAGTCCTGTTCTGCCATTTGACAATAATAGGGGACCTTCAAAAGTTCACTGAGAACGACTACCAGCTTTAGTTTTAGTCGACGTTTACCCCAAGAATCAGTGATGTACACAACTTTAGAAGAGTAGGTTACAGCAAGTGTTATTCCATCACGCTGACTGTGCATACCTGCTTTAAATTCCAGATGCAATGAAGATGAGACTCAGCCTTTTGGAAAACTGATATTCAAGCATTATGAATACAAATATACATACGTGACAGATGCTTATTACATACTCACATTTGCTACATTGCAGCCCTGGGCTGACCAGCCTGGGTAAACATTTCTGGAGTACAGGAACATATAGATCAGGGGTGTCCAACCTTTTTGAATGTGGGGCCGGATCATGAACCTTATCACCCAGTGGGCTGGTGAACCACATTCAAAGACCTCACAGGAAGCGGTATCACATCACACCCCCGAAACGACAGTACAGTGTTTACTTTAGTTTCCCACTGCAGCACCTCGGGCCTCAGAAAACAGTTTGGAGGGCTGCGTGGCAGCCTGCAGGCCATATGTTGGACAAGCCTGATATAGACATAATAAGTAAACTTAAAAAGTATTCACAGGCTAGACCGTACCATTTTATAAAAAGCATGACAATACGATTTGGAAATGGTCATACAAGTACATCCAGTTACCCTATGGGTGACCTAAACAGTAATGAATAAATTACAATAGCCACAGGTAAAGTTCTGTAACCCAAAGGCAGAATTCAAGCAACCCAGAGTCACTACGAGTTAATTGGACTAACTCAAGTTTTTATTATCTGCCTATAAATCCTGGATACATACAGGAGAGGCAGGCATTTAAAAGGACAAAGTCTTCACCCTCTAGCATGTCTTTTACTAAACTACCAATTCAACATTTTTTAAATACACAAATAGCTTGGGAAAAAAAAAGTTATGCAGGGACTGTTTTACGTTGCATAAGTTACCCAGATCTGCTTCTTTGTAAGCAACAGCTACACCTAAACAGAGACAAGTTCTTGCTCAAACAGTGCATGACATGTCAAGTTCGGAACCAGCATTTTTCTATGGTAAGAACATGCAGCATTTTTCTATACACCTCTGCCTTCTCTCAAGCCCTCTCAGAATACAGGTTTCATTGTTAAATTAAGTGTACAACTTAGCCAATGCAGTGTTGTTTCTTCCAGGTGCGTCAAGAAGTTATTGCTTTATTCTACTGGTAACAAACTGTGAACTGAATTCTACAGCATTTAAGGCAACCCCCTGTAACACCTTAAGTGTGTTGTGTGATGCATATGTTCATTTACACATCAAAAGATTTAACTTGAAACAAAGTGTGGGAACACTTGATTAAAAGGATGCTGACAAACCGGAGTGGTTTACAGAGCAGCACCTTACTTGGAAAGCTGTTCAGACAAAGGCTGGATATTTATTTTCCTGGGATATACCAGACCCAGAGCACTGAAGCTTAGCAAGAAGAGAAAAAGGAAGGACCCATTTTATTAGCTGACTGTCTGAGAACCATCTCGAACTATTTGCTGGACAGCAGAAAATATCTTGTATTCCTTGCTTTTTCATTCACAGTATGTTAGCTGAATCAAGGTTAAACCCAGACACTTTTTTTTTTTTTAAACAATGTTTAAGACAGGTCTCAGACAAAAAAAACTCTTAGCACCCTAATCAACTCTAGATACATTAAAATTCAATGGCAATGTGTTAATGCTCAGACTGTTTTCATGCAACACCCTACAGTAACTCATTGACACATTTTTCTGTTGGCCTAATAAAAGTCACTACACTAGTAATATATTGCTGGACCATTTCTGGTTTTAGAGTGACATTCTATAATGGGAGGAGGAAAAAGCTGGTGGGATTAAACACATCGGGAATCCCACAGTAGCTGTCTCTCAGTGACTTGAGATGAAAATATTGTTTGCACTGAAACAAGAGATTTATCTGTCAGCCTTATAAATCCACTGAGGTGACTGTCACAAGTGTAATGCATACGCTGGAATTTGTATCTACTAGTCATTTGCTAATTTTTTTATGATGTTTTTGAAAAAAAAGTTTACTACGCAGAGTGCTTGGCAACAAACAAGTTCAGTGTTCACACATGTTAATATAATACTTATACATACACAGAGGATACAGATCTTTATAAAGAGGAAAGGAGAAGGAATCTAAATTTAGGGCATACCACTTAAAGCAGTGCTGTTGGAAAGTTGGCAGCATTTCTTTAAGCTCAAACTAGGCACATTTTAACTACACCCACTTCAGATCTGGTTGAGGAAAAACTTTACAGACACGACAGGACTGACATTTCAGGAAAGCTTTTTGCAAACTAAGCCAGTTTGAGCCTGAGTCACTGAGAGAGAAAAAATTGCATGAGGTTAATTGAAGCCATTTTCAGAGCAGAAGAATTACACTTTATTTAGACAAGCAGTTCAGCCATCCAAGAGTCTCCTATAAACATGCTAAAAAGCAATGCTATTAGTGAGAGATCTCAATGTATTAGAAAGGATCTTGTATTAACTATAAAATGCATTTAAGGAATTTCAATTTGTAGGCTAGCAAGAATTACTGCAGCAAGCAAATGCCACCATCTCTTAACTTTAGCTGTTGGTTTTAAACACAAAGTAGGTAAGCCGCATCAATACCACCAGATAACTCTGGACCAAGATCCAAAATAAACTTATTCATGAATCAAGCTTTAGACCCAATTCTATGTTGTCTACTATCTGTAATAAAGGTTAGGTTTCCAAAAAACGTCACAAGAAATGTCTCTGAAGAAATGTATCCTTTACAGTAACATGAAGTAATCAGATGCTTTACAGAACTTGAGTGCAAGGAGTGAAGTGTGCCTACATCCTTAGAGAAGACCAATCAATTCCATAAAAATGTTAAGTAATCCTTGTTTAGCTACTCAGAAAAGCTTTCCCTTTTCAGACTTAGGAAGGGCATTGAATTGACTGGACTCTAACACGGAGGAAGCAAAATACACTAGCATTGTTCTCAGTGCTCAGCACTGTTCTCAAGGCCCAGGAAACCAAGAGACCAAAAGGACTACTTGTATTTGAAAGAGTTATAGGGTCTTATGTAATTAAGTCAGGATTGGCCTGAGTGACTTCTACAGAATGAACAACAGGCAAAGAAATGCTTTGAACACACTCTGGAAACGTATTGACTCTGCCAAGAATCACTGTCTTAGAAGCAGCTCCTCCACACTGCATATGCAAGCAGAGTGTGCTATTTATGCCTGAATGAGGAAAGTTGGGCATCTTGCTTTCTTCGTGAGGAAACGCCTACTAATACAGTTCAGTTACCTAGGATACACTGAAAAGCAAAACAGTTCATTTTAAACTTACAGCAGAAAATACACTTTCCCCTCAGAAGATCAAGAAGAGAAATGTTACTTGGAACTGCATCCTAGATAACATGGTCAGGAACCATACTCCCCCCACTTCCAAACCTCGGCATTCATTCTCAGCACCACAGGAAAAAAAAAAAAAAGAGAGAGGGGCTTCCTAAGAATTAGAGATTTCACTCTTCTGCTCTTTCAGCTTCAAACCCCTTCCCTTAAGGTCATCAGATTTGTAATTTTGGAATGCAAGATGCCTTTTCTGGGCCACAGAGGAAGACTGGTTCAGAAGAAAAAAAAAAAGGTAATCTATGTAAAAGAACAGAACAGCAGACAAGCAGAAGTGGCTTACAAAAGCTTTTTCCCTTTTAATGTAACAAGACACTTCTGCATCAGGCTTAAGCACAGCTGCCATTAGTAAACCATTAGCCTTTTCTAAGACTACAGTGAGTTCCACATTGCCTCAACTTCTTTTCACCGTAGGCCTGTATTATTTGGAGTAAAGAAGCTTTTACCAGCATTTGCCATCACAGCTAACAGAACAACAAATTAGAATAATGAAAAACAAACAAACAAAAAACCCCAAACCAAAAAGAACACCCCCCCCCCCCAAAATGAAGCAAAAACCCTGGCAAAGGTCCCAAAATATAAGGATTTTTCTCCAGCTTCTCTTCAGTGTGATACAGGACCAATCTACACTGAGAAGTCCTTCCAGAGGTTCTAGCAAGCAAAATTAGTTAGTATGTGTTTCTTGCCATGCTCCCCCATACCATGAATATACTGGTTTTGCATTTTGTACAACTGACCCATAGAAGAAACCACTCAAAAAGCCAGAAAAAACTATTCCTTGGCACAACTCTGCAGACACAGTAGTAAGTTCAGCCACCTGCGATAGCTAGTTTTAGTTTCAAATACCTGATGCCAGTGATATTTTTAAGAAGGTACCTGTTTCTGAATTAGTGATAAGAGTCACAGCTCTCTTCAAGCAGAAGGCTCTGGTACATTCAACTCTTTTTGCTTTTTATAACTGACAAAAGAAATGCCGTAAGTAAATGAAACTAAGATTTATCTGTTGTGGCGGCAGGATTTACAGGGCGCTGTCTTACAGCATTTGTTGAAGAGTCTCTGTCTACCAACTCTTTATTCTCTGCTTCATCATCTGAAAGGTCTTCTTCATCTGCTTCTTGCTCCTCATCCAGTTTTTTCAAAAACCGGGATGATTCTGATGTTAATTTTTCTTAAAGAAAAAACAGAAAAGTACTCTCAGCACCTCAGAAGTTGCTCACTTCAGCAAAGATGTATTTTAATAGAACTCCTGAGCAGTTTAAAGCAGTGAACCTTGATCAGGGTGCCATGGGACTCATAAAAGAAAGGAAACATGGGGATTATCTAGTGTGGAGAAGAGAAAGCTGAGAGGGACTTTATTGGCTAGACAATCCCCTTGCTGGGGTCATTTGATCCCAGTATTCCTTTCTGCCATGGCAGGGGGTCGGACTCGATGATCTGCTCAGGTCCCTTCCGACCCTACTAACTATGAAACAGTCTTCAAATATCCGAAAGGTTGTTAAGAGTATGCTCGAGCATTTAAGTGTTGGCAAAACTACTTCCACCCAATCAGTAACAGTCTGGCTCTTCTAACCCTTGCCGTTACTCTACCATAGAACTTAAGACACCAGGCAACCAGAATTTTTAAAAAGTTGCAAAAAAATCACTGACTAAAGTTCTGACATGTTTGCTAACAGTGTTGTGTTCTGCAACCTGACTTCGTGTTAGGTATCCATTTTCTCTCACAGAGATTTATAGAACGGTTCACTTAAAATTAAATTAAGTGTTTTAGAAACAATGTCGCACTTACTTGAATAAGGATATTGTTGCGGCCTGTGCCTTTTGGAGGGACAAAGACAGTCTGCTAAAAATACCATGATCTGAAAACAGAACACACATTTATTTGATTCTGAAAGGCCAAACAACATTTGGTTTAAGGCAATATAAAAATAGGTGCTGTGTAGTAACTTTCAAAGTATTTACTTACAAGTCCTAGTACCAAACCAGAAAACAGAGTTGCCAATGCAAAAATGGCATATGATCCCCAAACCGGTATGCCAATGTCCTCTGTTATGTAACTGTGGCAATGCTAAAATAAAAGAAATACGCATCATTTCAAGCACAGTAGAGCCCCAAATTTGTCTTGATATAGTTATTCAAAAATATTCAAGTTTGAGCACATACCCTGATCCACATTGATAACTGAAACAAAGCAGACATACTGCTCATCCTGAAATTAAAAAAACAGAAGAGTAAGTGAAGACAGCCATATTTACAGAAAAGAAACATGTGTATAGAACTACGACTGTGCGATTCAGACCAGAACTAAATAACCATGTTGGTTTTACCATCACCCCAAAAGGTTGATTTTTCCCTCCCAACCATTTTTCTTCTATCCTTCTGCACTGTATTTTACTCTACAATATTCTTCCCTCTTAGAAGATGGAGAATTCTGGTACCCGAGCAAATTTCTTCAGGAAGTTTTTGCATGAGGCCAATGACAGATTCTCACATCACTTTAAGCCTGCACCTGCTGAACTAGCACCTTAACTGATTTTTATTTGCATGAGACTGCTCTTCTTCAGGTAGCTGAAGCAGCAGCTAGAGTCGTTCTTAAGTAACTAATGCAAAACAAAAGAGGTGTTGCTAGGACATCAAGACTGCAGTTATAATAAAATTCAGGGTATGAAAAAGCTATAGTCCTTACAGCAATGTTAGTATAGTTATACTAGAGAAAACATCTGGTACATTAACAGGGCTGTTATCACTGCTACCTTAAAGTTAAGTCTTGTGTTGTGACCCCTCACTGTTATTGTGCATTCTTAACACTATGTTAATTTTCGCATTCAGTCCTAATCTGCTTTAAAGGAAACACAAGACATCTTGATCAGCGATGAGATGAAATGTGCACTTATGGAAGCATTATGCATGCCTCTTTCCTAAGGCAAAACATTCAAAAATTTTACTGTGTTTTCTTACCATAGTCATTTTTCAAGTAATGGAATACCAATAGCATAAGCATATCTTGTTTGTTGCTGTGGGCCAACATCAACTGATCTAAGTGCCAAGTTTCAAGTTTAGATGTTTTGAATTCTCAGCAATAATGTTTTTCTTTTAGAAATCTGAGAACTTTGCAAAGCAAAATTTAAGTTTTCTGTGGTGTATAAAAAAGCCAGAGGCTCTAGACCAGGATGTCTCAAAGCAAATTAGAGATCAATACTTACATCAATGAGGAAGGACCAAACCAGGAAGAAACTGGTTCAATAGATTTCCATTCTTTATCACTGATGAAATTTATGAAGTCATTTTTAGTCCTCGGGCCCTGATACCTCCTAAACTCTCCATCTTTACAGCTGCTCAAGGGAAAAAAGAGGCGAGTCAAGATTACAAAGGAGCACAACAGCATGCAACATTTAACAGCACTTTCCCTCCCCTATTCCATAATCATTCTTTTATGTTGCTTTAAAACCAAAGTTCTTAGAAAAACTGAAAACCACCACCAACAAAGATCTTGTACTACAATAGCTTCATACTGTGCTTCTATAGAAAGCATCCTCTTAGTGCATTTACAGAAGTGGAACTTAGATGAGGTAACAGGCGAGTTTGAGAAACAGAAGCACTCATTGAACAATGGATCAACTAAGGGCTACAGGCAAAATACAGTCACTGCATAATATTCTAAGTAGAGCTGTGTGAAGCTTTGGTAGCCGATTCAATTTGGAGGAGATTTGGCCCGATTCGGGGACTGAATCTCTGAATCGAATCGGGAGACAAAGTAAACACTCCGAATCAATCGGAAGCATCCAAATCAATTTGGAACAGCTTCGGCCAATTCAGCCATAGACATACTGCTCATCCTGAAATAGGTCTGTTGGGGTTAGGGGAGGGAAGGGGCATGGGAGAGGGAGGGACTGGGGATGGGGTTGGGACAAGCTGCCCACCCGAGGCAGGGGGCCATGTTACTTGGGGTGGGGGGCGTGCAGGATTCAGATGCAGCAGGGCTGAAAGCAGGGGCTCCGCCCTGCTGCCACTTGCCCAGCTGGGTGGGGGGCAGGATGCAGGCATGGCTCACTTGGGGAGGAGGGGGGCAAGTGGCAGCAGGACAGAGCCCCTGCAGCTCCTCCTACCAGGGCAGAGGCAAGCACAGCCCAAGGAGCTGCAGGAGAAGCCTCCATGGCTGCCCTGCCTGGCCCCAGCCTTCAGCACTTAAAAAAAGAGCCCCGCACTCACCGGCTCTTGCAGCAGCGATTGGGGGCTCATGGCAGAGCCCCCCTGCAGTGCACTACACAGTGAGGATCACACCCCGCCCTGCCTGGCACCCGCACAGCAGCTGCCCTATGGTGCTTGTGTAGCATGGTTCAGCAGGGTGCCGTGTGCTCTCTGGGAGGTGGGGCAGTTTCAGCAGTCAACTGGAACCTAGCAGCACTCAGCCCCAGGGCACCAGCTGCATAGGTGCCAAGGGAAGTAAAGGGGGGGGGTGATTCCCCACTGCCCCCACTTCCCCGTGCTGCAGAGGGGCTCTGCCACAAGTGCCCAGAAGTCTGAGTCGCCACTACTGCAGCTGACGAGTGCGGGGCTTTAAGATGCCAGGATGTTGGGGCCGGGTAGGCTCTGCCATGTGGTCCCAGAGCCCCCACAGCCACTGCTGCTGCTGGTGAGTACGGTTTTGTTGGGGTTTTTTTTTGATTCCCGGACTGCTGGGGCCAGGCAGGGGGGCTATCGGGGTAGGCAATCGGAGAGCGGGTCTGTACAGGGGGCGCTCTGCCAGGAGGTCCCACAGCGCCTGCTACAGCTGGTGGGTGCGGAGTTTGTTTCCCCCGCCCCACCCCAAATGCCAGGAGGCTGGTGCTGAGTGCGGGATGGGGCCAGGCAGGGCAGCCATGGGGGCTTCTTCTGCAGCTCCCTCCACCCAGGGAGAGGCAGGCACAGCCAGAGAAGCCGCGGGAGAACCTGCAGCCACCCAGCTGTGCCTGCCTCTCCCCGGTGGATCCGAATCACCGAATCTCTCCAAATCAGCACCAAATCAGCTTCAGAATTGATTGAGGACAGTGATCCAAATCAAATCATTGCCCTGCAAATCAGCCAAATCCAAACTGAATACTTCCCTCTTTGCACAGCCTAATTCTAAGACCCAAGCTATGCAGAAAGATGGACAAGAGCAGGGGTTGACAACATTTTTGGGCATGTATGTTGGTGTGCTGGGGCAGACAGTGGGGCTCCTGAAGGGCCCAATCCTTGTTAGGACAGCACAGCCCCGGCCTCTTCCCCAAGGCATGTGCGCCAGACAAAATGCTTTCGTGGGCCACATGCATGCCAGGTGTTGCCTAGCCCTAGGCTTGAGGATACCAATTCCCTGTAGCTTTAAAATAAAAGTAGCATTAATCTTACAAAGATGTTGAACATTGTCTTCCATCCCGAACACCAACCAGACCACACCAATAAAACTAAAGATGTAGAAACATTTTTCCTCAAGAAAAATCCATGCATTTTGCTCTGTTGTTATAAAACTGTGATACATACTGGTAGATGGTTGGCAGTGCTGTTATGATAAACCGCCCACTTAGTCCTGGAAGAGAGAAAAGTAACTTTTTAAAAGGGTTAGACCATGTTGATCCACAAAGAGATAAGCAGCAGAATTACTGTACCATGGATCTTGACTGAAAAATGCAAAACAGTGGTTCAGAAGCATAACTGCTATTGGGATCAAACGCAGACTGGCACATACACTTTGACATACTGAACGCTATCTAATGGACATAACCCAGGACAGGGAAGCTTCTGGCAGACATTGATTTAAAAGGCATGATCTCTGATCCAAATTACTGCAGTTCCTGATGTATGCACAGCAGGATACACAATTGTTGGGACTGATAATCACAACTGCTAGCGCACAGAGCCCGCCACCAGTGACACATCTCTGACCCCATTTCTGACAGACTGCGTGGAGCCTGGGGTCAGCATTATATGCGAAACTTCTTTGTAGCAGGTTCGCTCTGTTAATGTGCCATAAGTTGGGGTGATCGCAGACCATGTGAACATATTAATTGTGCACAAGTGCAAAAGGACCCCACCTTGGTTGAGATATCCAGAGACTACTGTAATACAAACAGGATGATATTTTTAAAAGCAACACAGAGATTTAACAGCAGTGTACCTTCAACTAAAACATTCTTGAAAATGCCTCATCCTAGCAGAGCTAAGAAATAGTAACACATTCTCAGCACCCTTACAAAAATTACATTTAAATAATGTCTATCGTTTTTCTTTTTTTTATTGATAGCCAGGGATCCTGGGTTTTCTGACTAAAGAAAAAAAATCCCCAATTTTTGGTTTGAAAGAAGTAACCCCAAACCCACATTTTTCTACGATTAAAATGAAATACTACTAATATATAGATACAGATCTATATCTATAGATACAGTAAAAGCTCTGTTTTCTGGCTCGAGTGGGGAATGGGGTGTGCTGGTAATCTAAAAATGCTGGTTACTTGAGGCACTGGGGTTTCTGGCTGGACATGGGCATGGGGCAGAAAGAGGTGGGTGACACAGGCTCTTATTATATAGATAGGTAGATAGAGTAAGGGAGAAGGAGAGGGAGGGGTTTCATTTTGATCGATCACAGAAAAATGTGGCTTCTGGATTACTTTTTTTAATCAGGGAAAACCAGGATCCCTGTTGATAACAGATTTATTCAGAAACTGGCTTAGAGCATCACCGGAAAGGAAACAAGGAAAATGAGTACCTGAAGGCTCTAGTTTATTGTATTCTTTGCGTACAACAAATCATTACAGGATTACCTGGCTCTTCCGTCACATCCACCTTTGCAATGTTAACCTCCAGATCTTCCCCCCATTCCGCAAACTTCTCCCACTCCGGCTGCAAGCTCTGGCAGGCAGGACACCACGGTGCATAACTGGAAAACAGTGCCCATTTCAAGGAGGGGGAAAAGCCTGTGTGCCGCACGCCCACGTGTGCCACAGTCCAGGGAGGGATTTGCACCACGATTCAACACTGCTTCTTGCTGCAGGATTACCCTCCAGCTGTAACCTTTCCCCAATGTGTGACAAATAAACGATCCAATCAGGGATCAAAAGCGCTGTCCTGGCCCCACCGTACCCCTTCCCAAACCCACTCCTCACATGATCTAGAAAGAAAAGTTGCGAGCCCCAGGTACCAGGGGGTGCAACGTTAGGAAAGAGAAAGGAAATGGAGGATCCCCAGGAGGTAACGGGCAGAGAGAGAGAGAGCAGGCGTGAAATAAAGCAATGGCTGCTCCTGGGAGAAGGGGGGTGGGGGTGGAGGTGGGGAGAACACTGCCTGCAGTGCCAGAGGTAAGGAACCAGGCCCAGGCAGGACCCTCCCCAACCCCCCAACAGGAAGACCTGGTTGGGGGAAGGGCCACCCTGGGGAAGGAGTGCCTTGACGAGGGGGTGGGGCACCTGGGGAGAAGCACTGTAAGGGGACTGAGGAGAAGTGCCTCGAGGGGAGAGTGGGACGGGCGCCCCGGGGGGGCACCCCAGGAAGGGGGGCTCAGATGTGGGGAGGGGTGAACCAAGGGGAGACTCTGATGGGGGGGCGCCCTGACGTGGGTGGTATGGAGGAGGGGCTCTGATGGGAGAGGGGCGCCCCGAGGAGGTGATATCGCCGCACACTCACAACTCGATCATCCACTCGCCCTGCAGCAGGTCCCGCCAGGTGCTGTCCGTGAGGGTCTTCACTTGACTCCGCTTCCCCAGCGCCCCCGGCAGTACTAGCAGGAGCAGCCCCACCACGGGCAGCAGCCCGGCGGCCGCCATCTTCTCCCGCCGCCGGCCGCGCACTTCCGCGTTCGGGCAAGCCGCCGCGCTCACCGCGCATGCGCCGCCCCACCCCTCCGTAGCCCGCTGGCGGAACCGAATGCCCTGAAACCTGCCTGCGCCTACGGAAGAAGCCAGGCCTAGATCGCGCTGCGCACGCGCAGGGGTGGGGGCACCGCCCTCGTGGGTCGGACCTGAGTGACAGGCGGCTGGGGGCGGGCTCAGCGGGTTGCGCAGCCAATGGGGCGTCGAGTTGTAAGGCGCGCTTGTGGATCTGCCCTCAGCGCTGCCATGGCTGTCCCCGCCCGCAACGCCATAATAATTCCCCATTTCCTTTCTCTTTGCCGCTTGGTGCGTTGCAAACCCCTTATCATGTGCCCCTGGAAGTGTCGTTTTTCTAATAGGCCTCTTTAGTCACTCCTCGCACAGCAGCCCCTTCATACCATTGAGCCTCTGCGTTGAGTCCTCTCCAGCGTCACGTCTATCAGGGTCCCTGCGCTGAAAAATGGCAGCAGGGGCACTTTAATTAAAGCTCGTTCAACGAGCTGTGGTCCAAGCGCGGCCCTGACACCGGGTTTCGGTGTGGGGATGCTGATACACATGATGCTCCGGGTGCTTTAGAGTGGCTCTAATTAAAGCCCCCTCGCCCCGCCGCTCCCGGAGCATGTGTATAAACACCCAATGGTTTCAAGTTGATTCAAGGGAAGTTTAGGTTAGATATTAGGAAAAACTCTCACTAGGAGGGTAGTAAAGCACTGGAACAAGTCACCCAGAGAGGCTGGCTAATCTTCATCCTTGGATGTTTTTAAGACCTGGCTCGACAAAGCCTTGGCTGGAATGATGTTGTGGCTCGTCTGGGTTGGAGCAGGGAGTTGGACTAGATGTGACCTCCTTGAGGTCCCTTCCACCCCTCATTTTCTATGATTACCTACATCCAGAATAAAGAATCACAAAGCTGGGCTCATTGACAGTAAAGGGACGAGCCCCAGATACTTTACTGCAATCTGGTGCTATTGTCAGCTCTGGGATGTTTTCCCCCTTTATACTTACAGAAAACATCTGGCAGAGAGATGATCAGGATCCCAGTTATTGAGTATTACCCCTGCATGAGTTAGTTTCGATGGTTTGTGCCAACTGGTTTTTCTCATATCTCTATTGGGACCTTGGCAGGTGGACAGGTCTGATTTGTGTGCAGAATGTATTATCAGAGCAGCAGAGGAAAAATACTGGATTGGTTTTTGCTGCAATTTTGGCAATCCTGGTGTGGTGCGCTGTGCATTTTTTAAAAATAAAAACACTGGCACCTTACTCAGAACTTGCTGAATCGAGTCATTCGTCAATTCAGTGTTCAATTATAATTTGCAGAACTCAGCAGAGTGCACGTGGTTCCATTTCTTTTTAGTTTTAATTGGATTTTTGAAATCTTGTATTGATAATCCAAGTATAGACCCCTGTTTTGCATTTCTAATGAGACGTTAGGACTGGTCTTCTGTTCTTCAGATTAGCAGTGTGCCGCTTCATAATATGAGATGCAGGCAAGAACAAGGTGGTGAATAATAAGTAATCAGGATTCCTGTTATCCTAATAATGAAACTGCTATCCTGTTGTTAGGCTGGACCGCAGCGGCTACCAGCAAGTGTGTCTTTGATCTATAAGCAATCACCAGTTTCACTGAGCCTGACTCTAGAAGTGTGTTTGCTATCTTCCATTTGGTCTAAATGATAAAGCAATTAAATTTCCTTTTGTTTAGAAGAAGCAGGATTTGTGTTTGGTAATATCTTTTATTAGACCAACTATACAGTTAAAAGAGATGTTAGACAGGCTTTCAGGCATGAAATGCCTTTGCTCAGGTCCTTTGTTTACTGGCAGCTGAAACAGAGAAAGCCAGAGGCCAAAGAACAGGGTTCTGAATATCAACACCGTGGTGTGTACAAGTGCCCCTGGCGACTGATTTGGTGGCATGTGTGGGTGTGGATTAAAAAGAAACTGAGGGCAGATAGTGAAAGCAACAAAGCCAGAGAATCACTTGAACCACAACCCTCACATAATGCCAAAAGAACATCTTTTGGGCAGAGAGCTGCTTGCAGTTGCATACTGGGAATAGCGAGCAAGGAAAGTGCCACCTCTAAAAGGGACAGGAGCTTGTCCACAGTCTGTATGAATACACAGGATCGTCAGGAAGAATTTCTTGATTGTAGCATTCTCATCTCTACAAGATGCTATATATTAGATAACCACTTGGGTCAAAAAGGGGGAATGATATATATGATCCCATACCTCTCTTTTACTTTTACTTTCTGCTGATCATGTACAAGGTGCATCTATAAAACATAAATGTGCACCCATAAAACTCACTGTAATCTCCTTTAATCTCCGTTAATATCGGACAGAGTTTACTTTTCTGTTTCCTTGAATATTCAGATGTAAAAGTTTTTAACCCTGAGGACAAAGAAACTTTCAATACATTTTATGTGACAGGATATTTACGCTGCTGCATGTTCAAGAGACAATGCCGAGCAGCAAGAAAAACAATTTGATTCCTTCACCTCTCTTCCAAGGGTCAAAATCCTGTGTTCATTTTTCTGTAAAATGCCCTGTTGAATGAACAAATATACCATGGCTGGAAGAGGAACTAAATGAATGGTTGTTTCTTAATAGCAACTTCTTTTCCTGCTGTGGTTGCCTGCTCTGTTCTTGTGTGAACAAAGCAAAATCTGTAAGATTTTTGCTTTGAAGCAGGGTGTTTGAAAACATCACTTTACACAACGTAAGAACAGAAAATTCTAGCAGATGATTATTCTATTCTGTCCCTGTAGTCCCCCTCTTGGGTCCCTCTCACCTGCATAGCATACTTCATTGTGCATATGAACCTGCATAGGAACAGGCTTCAAACCTCTCTTTAGTTTGCAGCAGGGCTCCCAAAACTCTGCTCTTGAGGAACTTGCAGCCCTTCTCATGAGAACATGGTAGGACATTTCCCCATTTTTTCCAGGAAGGGTGCAATTTCTTTCTTGCTCTTTCCGGGTGTTAGGATGTGACCTGGCTGAGGAGAGCTGACTATCTTTCTGCTGCTGGCTCTTACCATTGCTTCTTATCTAGTTGTGCATCCAAACCCATAATAGCAAGATTCTGTGAATCTGACTGTCCGGTGTGAGGCTTCAGTGGTGAGAGTCAGAGGGGGAAGCATTCTTTGTTTCCAGAGGTATGCGGCTCCTTTGTTGGGGTCTGTATTTTAATCATTGTACCCCGCCCACAGAATCATTTCTTCTGCCCCTAAATGACCCTCCATCCCAGCACCAGTCTACAATAAAAAACTGGACCCATTCTGAGAACTCTTTGCACCTAGAAACTTCTGACGCTTTCAAAAACAAGTGAAGTACATTTGAAAAGTTATTCAATATCTGAAGTTAGACTAGAGGGTATCGCTTTCCATATCAGAAAGCGTGAAACAGTCCTAACAAGCCACTACATAGGCCCACCACAGTTACGTTAGGGCTCTGTGGAAAACATGGCTTTGACTTTCCTGACACATATATTCAAAACCTCATCCACAGTACTGCATGAATATTTTTGCAGTGAGGTATAAGGAGCTTCATACTCATGCTCTGTGCTGTTGGATTGTTTTCTGTTCCTTTTCAGTCTTGTCACAAGATGGCAGAGTTGAGGCTTCTTCTAAACACAGTGGGACTAGGAAAATCAATTTATCTTAAATGCAGAATTTGATTTTCCCAGGTAGAGGCATTTTACTATGTTTGTCAATGATGAGGCAGAATATTTTTTCCTAGACCACTTTATATATCTACTACAAACTTGATATGTCTTCTACCAACTAGTCCTGTTTCTTTTAATATAGGGATGGGAGATGATAAAGGCCCAAAACTTTTCCTGTGCATTAAAAGCAGTGTCTTTTTCTGTATGTTGTCCTTTGGGTTGCAGAAAGGAAGGTGTTTTTGTTTTCCTTGTGGCCTTTATGTCCTTTTGAGCTGTTTGGGGGAAAAAAAGGAACAAGTTTTAATTCCCTTCCTGCAAGGCCAAACATTAGAAATTTGATCAACATTGCAAAAAAATCAACTAACCATGTAGCTGGAAAAAAAAAAAATCAGAAAATCCCCCCAAAATTAATCAACCTGTTGCCTTGGTGAGATTTGAAAGTGTCAGCATTTTGATATTACAAATTATTCAGCCAGTTTGGGTTTTGTTCATTTTTGTAAAACATTCTTGCAAGTAGAACTGACACATGCCAACAAATGGCATCTGGTGGGCATGGATAAATGTTCAGTGTGAAAACACAGCTCGCCCACAGCTGCTTGGCTGTTGGTTGCTGACCAAACTGGTGAGAATTTTGCCATGGGTGGGCACTTGGCAATGTTTTCTCTCAAAAGTCCCGCTGATACATACAAGCTGTTGGATGAGTCATGCCATCAAGATTGGGAGGCTGACCTTGATCAGAAAACATAAGTTGGGCAGAATCCCAGATACCAGAAGCTGGGGGCATCTAATGTGAAATAGCAGATATGAGAGAGTTCAGTTCTGGGATCTGAGATCTAGTGATGCTGACCCTGAAATCAACAGGATGCAGTGTTGCTCAAAGATTACGTGCTACAGCACTGAGTATTCTGCGGGCACAGGGAATGTTACATATACTACAGGGTCCATAGTGCCTTGCTAAAGCTGTTTTCTAACACAAGCCATTTAGAAAATGTAACTTTAGGCAGTCAGTCCCAAAGCCTGGCCTTTAACAGAGCTCATGGGCTGAGCTCATGCTTTTCAGTCGCTCAGGTGCTTGTTACACAACACAGGGGAAGGAAGACTGAACAGCACCAGCTTCACACCAGTGGGAGCAAATCAACTACACCCACCTAATTTTCAGCACATGAATAGTCGTGGTGGCTGGATCAGACCCCATAACTGCAGATACAGTTTTTGCATTGCAGTGCAGTTTGGGAGGAGGAAGTGCCTTCATTGTGCCCCATTGTAAATAGCATTTCACTGTTATGTGAAATAATGGTCTAAGGCGGTCTTGTACAATCTTGTATTACATCCTTTAATGCAGGGATATCAAACTCACACAGCCCCCTGGGACAAATACAGACTGTGGGGCTTCTCCTGGGCTGAAACTGGACACAGCAGTGAGACAAGTGGTGGTGGTGGCCACGGGGTTAACATAGCTTGTGTTCCACTCACTGATATACATCCCCAAGGAAGCTCTGTACTGTGGATTTTGGTGGCAGGCCTTGCACATACTTGCTTTCCCCTCAATTTCCAGCCCTTCTAAGAGCCCCACGAGCCAGATGACAGAGCTCCATGATCTATGTCCAGCTTGTAGGCCTTGAGTTTGACACACCGGCTTTAACTCATTTTGAGATAATTTCTGTATGACACAGTAAATGAATCATGTGTTTTTGTAAAACTTCTTGGGACAAGTATCCAGAGCCTTCTCTTTTGAATGTCAAAGAGACTGCACCTAATGCTAATTAATCAATAGTTAGATGCCTATCTCACTTAGTCACTGTAAATCTTTCTTAGTTCAGCAACAGTTTGCTTTTCAGTTTTCTCAGCAGCTTTATCAATTCCAAAAACTAATTCTGTGTTTTACATTTGAATGGATGACAAAATAATCTTAAATTCTGTGCAGATGATTAGGGGAAAAATCTGGTTTTATTTCTTTTTTGCTTGCTTTGCAGTAGTTACCATGGGAACCAAAATAGAAAGATCTTAATAAAGCAAAAAGTCAAACAGATTGTGTTTCAGATAATTAATACTGTCTTAGTTATTTATTCATTTGCTTTAACTCTTCCCAGCCCTGCTGCTGAGTTGAACAACATCTCAGAGCAAAATTCCTGAAGTAACTTAGCCTATGGCCTCTCCTTTGATGAGTCCAGTTCTTCACTCGGGTTACCAGAGAGGGCTAGGTCCCACAGATCTGATCCCTGTATAAAGCCATTGCCACACTGGAGCCAGAGAAAGACGTACGCATCCCCAAATGATAGAACTGTTTTACTGCTATGGGCATGATTTAATGCCCTGGAACTTCTCATTATCTAGCCCATCAACTGGGGTGGAGACCACTCAGAAAGCTGACCAGGCTGGGTTTCAGGAGGAAGCAGTGTGTGCAACCAAGTTACAGCACAGACTACAGATACTGAAAATAGCTTTCAGCAATAGCTTAAGACACAACTGGTATTTCTAGGTTTGGTTCTTCTGTTGTAGACTCCTTGAGAGAGGTGCCATCTTTCTCTTCTGCATTTATGCAGCACCTAACATAGGGGTCCATTATTACAGTCCTCAACTTACAATGTTTCGAGTTACAACGTTTCACACTTGCAACATTTCTAAACTGACACCCTGTTTCAACTTTACAAAGCAAGTTTTGACACTTGATCTGACACCAAGCCACGCCAGCGAACAAGTTCACTGTGTCACCCATCTCCCTGGAGAACGTGTGTCCAAACTTCCTTGGACGCTTTCTTTAAGAAAGCAGACGAGACTCCAGAAAAACCTGTAGCCAAGACTCCTGAGAAGACTCCAGCCAAGAGCCCTTCAAAATCACTGCAAAGTCACCTCAAATAAGTCCTTTCAAATCAATATGATTACTATTTACAATATAAATACATTAATGTAGCTATATTACTCATCTGTAATTGATTAAGTACAAAATTCTGGGGTATTTTTGGTGAAAATAGGATATCGGGCCTTGGTTCAGGAACCAATCCCCCATATATAACATGATTTCCTGGGATGGGAAAATCAGTTCTGAGTTACAACGTTTCGACTTAAGACATGGTTTTCAGGAGCCAATTGTGTCGTAAGTCTGAGGACTTTGCCTGTACAAAAAATAATAACCGTGGCGTTGAGCAGGCAGTTGGCAATCACTCTCTGGAGCTCTTCTCCTTTACTTTTATTCCAGACCATCTCTAATTCAGCTCTTTTTACAATCGGTTGCAACCTTGCAAATGGATGTAAGTTCGTGCTCTCCCGATTGAGCAGTTTTATACATACTTTGGACTGATGTAGCTGATAGCAGAAAATTCTAGGCTGTGGAGTATCAGCCTGCTATTTTTCATAGCAGCTGTCCCAGGGCAAACACTGGGATCAAAGTTTCCATCTCAGCAGGGGAGCATGGAGAGAAGTGACACTAAAATACAGTGTTTTAAGAAGGAATGGGCTGCATTTGGAAAGCCTGGGCTGATGTTCTGCTCCTGGTTTGGGATTTTTATCTGATTTTTTTTTTTTTTCCCACGGAGCTCACAGTTATCATGTCAGGCGCAATGAAAACATGGCCCTGTTTAACACAAGGAACTAAGCTTTCTTCCCAGCCCTTTTGAAATCAGTGGCATTGTATCAGTTTCAGACCAGCTCCTCCCTTAAAAAAGGCTCCTTAGCTATAGAAAACAGACGAAGGCATCTCTCTACATAACAGGTGTTAAAGATCTGTACAAATCATAAGCTGTCTACTTGTGTGTGGAAGCCCGCTGTGCGCAGCTGGCTAGCTTTCAGGATTTGGGCAGATTAATACATCAGATTAAATACATTATTACCATAATCATAGAAAGTGGCACCTATGTAACACGCAAGGCTGATGCTGGGCAGAAGGAACAGCAAATAATTTATTATGCCTGTCATAGCACATGGGCTTATTTCTGTTCACTCACTTTCCTCTGAGGACACAGAGCCTGTTATAGCCTCATGTAGGCTGCAAGAACAGGGCAGTTTCTGAAGTTTCCTGGGTTTTCCTCTGCAGTAGATAAAGGCAGAATATTGCCTTCTGGCCCAGAGACGTCAGATCACCAAATCTCATCACTATTTTCCTCATGGGAGCAGCATTCTACAGCATGAGCCCAGTATTTTCATTCGCATCACATATTACAGGTTAGAAATATTTTACTGAGCACAGACAGAGGAATGGATTAATAGGTTTTGAGAGCAGAGGGGACCATTTTGATCACCTAGTCAGACCTATATAACATCAGCCATAAGACTTCCTTGTATTAATTCCAGTGTGCCCATCTCATGCTGCACCTGTGTATGGAGGCTCCCTTTTCCCAGAGAGAGTTTGTTCTGGTCTGCACTGATCTAGACCCCAATCTCTAATCACTTCAAGCCCTGGACTTAGCTGTGCAATAGCCAGGCAGTACAGCCTGGATACCCCTCTGTTCCCTGTTCTGGGCCCAGCCCACAAAATGAGCATGCACTGGCTGGTTTTCACCTGTAGCCTGTTATATGGCCCTATAATGTGCTTTGTGGTAATGGTGCACACGGGGTTGGAATGGAGGGTGTTTAACATTCCTTGTGTAAATGGTTGCTGGTAGACATGAGGGCTGCATGGATGGAGCCAGGAATTTGAAAAGGGGGTGTGGGATATGCCAGTGTCATGGGGGAGGCTGCAGCCTCCCTTGTCCCTTCCCTTCCTGCAGGCAGACATGTCATGACAGCAGCTGCTGGGAACTTTTTGGAGTCCCTTAAGCAGGTAAGACTCCCCACCCACCACTTTCAGCATCCCCTCACCTCCCATTCCCCTCTCACCCCCTCCAGCAGGAGTTGCTTCTGGGTACAAGAAGGTGTGACCTGCATGCTGCAGCCACTGTCCTAGGATGACCGGGGGTGGGGGCCTGCTACAGCTGGGGGCTTCATTAAGTGGCAGCATGGGGTGCCAGGCTCCACTGGGGACAGTGGCAGTGGCAGTGGCAGGTGTATCTCCCCTATCAGCACCTGCTCCTGGCAGGGGATACCTTAGGGACAGAGAGGAAACAGGAGTGCCTGGAAGCTCACTACTACTGCTGCCCTCAGCTGACCCTGGGGGAGCCCCCAAACTGTTCCTACCCTGCTCCATGTGAGGGGGGTGAGGAATGGCTGCACAGGGTGCCAGGTCCCTGTTCTCTTCCCCTCCCACTAATGCTGGGCTGGGGACAGCACCGTCAGTGGGTGATCCCCGATTTCCAGGTGCCGCCATCATCCCCAGCCTTACCCAGCCCTCTGCACAGCTCCTCCCGCCAGCTGCAGCCCTCAGGCTAGCATGGAGGAGGAGTGGGTAGGGATCTGGTACTCCATGGAGCTGCTCCCTTCAATCCCCAGCTGAAGCCTAGCTGGAAATACAAACAGAATCATTTTCCTAAAGAGAAATTGATGCACAGTGCATCAAAACTAGATAGGAAAATGTCCATCAGATTCAAGTTGCTAGTACAGGCCTGTGATGGGGAGCATTGCAATGGAAAGCATTCTATCCAAACACTTCTGAACTTTGGGAAAGTTTGAATCCAGATCTGGATTCACCTTATCATTTGGCCTATTGCTAATCCATGTATTTCAGAAAATGTCATGCCACATCTAACTTGTATGAGCATGGGATCAAAGAAAAAGCAGCAGTATCTACCTAGGCAGGCAGTGCACACGATGGCAATGAGCAGTGTCAACTCTAGGAAATTAGGAAAAAAGATTCTGTCGAACTACTGAGAGCTCACCTTAAATCAGTGACTCTCAACCAGGATGCTGTGGCACTCTGGGGTGCCCCTTGAGATCCTTTCAGGGGTCTCACAGGATGCCACCCAATATTAGCACTGTTAGGTGTGCAAACATGGTCCACGCAATATACCCAGAGATTTCAAACAAGAATGCATACTGTTAATACATTCTGCCCTGCTACACACCTTCTGAGTTCTATGCAACAGTATCTATGCTCTAGTGTTTTTCTGTAGTCAAAAAACAAGTGAAAAGTAAGGTGGTATTTCCAAGGTGTGCCTTGATCTGAACAAGGGGTGCCTTGTGTCTAAAAATGTTGAGAACCACTGCTTTAGACAAACGTGACTTAAATTAAAATCTGGCAAAAACTAACGTCTAAGAATATCTTAACATGGCTGTGAAGAGGCTGAAGTTTACAAAAGGGGTCAAAGTCAACGGGAACTACAACAGTGTGGCACAAATTTTGAACCAGTAACTCTTGGAAAAGCTCACAGTAACCAAGCTCAACACTTCAAGCAACTTATGTTGGAAAAATAACATAGAGCAATATAGGATAATTACAACGAGTAGACATGGTCTCAGCTGACAATGTTCAGATGCAGTTCAGTTTCACAATCGTCAGTCACACCTGGGTGTTTCCATGCTGCTGTGATTCAGACTTTCATTTCAACCAACTTGGACCTCAGAGTTAGAATGTGCTTATTACAGCCAGAGATTTGGTTTGGAGACCTCTGTAGGTCCAGGAGAGAGAGAGAATCAGGGTAGAGAACAAAAGGAAAGCGCTGTTGTAGAAGGGAGATTCAGCAACAATGCTGAAAATCAGAACGCAAACGATGTGACTATGCATATGTTACAAACACCATCCTGTGCATGGTCTACACAGACTCTGAGCATGTTACAAGCCTCACCTGTAAGCCTCAGTCTTTTCCACTCAAGCTACTGAAGCCTTCGTCTCCAGATTGCCAGCTCAGTTCCCAGCATCAGCCAAGATAGACACCGCCACCAGACCTCCAGGTTTCAGCAATTTGGCTGAGTTTTCATTGACTTTTCCTAACTATTGAAAGCCAATGGGAGATGCAAAAATGAGGAGCAAAGGAGTAGAAATAATAGTAATCCTGTCTGCAAGAGAGCCATAGAGTTCTGTCTTCGTCTTCTGACTCTACACTGCATTTGACCACTTTGTTACTCATGCTTATGCTCATTTATTGTACTTTGCAAGGTCTTTCGCTGTACATGTGCCTTCAAGCAGTGGGCACTGCACCAGGTGTTGCATAGTCCGAGGCGCTGAGCCACAGTCACAGGTGGTTGAACCAATGGTGTAGCCTCACTTCTTCATTAGTTCCTTGGACGTCTGACTCCAGTATGTAGGTGGTTGAGACATCACCACGTTTACCAGGGGTCATCAGCCACTGGTGGTAAGGACAATAGCAGAAGCAGGCGGGGGCCACAGCAGAAGCATTCATGTTGTGACCCCGTCAGGTAATACCTGGCAATTTTGCTAACATGCTGAACCATGATTTTGACCTTACAAACTGACCAATTATACAGCTCTGTGAAAAATATATATTTTGTTGGTAAAACTGGGATGGGGGAAGTGTGGAGAATAATATTATCATGAGCAGGAAAACGAATTGTTATTAACCTGAGTATTATATTAATGACTACAAGCTTCAAGCAGTGCTGTGTACCATCCAAACATATCAGAGGGCTTACAGGTAAAAAAGTAAGACCTAACTTGTGGAGGAGAAAGCAAACAAAAATGGAAGGAGGGATGGGATGGCAATAGATACATTAGCACAGTCCTGCCATTCTTAGATAATCTTTGTTCTCCACCTTTTTGTGAAAGTAAAAGGGGTTTTTTTTCAGTTTAAAATGCTCTTCCTGCACTGCTCAGGGTAAATTATGCCATTGCATGATAATGTTACACTGCCCAGTGCTGACGGCAAACATCAAAACAATTCCATGTACAGGGGGATTATTTTCTAGTTCCTAGCCAGAGTCCTCACAGTCCAACGTATGACTTTCCATACATTTCTGAAATCTCCTCCTCCTCTCTCTACCATTACACATTGACCTGGCTCACTAGAGGCCCTTACTTTTCCCTCTCTTCTTTTCCTCAAAAGGTATCTTCTGCCATAGACAGCTCCCCTGATTTTGGTAGGCCTGCTCACAGGATAAGGTCCTGTGCCAGCACGAATTGCATCCTGTCCAATAAAAGCAAACTTACACTGAAAAAAATATGGTTTTGTTCCTCTTCCCAGTTCAATAAGCCTAAACAATTTCAATATGTGCAAAGAAATAACTGAGTCAATGATTGTGTAATAATAGCTGTGCTCCAGATTATTCAGAAGGTGTTCTCTCTGGCATACATATCTGAAACTCTGCTGTGAAAAGCTTTGTGAGACTCGCCTACACTCCACTTAAGCATGGGTGCTGTAACTGCCGTGTGGGCTGACGCAAAATGTTCCTTCACCCACATATCCTTCCCTGCCTCTGCCTTGGAAATGTCACTGAGAAAGCTGCGCAGGAAGTTGTCCTTGTTAGGCAACCTCCTGTCTTTGGAGAGCACCCCTGAGCGCTCCTGAATGTATGGCCCAGAGCATGATGTCTTTGACACTAGCATTTATCTAAGGGTAACACCAATAAGGCCAGCAGAGTTATTCCACCAGTGAGAGGGACAACTCAAAGTATAATCTGGCCTTTGAGTGCAGCTCTCCTTAATTTTCTTAGCATTTTTCATCCATTAAAGCAGCTAGCATTTTAGGGCTAAGAAGCCCCGTAAGTGACCATGAGAAAGCTTTCACTTTAATTAGATCAAACCTCATGAAATCTCCTTCACTGTCAGAAGGGTGGATAATGGAAGAAGCTGAGTAAGGAAGTTGTGGAATCTCCGTCACTGGAGGCTTTCAAGAGAGCCTGATCTCAATCAGGGATAGTTTCAAGACATCTGTACAAGGGGTTGGACTAGATGACCTGTGAGATCCCTAGGCTTCTGTGTAATACTTTCTTCAGCCAATCCTTGCTGAATAACACAGACTAGCAAAGGAGATGCAAACAGAAACCATACAAGACTCTTGGCAATATCACTTTAGCCATTTCCCTAAGCTCCCAGTAGCTATCATGATTAGAGATGTCAGGAAAACTTGGAGATCAGGAGAAACTTCTTCACTGTCACAACAGAAAGACAGAGGAAGAGACACTAAGGGAAGCTGTGGAGTCTCCATCCCTGGAGGTGTTCAAGAAGAGGTTGGACATCCAGTGGTCAGGGACGATCTAGGCGTAGTGATGCCTGCTTTCTACAATGGGTATTTCCCATGCTTCCAAGCTTGCTGGTTGCCAGATGCTGGCCCACTCCCTTTCTGCTATGTGTCAGGGGTTTTTAAGCCTTCTTCAGAGGCATTGGGTGTTGGCTGCAGCCCAGGCTAGGGTTGATGAGTGGGCTGTGCCAGTGCTCCTGCTGGAGCTTAAAGCCGGAGTTTCCTGGTTAGAGGTCTTGCTCAAGGTCAGACGGATGCTATATTTGGGGTCAGAAAGACATTTTACCCCATGGTCAGATTGCTATGGACTGTGGTGGCTTTTGCTTTTATAGTGGGGGTCATGGCCCTCTACCTGGGATCTCTTGAGCATATATTACTATCCTTATCCATAGATTATGGATTTATATTAAATGGTTTGAATAGGGATGATCCTGCCTCAGGCAGGGGGTTGGACTGGAGGATCTCTGCTTTTCCAGCCCTACTTTTCTATGATTCTATGATCTTTGGTTATTCTGCTAAGGAGTAGGTTCAAAGTAGCCACCTATAAGAAAAAAGCCAATCTGAACAAGTGATGTTAGAGATTTCCAAGCATGCAACTATTCACATGCACTGGCATGCTTCTGTGATACACAGCCTGACACAGCAGCTTTCATATAAAAGTGCCAGAAAATAACATGGAGGTTTTTTATAATCTCTGGACCTTTGCCATAGAAGTCCACAATACATATTTCCCACAGGAGGCCACAGTAGATGTGGCATATTCAGAAGATGAGCTTTTGGTGCTTGGTTTATTTGGCTCAAGACTAGTGAACCCTGCATCAGGGCAGTACTGGATAACCCTTCCAACCCCATTATACTGTTTTCTCTGATAAGGAACTGAGATGTAGTGGTACCAGGAGATAGTTAAAGGAGCAATTAAGGCAACTTCCACCTTTAGCAAAACTTATTTTCATGGATAACAGCTGAGTTGCGGAGGCAGACATGTCCTTCCTTAACAGACAGCATTTCAGCTACCCTCAGAAGTAATACTGTCACTCTTGAAGGCTCACTAGTAGAGTGAGCTCTTGTACAAACATACACAAATGATGTTTCATGCAAGTCATTGCAATCTCCTCTTCAACAGAGAAATTCTTACACCTAAGCTTCTTATATTATATTAATTTCAGGGTCCAATACTCCAGACTCTTATTCACGCAATGTGTGCGACTAGAGCACAGCGCAAACCAGTAGCATATATATGTACTTGTTGCTTTAAGAAAGCCAGTTTCCCAACATTGAAAATAATGATGAACTGGATCCGCTGGGAGAGACTTTAAACAAGAAGATATGAACGATAATTAGAAACTGTTTAAAAATAGGGACCCATAAGAACTAAAATCCCAGACTTAAGAAAGAGGGTTATGGCGGTTAATAGCACCGCTTCATTTAGAGGGGAAGTGAAAGCAAGTGTAACAATTTAACAGATGGAAAAAGGAGGAAACTGAGAGTAACTAATATAAATTTAGAAGCTAAAAAGTGCAGACAATTGGTAAGGGAAGCAAAAGTACGTAAGGAGAAATCGATGCCTAGTAAAGCTAAAGGATTTTTTAAAGTGTATCAATAAAAGTATATGCTGCCGCAACATGAAGAACACACATTTCAGAACAAAGGGCTCTGCAGTCTGTAGGCAAAGGTATGGCCAGAACGTGCAAGCTGGAACTAGTCAAAAACCAACTTGAAAGAAGACACACATTTTCAGCCACTGGAGCAATCCACTGATGCTCAAGCTTTTGGCTCCATGGCCAGACAAGTGGCACAGTGCCTGCATATGGGCTGGATCAGACCCTGGGGTCTGGCACCACCCACTCACCAGGACTGGGCCCCGTGGGCTTAGCTTTGCCTCCTCTCTCCCCCTGCATTACCGGGATTGGGTCTCAGGGGGTGGATACCACCCCCTGCATGTCACAATTGGCTCCTAGGAGCCCAGTGCTGCCCCTTCCCAACCCTGCCCCACAATAAGATTGAATCCTGGGGCTGGATACCTCCTCTGCCCAGCTCTCCCACAGAAGTTGAGCACCCTTGGTGCAATCAGTCAAAGAGAAAACAGATAAGGATCACTGCAGATGCTCCCTTGGCAGAATTTTAAAATCCAGATTGGATGTTTTCCCAAATGAGATGCTCCAGTTCAAACACAGCCACTGGACATGAAGCAGAAAGCCAGGCAGGGCAGCCTGGAATGAGGCAAGTGGTCAGGCTATGCCCTCACAACAGGCTCTTTTGGCCTTAACATCAATGAAGAAGCAGATCTTCCTCTCAGCAGTAATCCCCTTGTCTTACACTACTAGGTTGAGTAAGGGTGACACAAAAGAGGCTGCAGCCCATGGACCTGATGCACAGTCCCTCCAAGGCTATTCCCTACCGTTCAGTAAAAGGTGGGAGACTTTTACTGTGTTGTGCAAAGGAAACAAAAAGCATTGGGGCAACCCCCGCTTCCCTCCCAGACGCAGCATGGGTACTACCAAATTAAGGGAGATTTGCCCATGCACGTAGAACAGCTGGCTCCTCAGGGACAGATGTTCCAGAAAGCTTGTACCTAGAGCCGATGAGTACAAAGCTCTTCTGGCAGGGGTTGGACTCCAGAAAACCTCATCCTTAACACAGCCATGTGATAGGTTTGTTCTCTTTGCATATTCAGGATATTTATTCTCCTACCATAGAAGCTCATTTGATGCAGAAATGAATTGTGCTGGGTTGTTTTCCAACCAGGAGCAGTTATTTCAATCATCCCTCCTTAGGTAGAGAAATTAAGGCCAGGAAAGGAAGATCTTTTTGTTCATCCTGCCTGTGCACTAGGCAAGGCAGAGTTGTTTCCTACAGTGCATGGAATGACGTGGCTGGGAGGAGAGGCTAATCAGCACTTCATAACGGCTCCCCAGACACCCACAAAAGAAATTAATTTCCCAGCCTGACAAACAAAGGCAGTGAGTTTCAAGGCCACCAGTCAGATGAAGACTAATTTCCCTCCTCTCAGGGCTGATGTTTATGAAGTTGGGATCCCCCAGCCTTAGGGAGGCAGCTCGATGAAGTGATGCAAATTTGTGCTGGGAACAAAGTAGGACGGGGGATGTGCTGCTTCTCTGTGTTCTGCTCAGACACATCTGCTCTGATCCAAAGCCCCACAAGGGCATTTTCACTGCCTGTGATGGACACTGGGGGCCTCTATAATGGGTACATGTAGTTCTCCCTGGATGGAATCACTTGTTGTCTGGCCAGCTTGCACCAGGCATAGGCACCCGTAGTCTTCAACTCAAGTTGACATAGGTGCTAAGTTGCATGTAGGTCTCATGCTAGGTCTTTGTGAAGGGATGAGGTCCATTTCATCCATTATGGCCAAGGCACTTGGGGTCAGATGGAAACATGAAGAAGGGGACTTCTTCTGGGAACACCCTTCCCACCCCCACCCCCAGTATCTCCAGCACTCATTTGCTTCCACGACTCAGCTTTTTGTTCAAACACATCCTATTAGCAGCCATACAGCGGGTCCTGACAGTCACAACAATGCTAACAGTTTACATGAAAGTCAGATGGAAAGATTAAATAGACAATTATAGGAGACATGAAGCTGATGGGCTCAGAGTTGATTATTTTGCATTGTTTTTCCCCCCTGCCCCAGTGTCTCCAAACAAGGAAGCAGCAGCTTGTTTTCTCTTCCCCAGGGCAGTTACAAGACACCAATGGCACGTGGATTCTGCAGTCTAAACCTGCTCTTCAACATGTCAGAGCATAGAGAGGCTGAAGTTCAAAACTTTCTCTACCCCGTGAATTCTTCATCATCCTCCTCACTTGCAGAGCTTGGTGCTTGTGCGGGGAGGTGGTTTGCTTTGAAAGGCCTGGCAGAAGTATCATCCCTTCAGGATGGTTTGACTAGGGAGATGGAAACTGCTTGTTGAACGAGAAGGGTCTTCCAAGAGACAGCAGCATGCAGGACTGTAGTGTGAAGACAGCAGGGTGAGGAGGAACAGTTAGGAGAGATCTGTGGGGATAGCAGAAGCCACCAAGGGGACAGGGTGGAGAATTGCCCTTAATTATGCCATGCATAATGTTTGCCTGCATATATTGAGGTTTAGAGGCAAAAGGAAATACACCTCGCACCCAAGCATTTGGGTCTGTGCGTATACCGACTACGATGTTGTATGGACACTGGGAAATGGAAGGCATCAGCCAGGCACTTGTGTGATAGTGCTCTCAGTTGGCCATGCAGTTGTCACCGTGTGCATTGCAGTCCTGGATGGAGCACATGGTCTTCCATGTACTTGTCACCGAGCCACAAATCCCTGAAAACAGGGTAGTCCCAAAGAAAAGTCTGCTCTAACAAAGTCGCCTCAGCTGCAATAATTGGATTTTCTCTATAAATGAAGTCATTATGCTGATTGTCTCCAATGCTTTTGAAAATTAAACAATGCACTCTAAGCTGCAGCTTTGGCTGATGGGCCAATTTACATGTCTCTGCAATGGTAGGACAAGCAGGGGCATTTTACAGATCACAAGAGATCAGGGGCATAAGCCTAAGATGAAAGGCCTGGTGGACTGTATGCCAATGAATGCTTATGGCTGCTGCTCCAGAAATGAGGAGCAAGGCTGTAGGTCTGATTTTGCAACCATTAAATCTTGGCTGCTCTCCCAAGTCGCCCTTAACAACAGCCTGACAATGTTCTCAGTGCACACATTTCAGCGGCTACAGCATTACTGGATGCTCAAGCTGGCCTCTCTCTCTCCTGCCAGAACCTCAAGCTGCGCCTCACAGTCATTCTTCCCAGCCTACGGACTGAGTCACACCGTGGAGGATGCTCAGCATATGGTACTGGTGAAATACAAAGGTCTCTGTATCAGAAAAATACCGGCTTTCAAAGCAATCGTATTCATTTGTGTGTTGCAGCAGTTCATGGAGATTTGGTTCTGACTTTACTTTTTAAGTTAGTTGTAGTTACACTCTGGCTGTCCTTATGCCAATATATGACTCATTTGTGCAGTTCTTGCAGTTGGGTAACGTGGGCATATTAGTATTACACATCTCCCAATAGTACCGCCATGCCCCAAGCAGGATCGAGTACACGCTGTGCTAGTGCTGTACCAATGTAAAGTAAGACTGCCCCTGTCCAAAGGAATTTACCATCTAAATGGCCAAAGACAGGAGAGGAAAGAGAGACAAATACTGTGGACAGGTGCACAGGTGTAACAAAGCAGCTGGGTGCCCAGGGCAGCAGGACATGTAGGGGCTGTGGCAACTTATAGCTGCTGGCATGGCTGTGTGGCTGGGATGACAACTGATATTGTTCAACCAGCCCTCAAAGTCAGCACCTAGGGCAGCTGCCCTGGTCACCCTGTCCTAGGTGTGCGAGCTTAAAAGGGGAGAGGGATCCACTGGGGATAACTTATCAGCTCCTGCAGTATAACTGGTAGGTCTGTGTGTTCACCTGGCTGTGTAAGGGACCTGAATCTCAGCACCTGCATAAAACAGAATTAAACTTATAATAGTTTTGCTACAGGAACCTGCAGACATAGCAGAAACATCCCAGCAGCTTCTACCAGGTAACCCGCAACAAGGTGATTTCCCCAAGGTTGCCCAGAAGAGCTGGGGTCTGAGCCCTTGGCTGCTGCCACCTTTTTACTGCAATGTAGTAGACCCAACATGAACTCTGTGTATATTTTTGTGCAGAGACCTTCTCTCAAAATTTGCCTTTTAGCAGGTGGCAAACACCCATTGTTCAAAACACCTGTTCAAGCGGGACTTTGTGCATCCAGCCATCGGACCATTCAACATGCTATCTCCTTCTCCTGTTGTTCCAAGCAGACTTTAAAGCTTCCTTAGTTATGAAAATCTCTAAAAGAAAACCCGATGCATTTTTACTTCTAGATGGTACTCTTAAATGAATACTTGGCAGCTTGCTGTGAGTCATAATCCTTTTCAATATGTCTCTCTGGAACTGGGCTTCATATGACTACTAAGATGGAGAATTAAACCGGGAATTTGAAAGGTAAGAAACTGTTTTAAATCAAACTGACGTAAATTATGCATTTAATCGTGATTTACAGGAGCAGGCAGGAAACCAAGATTAAATCCATGGTTTTTATCCTGTCTTGCATTTGTACTTTGTAGATACTTTCCTACAGAAAAGGTCATCACATTGAACTCACCATTCAAACATGCTGTCCAGAAAATATTTATTTGGTGAGGTGATAGCCATGGGTTTGAATCTGCTGTCTATTGCCCTCTGGGAATGTTTTAACCGCCAACCTGTTGTATAAGAAAGGGATACTGACATCACCTCCATGATAATATTCTTCAAAAGAAAATAGGAGGAGCTACTGCATTTTGTGTGGGCCAATCTCATAGGCATGTGATAGATGTCTGAAGAATAGACCCGCATGTTTGGACCTCTTAGGGGAGAGAGGCAGATAGGCACTTCATCTATGGATCCCTACAGGGCTTAGCCAGGCACTAGGCCTGGAGCTGCTTAGCCCTGACAAGTCCAAGAGGCTTCTAGGAATACCTAGAAAACAAATTTTTTAGCAACCAGGGAAAATTTAAGATTGAAAACGGAGGTGTCTATAAAGTGAGGCATCTCCAGATTTAAGCAGCAGCTGAGTAGGGCCTTCGGGATCATAGCTTTGGACCTAACCTTCATTCAGGCCCTTTCTTGGATCTGGCACCAACTGACTTATTTAACCAAGAAAATATTTGACCACAGCTAGTAAATTAACATATTTCTGATTATCCTGGACCAGATTTATAATGGCCTCAAGGCCCCTAAAAAGGCACAGAGATGCCTAAAGGTATTTTCAAAAAGTGCCCAAGCTGGTTAGATACTGTTGCACCCCATAACCGGTGTACCCTTGACCTGTGAGCCTGGGTCAGCATAACCGGCTTGGTGCAGAAGGGATCAATGACTGGACAGGCAGGGATTAGCGGCAAGTAGGAGTCAGGCGCCTTGAAGCGTATTGGTTACAAGAAAGGTTTATTGTACTTACGCTACCGATGGTTGCAGCGTAGGCAGGAAAGCTGGCTTGTTCGGTTACAGTTCATAAACAGAACAAACTAAAGGGGTCTGGTGGTTCACGGGGTTCCTGAGCCGAGCCCTTGCTTTCTAACCCAAAGGCTAGGTGCGGCTGCCCGACTCAATAGACCCAGAACTGGTCAACAGCTCATACACAGGGAGAAACTATAATGCACTTTCGATCAGCAAACTTCCGAGAGCTCTTTGACAAGAAGATCCGACTAACCAGTGAGGAACGAAGTACGCCAAAATGAAGATCAGTTGGCAGGGAGATGTCTGCAGGTGGCCAATCTGCTGACTGTGTCTCTTCGGTGGGCGCGTGGAGTTTTCCGCTTAATGGCGGCAATCTGCTCTTAGTTATAGTCAGCAGTGACCAATCACTTCATGTCAATTGTGAATATTTACTGACCGCCAATTACGTTCTTACACCAGTGACCTAGATACATATTCATCTGACCTAGATACCTATTCATTTGACCTAGATACATTATTCATCTGGCTGCCCTCAGCGGGTTCAAAAGGTCAACCTTATGATTGGCACCTGCAATACTTATCATTGCAGACAACAAGCTCCTTAAGTGTGGAGAACAAACTTTTAACAAACTCCAACTGCAATGCTTCTCTCAGCAAGGAAATAAAGGCCACTAGTGCTGAGGGGTCTTTATGGCCTGCGTCCTTACTAAGTTATAATAGTCTTTTGCTTTGCTGGCATTGGCACTCTAACTGACAGGTAGAACTCAGACATGACAGATACCATGGGGAATTAGACAATTCATCTACTTAGGCATTTTTTAAAAGCTTGATAGTTAGCTATCTGCATATTTAGGGGCCCTAGATACCTTTGAAAATCTAGCCCGTTTTGTTCCAGTTTTTAATAATAGTTGCTTTTGTCCTCTCCTACCCATATTTTATTCAGGGTTTGGAAGAGGCAAACACACGTTTCTGCTTCTACAATATATCACCTGGACAAGGGACAAGAGACTGATGTCATATATCTTGATTTTAAAAAAGCTTTTGAGCTAGTGTCTCCTGATCTTCTCATGGAAAAATTGGCCAACTGTGGCCTCAGATTCATCACAGTCCATTGGCTGGGGAACTGGCTCCAACATCGGACCCAGGGAGTAGTAATAGATGGAAGTAAATCATCGTGGTGCACCATGACCAGTGGGGTCCCCCCAGGCTCTGTCCTTGGGCCTATACTCTTTAACATCTTTATTAATGATGTAGGCATTGGTATCAGAAGCGGACTGGCCAAGTTCACCGATGACACCAAACTTTGGGGTAAAGCATCCACACCCAAGGATAGGCTGGTGATCCAGGCTGACCTAGACAGGCTCATAAAATGTGCAGATGAAAACCTGATGGTGTTCAACACTGAAAAGTGCAAGGTACCCCACCTTGGGGAAAAAAACCCCTCAGCACACTAATAGGCTCAGCAGTGTTACGCTTGCTAGCGCCACGACCAAAAGGGACTTGGGGGTCATGACTGACCACAAGATAAACATGAGCCTGCAATGCGATGTCGCAGCTGGTAAAGCGAGCAAAACTCTGGCTTGCATCCACAGATGCTTCTCAAGCAAATCCCAGGATGTCATCCTCCTGCTATACTCGGCCTTGGTGAGGCCGCAGCTGGAGTACTGCATCCAGTTCTGGGCTCCACAATTCAAGAAGGATGTGGAGAAGCTTGAGAGAGTCCAGAGGAGAGCCACGCGCATGATCAGAGGGCAGGAAAACAGACCTTATGATGGGAAGCTAAGAGCCATGGGACTCTTCAGCCTGGAAAAGCACAGGCTCAGGGGGGACCTGGTGGCTGCTTATAAGTACATCGGGGCGTGCATCAGGATATGGGGGGATGCCTGTTCACCAGAGCGCCCCAAGGGGCAACAAGGTCAAATGGTCACAAGCTCCTCCAAGAGCGTTTCAGGCTGGACATAAGGAAGAACTTCTTTACTGTCCAAGTCCCCAAGGCCTGGGACAGACTGCTGCCAGAGGTGGTGCAAGCACCTACTCTGGACTCCTTTGAGAGACATTTGGATGTTTATCTTGCTGGGATCCTTTGACCCAGACTGACTTCATGCCCCGGGGCGGGGGACTGGACCCAATGATCTTCTGAAGTCCCTTCCAGCCCTGATGTCCATGAAATCTATGAGACTCCAGACTGGTCGTGCCACTTTCATTATTAGATTCTCTCCGCACCTACTAGAAAACTGAAACCCAAAGGATTCAATCAAAAGTTTTCAGGAGTGACAGAAACTGAAAGTACTGACATCTGGAAAAATGCCAATACCATAGGCAAAGGTTTTTTTGGTGATACATTTTATTGGACTAACTGCAAAGTTGTGAGAGTTATTAAACAAACTTTCGGGCACATGGTTGGCCTAATCAATGATATCACAAAAAACCCTTGCCCCTCATACATTTCCTGGACCATCATTGGCTACAACAATGGTCTAAATCTATTTAATGTCAATCTTCACTTTATCATCAAAATTGAGAGATCCAGACCTGGTGCAATACATGCCAGTATAATATTTATAAAGCTTGAGTTCACCTCTGAGTTAGCCCATCTTAAACAGAGGAATTATTAATAAGCAAAATTCATTTCATTTAAATATAATTAGAAAACCAGCATCCTGCATAATAGCTGGCATATCTGACATCAATTTAAAAAAAGAACTAATCAAAATATTTAATTTAAATATATGTCAAACCTCATGTTTAAGAGTCTTTATTAATAAGTAATATGTATTTCAGTTGAATTTTAAAAATTACATATGTTTTAAACGATTTAAATGAAAAAAACAGGGTTTTCTTTTCTTTTTATTTTGTATAAAAACAAAGACTTTTCATTCACCCGGACGGCGACGTTCTCCTCAAGGAAAACTTCATTACCCAGAAGCAGAATGCAGGAGGTCATGCTCCAAAAAGCTGACAAGCAAAAGGGAATCCTTGGGTTTATCTAATCGCTGGAGCTGAGTCACCCCTGCAAACCAATAGCCTGCCAATAGCTCCCTGGCAGGACATTAGCTCTTGGTTTTAGTTGCATCTCTTTGAAAGCTAGCAACTCTGGGTACTTACTTCCAAATGCCGTTGCTGGATTATTTTATTTCTCATGCTTTAGGCAAGCGGGGTTGTCTTGGTTGCTTAGTTACTGCAGCTAAGCGATTTGTTCCTGGTTCTTGGGTATTTTATCATTAGCTCAATGTGGTTTCTGCCCCTCCCCTTGCAAAGGGGCACCTCTCCTGAGAAGACCTCGGTGGCTGGGCTGGAATGGGAGGCAGTACATGGCTGGGCTTTCCCAGCTGCCTGCTGAGGACAGATGTGCCAGTAATTTGCTAGGACCAGTATATCAGGCCTTTCAATGGAAGAATCATGACCTGTGCCATCTGCACCATGCCGTTGCTGCCTTCTGCAGGGTGTCAGCTTCTAGGTTTACTTCCAGTTTCCTTGTTTCCAGCAGCTGTGGTCATGAAAACACAAAGTGGAGTCTTCTCCCAAGCCTCAGCTGCTCCTAGCACGCTCCTAGTCCAACCCTTTCAATCCTTTTGCCCTCAAAGCTTCTCCCGTTTCACGTGCTGCAGCAAGTCAACTGCAGCTGTATGCGCTAAGGCCTCCTAATTGGGGAAAAGCAGCATCAGAGAGCCCCGTCACTGTTATCTCCTACCTGGACTCCCAGGGAGAGTCATTTGCAAAGAGATGGGCAAGAACAGCAGGAGGAAGCAGAAGTCCTGGCACATGCCCAGCCAGAAGCTGCCATAAACCTCACACTCCTGGCGGTGGATGCCCGCACAGCTCTGAATGACTTACAGGCTGCTCTCCCTGTAACACCATTCCCCAGCATTGCTAATACAGGCTGAATGCATCACTCATGGACATCTGGGGCAAGGTTTGCATTCGTGACTATGAAACTGGGGCCATAAAGAGTCAACTGGCTAACCAGCCCTGCCTCCAGAGAGGTGAAGGTTTAAAGATCCGGCTGGGAAGTGCCAATAGCCAATGTATATACGGTGTCTATCGCAGGGCATGAGCTATGGGGAAAGAGCAATTTTGGACACACATGAGGTGGCAGCTGAATTCAGTACCTCAAAAATATGAACTTTCATTTCTACCCAGGACAACTTTTACAATCTTTTCTCCAATGCCTAATGAAGGGTGTTTGTGCCCAAAAGCTTGCAATTAAAGACTTTTTTTGCAAAAATCTCGTTGGCCTAATAAAAGAGATCCTCTCTGCTACAAGTCCTGATTGCCTTTTCCTCTAGACTTATACGGCTACAACCTGGACACCTGACACATGGAAGATATCAAATTTTAGCCAATTTTGTAATATTAAATCTTCATATTTTCCCAAGCAGGAAGCAACCATGACTACCTGAAACCTGAGATCCTGCCTTTGTTTCAAGGTAATTTGCATCATCACAGATCATCACAGGTAGTGAGAGGCTCCACACCAGCTATGAACTGACTGTCCAAAGGAGTTTTCCATCTATTGACTCCTCTGTGAAATCCTATGAAATATGAACTTTCATTTCTACCCAAGAGAACTTCTACAATCTTTTCCCCAGTGCCCAATAAAGGGTATTTGTGCCCAAAAGCTTGCCATTGAAGATTTTTTTTTGCAAAAATGTTGTTGGTCTAATAAAAGATATCATCTCTACTACGACTCCTGAGTACCTCAAAAAAAACCATGCACACAAAGCTGAGCCTGGTCACCTCCCCCAGGCAAAATGCCTCTGGAGTCCAGTGAGAGACCTCCAGAGCACAGCAGAAACTCCAAGAACAGTCATTTTATATGCACATCACCATGCAGAGAGGCAACTTGACTAGGGTCTGCGATTGCCAATGTAGAGATAAGACCTCTGATATCACAGCTAGTCACTCTGAAGTGGCCAACTTTCCAAACCCTTCTAGCCACAACCCACAATTTCAATACAGCCAAGAGTCACATGATACAGACCCTGGGAGATCCACATGACCCAGAACTGGTGACCTGTATGCAGCACCCAGCTCAAACAGTGACTTGTCCCTACAGGACTTCTTAGCATAATGGATGAGCAGGACCTCAAGAAAACCCGAACCAGAAATATCATAATAAGCAAACAGCTAAACAAGGATAGCCCCTTTCTTTTTAATGGCTTGCCTTTCTTCAAGAGCTCCATTTGAACTGCCTGGGAGAGTCACCCTTGGCACCACTGCGACCAAGGTACAGGCAGATCCGATGGCTGGAAGCTGCAGACAGCAAAATTCAGGCTGGAAACAAGGTGCATGTTTTCCAGTGTGAGGGTGATTGGTCATGGAGATAGGGTGCCAGAGCATGTGGTTGACTCCCTTCCACTTGGGGTCCGTAGACCTAGACTTCATACCTGTCCAGATGATATGCTCTTATTCAGCCACAACTTACTGGGCTTACTACAGGGTTCTCCAGCCTGCTCTAGGTGTATCTGACTACCTGATCATAGTATTCCCCCTCAGCTTTACATCTAGGATATTTTTGAAAACCAGGCCATGTCAGAGGTATTTCTCTACCATCAGCCTAATGCCTCAAGGTAGCAAGCTGCAAGCACTTTTTATAACAGATGTGCGGACACTTTCATAATGCTGGCTCTTTCCCTGACTTTGCACAAACCAGGCAAATCTCAATCTATTATCTTTGTCTTCTGTGACTATTGAGAGCAACAGATTTGAAAAAGAAATAAAGCGGTGGGCCCTATTCTGGATGACCTGAGCCATTTCCGGTTCAGCTGGCTACTCATACAGACATGAAATTAGCTTAGCAGCTGAAAATGCAAAAATCAGATGGTCCATTAAGAAAGCAGGATACCAGACTATGAACATGCTTCAGACGCTGGCATTTAATTTATGCACCACAATCATATTAATAAACAAGCGTATGCTGCAGCCCGTCAGCCATCGCGCTCTCTGAATGTTTCCCATTTCTGTGTTGGGATGGCTGACAGTTTGTTTACACGCTCATCGGGATGAACAAACCTAAATTATCTGGCTTGGCATCAAGAGCAGCCTCGTTTTTTTTCAGCCTGCATTTGCTGCTCTCAATGAATCTTAATAAGTTTTTAACAACACATACATTTCTGTTGTTGTTGTTCGTGGACCAGTGTGAAAGGACAGAGTGATGTAGGCTTATTACAGGACACAAAAGACTTCAGCTCTATTTCCCACCCATCCTGTGCTGGCCGAGCCATCTAATGAAGTGGTTTATTCTGGTTTGTGCTGGTCATAATGCAATTCAGCGTTCCAGGAGAATCAGCTGGTTCCCTAGGCTGTCTGCTTGCCACGGCTCCGGCTTTCACCGTAGCTCTTTTCTCTCCGTTTCATGTCCTACTGTCCTCCCGAGGGTAGTTCTTGTTCACAGCTGGGTGACAAATGAGATTACACACTTACCCTTCCCTCCTCCCTCAACTCCTCTCTCTCCCTTCATGAACTGGTTTTTTGGGGGGAGACACTTCCCCAACTCTGGTTTATGCTTTTCATGGGCCATGAGAGGTATGAACTCTTGCATGGGCCAAAAGAGGTATGTTGCAGCTCAAGTCAGTAGTTGTAAGGGACTGGGATGTGCGTGATCATTGTGGGTCAACTGGGTAGTGCTGGCAGGGTATAAAAGGCAAGATTAGGGTCCAGGGTTGAGAAGCTGAAGTCAGGGGCCGAAGTCAGGGTTGGAGAACTGAAGTCGGGAACTGGAGTCAAAAGCTAAGGTCAGGATTAGGGAAACAGAGCTGGGAGCCAAGGTCAGGCTTGGTTTCCCCCAGCTAGGGCCTCCTTCCTGGTCTGGTAGATGGCAAATTAGGCCAGGAGAAGGTTGACCAGGAGGTCCCCAGACTTAGTGTAGCCACAGATAGGGACCACGTGAATGAAAAGGTGGAGGGAGAAGTGCAGCCAGAACCTCAGCAGGAGGTTCCCTGGAGGTGGTGGAGGGGCTGCAGCCTGGAGCACTCAAGGTGGGTGTGCGCCAGGGTCTCCCTCCAACCACAGACGGGGCAAGTGCCAGAGGAATCAGTGATATGCACCAGGTATACATCTGTCCTGCTGGCTCCATGTAGGAGCCACCAAGCTAGGTCCCTGGTGGCTAGGAACCAAGTCAGGAGCCAAAGTTAAGTTTGAGCAAGGAGATCCATGTGACTAGGAGCACAGAACAGCAGGCTTTGCCCAGGTGGTTTGCTGCTGTCTGCTTTGGGCTTGTGAAGGTGGGACCCTCGTCCTGTGGCTCTGTGGGGTGACTCAGTCTAATCTCTGATTCCTTCTAGTTGGGGCCTGCTACTGAATCATCCTCAGGTGGCCCTAGGCTCATTATACTCATGAGCTACTGCTGAGATCTCCCAAGAAACTCAAATCTGATTTTCAGTGACAGTGAGCGTCTCCCAAGAGCCATGGAGAGACGGCTCCATAAAACTTAGATCCTCTTTTGCTCCAACTCTGCATGGCCTGGAAGGTGTCCAGTCATCCAGGACTGCTGGACATGAATCTGAGCACATGGCATGGAGTTCAAGGCTGAATATTTGCACCAAAGCTGGAGGAAACACCATTAGGTTTTTCTTAAGAAGGCATGTCCACGGTGAGCAAGTTGAATGGGCATGACAGGCAAACAGCCCCATTGCACAGACATCTTCTGGTAGCACTCTGGAGCTCCAGATTGCATGGCACATCCAAACCCTAGCCCAAGTCGTCAGCGGGGTGTGTAACCAGCAATTCAGACAGGCAACTCCTGCTCTGCATACCAGGGCTGGTTGAAATCCCTTTGGGGTTGACCTGCACCCAGTTTTGTGCAGGTTAAGAAGGAAGGAGGGGAGAACTCGCAGACACTGGCACAGAGCCCCTGCACTCAAGAAGGCCCCTGAAGCCCCTTACATGTGGCATGGGCCAGATTCTGCCACATTTGCAACCTCCTGCACTTTACCCCTGGACAAGACCACAGAAACCAATGAGCTACTGGCATGACCCAAGGGAATCAGAGGCACCTGAACAGGACCCTGTATTTGTGCAGGCTGGGCATTAGAATGGCACAAAGTGACAAGCAAGCGTGACAAAAATACCCCGAAGCATTGAACGACGTGTGCACAGAACACAGTTCAGTGCAGTGACCTTAAGCAACTGATTACAGAGACCACTTCCTTCTTCGATCCACTGCAAGCAGGTATTCAAGGAGCATAAATGAACTTGTTCTGAGAGAGCGCATCAGCCTCAAATGCAACCTTACAGTCCAAGTACAGTACATATGACAAGCTCACAGAGGTGGCAATACAGCGTGAATCGCAACGATCCCACAGGGTTGTATCCTTTGTATGGAAAACAAGGAGATGTGTCTTTTTTGCCCAGAGAGACTACAAGGAAAGAATTCATTTCCAAGTGTTATTTTAGAGGTAGGGCATTGCTTAAATTGGTGGTCTCCACCTTTTTATACTCAAGTACCCCCTTGTTAGACTCAAGGCCCCCCTCAGAAAATGCCACCTCTTGGCTCTCACTCATTTCTTCATTACATAAAAATACGAGAGCATTTCTTCTGTTGCAAAATGCTCAGAAAGACCAGGACAGGTCTGAATGGTTTTAAAGCTTTGGATTCCTATTTGAAATCTCTGGGTTTATCTTGGACATTCTTTGTGGGTGTTTGCACACCAACCATGGTAATATTGCATGGCACCCTGTGACACCCTTAAAAGGGTCTCATGGCACCCCATGGCCATGGCCCCATGGTTGAAAATTATTAGCTTAAATTCTCAGTTTGCTGGGACAGAGACTGATTTTGTTCATGTTTCTAACACAACCTAGAACCAAGACCCTTGGTTGCTGCTACAGTTCACATGACCAACAAGTATATGGCTATGGCACAATGTAAAGAATACCAGTGATGAAGGAGAAGAGGCTTTGGAAACAAGAGAACAGGCAGTTAGCAAGTTGGCCTTTACAGACCTTACATAAGCTTTTTTGTAGGAGTGCACCAGCAGAGAATTTTTGGGCTGATACCAATGGCCGATTTTTAACGAGCTATATCAGCTGATACTGATCCAATTATGATATGCAGCCGGGCAGCATGGAGAGCAGTGTCCTGCTGGTAGTCTGTTGTGGGGGAAGGGAATGGGGGGAGAGTAGGGGCATGGGGGGTGCGAATCAAGGATCCTGCAGTGAGGGAGGGAGTGGGGCAGAGGCAGGGGCAGGGGCAGATGCAGACGCAGACGCTGCACAGCCGGGGTGGGATAGTGTTGCATGGGACAGAGCCACGAGTGGCTCATCCAAGGGCTGTGGGGAGGGGGTGGATACCCTGGGATGGTATAGAGGGCGTGTGCCTGCAGAGCTGCATGCTGCCGCTTGGGGCTGGGGCGGTGCCAGGCTCTTCCCAGTGTGGGGCTTGGCTGGCCTGCACTCAGGGTGGGCAGCAGTGGCACTGGGAGAGAGGTTATGGCGGGGGCTGCAGCCACGACAAAATTTGCCATAGCCCCCCCCCCCATACCCAGCATCACTGCTGCCTACCCCAAGTGCAATCCCAACCCAACACCCTCACTGGGAAGAGCCCAGTGCTGCCCCAGTCCCAGCCTGCAGCGGCAGCCCACCCTTGCCCCACGTGCAAATCCAGGGGCACATGCCCCCCCGGGATGCGTGCAGCAGTGGGAGCTGCCCCCCACCCCAATGAGCCATTTGCAGCTTTGTCCCCCACTCCACCCCAGCTGTGCAGCACCTGCCTCAGCCCCATCCCCACTCCCTTCCACACTGTGGAGGCCACGATCTGCACTGCCCCCTTCTTCCTCCACAACAAACTTACCAGCTGGAACCAGCTGCTCTCCACGCTGCCAGGCTGCACTCTTGGCCACCTGCATGCTGCACTGTGGCTGTGCATTCACAGGGCATTTATCAGTGGTATTATTGGCTACATCCGCCCCAAAAATCGATTGCTGATACAGTCAATTTTTCTTATATCAGTGCCAATCTGACATGGGACCAATGTATCGGTGCACCTCTGTATTTCTGTGCTTGTAAACGATCTGTGGGGCTTTGAAGGACTTTGATCAAGGTGCAGAAAAGAGCTGTTTGAAGTTTCCGACTGGCAAGCCATTCGTATTCATCTGGGTGACAACTGCTTTTTCTGCAAGTGAAGACACAATATTAGAACCCCTAATATAATGCTCTGGGTAGAGGTAGCTACAATGATACTGAACACCTAGAAGGCTGCACAGGTCCAAAGCACTGTTTAGATGCTCTGGGGTAAGCTACAAGGTGGACTACTCTCCCACCTGGCACAGTAGGAACAATTGTATTTAAAGAGGCTGCTCAGACAAGGGGAAAAAAATCTTGATTTTCAGGGGAGGTGGGGAGAGGAAGCAGTTTCCCATGGAGACAAAAACTTCCATTTTGTCATGCACGTCCACAGAAGAAAAAATTATAGAAATCTTAGCAGACGTATTTGCATTTCCGATCTAACGTTGTAAACAAGAGCTGTGCGGTTGACGAGAATTTGTAGAAATGACCTCCCGGGGGAGACACTTCCTTTGAGATGCTAATGGGATTCTGCGAGAGACGCTACCTGGAATCACCAGCAGAAAGAGAGGCAGGTTAATGGAAAGTGACACCATGCATTTTTTCGTGTCTTTACAGGGATCAGTTAATAGAAGCTCGCCGTGTCTATCCAGCCAATCTGAAAGGATGGTAGGACTTGCTGGAATAGCTGCAGCCATACTGTCAGTGCAGAAGAAGTTCTAACCTTGTAGATGGGCTTTTAAAGAAAGATGGATCAAAAATGAGCATTTTAGCACTACATGAGTGGAAAGCTTTATATTGTAAACTTGGGCATCTTCATGGGAGAGCTGATGGAATAGGACTGGGCTGAAGTGTAGACGTATGTACACATACACCCACACTAAGGAGATACGTGAGTGACCAGTCCTGCAGATACAACAGGCTTTGACAGCACAGTTATTTGAGCACAATTATTTGAGAGGCAAATTGTACTGAGTTTCACTCCGCTCAGTGGGATTTAGCAGCGCTTTTTCAGATGATATGCAAACATCAAGGCTACAAAAACATTAAGGTTGCAAAGCTAAGAACCCCAAAGCAAGGACACGCCAGAACAGAGGTAGCTTATTCTGCCTGAATTGTGCCCCTGTGTGCATGGTCATTCGGGTACAGGCTGCAATGGCTTCATGGTGGAGGGTTTTGCCACAGGGCTTTGGTCTGCTTTAGAGCTCAGGATGGGCAGTGCTCACTGACTACGCGGTTAGTCTCGGTTCTTGCATATCCTCACCCTGCAATGTGCAGCCCCTTTTTTCTCACAGGTTGTCCCAGTCCTGCACTGAGGTGCAAATCAGCCATTTTCTCATGGGCTTTCTTCCAGGGTTTGCCTCTCCATTCTTTGCAGGACCCCGTGACCATATCTCTCAGGGCCCCTGTGAGATGAGAGGATGCTGCTGTCTATAGTTTATTCTCGGGGAACTCAGGTACAGAGCTTAAAGCCAAACCATCTATTTAATGTTGCGACTCCCTCAGCCTCGGCTTTGGGCGCTTAGGACTTCTGCTGTCGGCCCCCAGCTGCGTCAACGTGGGTTCCCAGAAAAGGGTGACCCTGTGGCAGCTGCCTGTGACAACCTGGGGGCTGTGAATTGTTCACCGTCATGAAGACAGTCCGTGGCCTTGCAGTCATGACAGCTGCTCTCAGAAGGGCTACATTTGCCATGTCCGGACAACCTTCATTCTGGCATTTCCTAATGTCTGAGTCCCTGACTTTGCAGCCGCCATGTTCCTGTAGGAGAGAAGATTGCATCCCCCAACACCCAAGGGTTTTCAAAGTTCAAATTAAGAGGAAGATCCTTAGAAACGTCACCCTGTTGTACAGTGTCTACAAGTGATCCACTCGATCCAGATTGCCGGACCCATAGCATAACCCTTGCTTCTTGAAACTAACAGTGCAACTGGTGGCAGTGGAAGGCTGGTCCCTTCTGGGTGGACCGGCCTCTGGGGTGGGGAGGAGAGGCACATCGTGCCAGCTGCGAAGGAAGAAATGTCCAGATGCGGGACTTGACTTTCAGGTGCTGTGTGTCAGTCTCTGCCCCTCCCAAACGCATGCTGTCCCTGCCCCTGTGGCTGTCCCCTGCCAGTGCCCTGCTCCTCGTCCTCAGCTCCTGCTCCTGGTCTCGCCTCTCCCCCAACCCTCCCTCACTGCTGCCCCGGTGCTTCCTCCCTCTGCCCCTGCCATGCTCCACCAGTCCACTGCCCCATGCCCCTCCTACTCTGCCCATCTCTCTGGGCTCCTGCTCTTCATCCCAGCCCTGCACCTCCTGGTCCCCACCTCCCTGCATTGAAGTTGGGCTGTGCCTCCTGCACTCCCAGAGGTGGGTGCGTGGAGAGCATGGAAGAGGCAGCTGCTGAGCTCTCAGCTTTTGTGCCTGGAGCCCCAGTGGGGCGGGTGAGCCAATGGAACAGGATCCGAATGCTTAGCTCTTTATCTGTGGGAGCATCCTGGCTGGTGGCCTGGATGAGAACGGGGGCCTGTCTTCAAGACAGGGAGAGAAGGGACCGTGGTTGTCCACGAGCCAGTCAGATGTGGAGAAAGCCATGGTCTTCCTTTGGAGCAGTGCCACGGAAGAGCGCAGCGCTGCACACACTGCATGGCGTGCAGCCCACAAGTGCGCCTGAGCAGCTGGCTCATGGGGGAAGTATGGCACGGGGTCAGGGTGGCAGGGGCTGGAGTGCCCTGGGGCTGCTCCCCTGCCTGCTCTCCCCGGTCCCATCACTACAGCACCTGGACAGGCAGCCGGACCTGCCTTCTGCAAGCAGATCAGGAGCGTGACCCCGTCCCTTTCTGCTGCAAATGCGCTACCCACCTCCATTTCACCACCACCTGCCGGAGAGCAGGGCACGTGGCTGCCGTCAGCTGCTAACCTGGGGCAGGGCCTCTGTCCCACTGAAAGCTGTTGTGATCCCCTGGGCTTCAGACAGCCAAGTGGACCTCATGTTGCAAAGAGCTCACCCAAGTTCCCTGCACCCCTGAAGTCAGGCCCAAATGCTGCACAGGGCATGCACAAGGGTCACAAAATGAAACTAGCAGGTAATAAGTTTGCAACTAACAAACGCACGCTCGTTTTCACCCAGCGGGTCATTAAAGCGTGGAGCTCACTGCCACCCAATGTGGTGCAAGCCGGCAGCTCAGCCAGATTCAAGAAGGGGTTGGACACATTCTTGGAGGAAAGGGGCATCTGTCGCTATTAGCATGGGAGTGAGGGGTACTGCCTCTGAATCAGGACTTCCTAGACTTTAAATGAATGCTGGAGGCTGAAGTGGGAAAGGGAGAGGGGAAAAACCCATGTCACATCCAGTTCACTCTCTTTCAGCATCTGCTGTCTGCCCCTGTGTGACCCAGGATCCTGGGCAACATGGACCTGGGGTCTGACCTAGCAAATGGGTTTGGGAGCTGTCTTACGTTTTCATGTTCTTACCCTGGCTGAGCCAAAGCCTGTGATAGTCTCCCAGGAACTTCAGCCAGCCCCCCTGGTCTGCAAACTACAGGATGCCTCCTGGACTTCCCCAGCTCGGAGATCTACGCACGTTTTCTGATAAGCAAGGGCCAAGAATAGCAAGCACCTGCACAAAGGTGAGGGATGGAGATTGGGAAAAGGCAGAGTTTGGTGTGACCAAAGCAAAGTGGCTTTTTCTGCTTCACCCAGCTGCAGGAGTGAACGTGGAAGACAACAAAGGAGGAGGGGGCGCAGGAGCTAAAAAGGGATTTGCATCAGCCTCTATTTTAGCAGTGCCTTAGTCACTGGGCCTCGCCTTCCGGGGGTATTTTTATCTGCACAGTTTGGGAGGAACAGCCGCCGGGTACGCGGCTCGGTTGTGTCACAGCCGTGCGCAGGTAGAGCGCGCAGCTGAACCTCCCACGCTGCTGCTGGCCATACCTGTGAAAAAACAAAGCCTCCCTCCCCGGTGTCTTGTAGAGGCAGCAGAAAACAGGCCCAGTGCTCCTGCCAAGTTGGGCACAGTTGCAAAAACCTCCTGGTTCAACAAATCCCTCAGGGCACGGGCCCCTCATCTCAAACCCCTGACACCTAGGGAGCACGGAGATTACTCTGGCTGGGTGCCCGTCAGAGGCAGGATGGCTCCATTTTGCAAGCAAGACGAGACCAGAAAACCTGTGTGAAGGGGATGGAAACACAATCAGACACCTGGGGAAACGCAGCAACAGCAGAAAGGAGCTCCCAGAGCTTCCCCAGTGCTTTGGCCATTGCCTAGCTTCCTTCCCACCCGCAATGGGAATGCCCACAGCACCCCACAGACCCCGCGCAGCGGGGGCCAGCAAGTGGTCACAGAGCTGCCGCCTCCTGCCAATCTGTATCAGCCCGAGAGCCCAGCACCCTCCCCTGACCGTGCCACAGAGGCCCGGGGGACCTGCTGCTTGGAGGAGACCATGGTCCTGCCAAGCTGACAGGACAAGGAGCAGAGTCGAAGATGTGTCGGGTCTCTGCCTGAAAGAGGCCAGAGCTTCCAGCTCAAAGGGCTGAGGACAGCTCCCGGAGCCAGGCCAAGGGAAGGGACTGGAGCAGGAACAGCCCGGGAGGGCATAGCGGAGCCAGCCTGAGGGCCAGGACAGAGGTGGGGGCCCGGAGCTGCAGCGGGTGTTTGCCCGTCGGAGTGGGATGGGACAAGAGGGCAGCTGGCTGTCACGGTCCAGGCTGGCGAACAAGTTACCAACCTGGGGCCGCGGGAATGGCCAGGCAGGGAAGAGCCTGAGCCTACCCTTATCTGCATATGTCCTCACGCCTGGCTTACCTTGCAGCACCCCTGGGTGTCCTGGCACCCTGGTTGAGAATCACTGCCATAACCCCTCTGAGAGACTACAGAGCTGGGGTTCACGCGGTGTTTTTTTCCTTCCTCGTCCTTCTCATCTCTGTACGTCCCTTTGCCTTGCTTCGGTCCCATTCCTGCCTCTCGCTACACCACAGAGTCCCAGCGCATCCCCGCGGGGTGTCGGAGGAGCGCTGCTTTAACACAGGGGTGACCTGCCAGGCGCTCCGGAGGACTCCGTTGTGCACGGCGCCTGCACGGAGACGACTGCAGTCCTTGAAGCGCCGTTGTTAGCCGAGCCACGGGGAGCCTGGCCAGCTGGCTCCGAAGCTTTTCGTCTTCCTCTGCTCCGCTGCAGCCCCTCTCAGGATGGGGCTGGCAGCAGTGACTCAGTGCCTTGCCTCGGGATCTTGCCCACTCTCCATATGGCAAGAAGTAGGTGGGCCGGAGCAGCGAGGGGGCTATCCCCCTGCTCGTGTCTGCAAGGCAGTGTCGGGCAGAAGGGCGACAAGGATGATCGGGGCATGAGATGAAGTGAGCTCCCAGGCTTGCTCTGCCTAGCAAAATGTGCTCTGCCTAGCAAAATGGAAGTTGGTACGACTGTTCTCCCTAAATGCATCAGAGGGGTGAGGGTTGTGGCAGGGAATTGCTCTTGAAGGCAAAAGACAGTCTCAGCACAGAAGCAAATCTATCTGACCTGGCTGCAAATGGATTTAGGATGCAAATAAGGCAGGAGTCTAACCACGGGTCTGCCTCACAACCCACCAGCATGGCTAAGTCCACCAGTGCCTAGACCAATGTTTCTCAACCTTTTCAGACTCAGGGTACCCCTACAATTCATCCGTTGCAAAGACCTCAAAAAGACCCTGGCAAGGCAGGCTGGTTTTGACACTCTGGATTCCCATTTGAAGTCTCGGGATCCATTTTGTGGATCAAGTCTGCACACCTAACAGTGCTAAGATTGTGCGGCACCCTTGACAGGATCTGAAGACACCCCAGGGTGCCGTGGCTTCCTGGTTGAAAATCACCGGCTTCTAGGCAGCCAGGCATGAGAGTGATGCGATTAGCATCACATCTGTCTGCTTTGGACACTCCAGTCTGAATGGCCTGGACCTGTTTACAGCTGGGGCAGCATTTAGTCTGGGTCCAGAGCTGAGCTCAAACTCATGGTTCAGTTGCAGCTCAGGCATCTATGAAAAAGAGTTATGTGATGTGGTGCCTGTTAACAGAGGACAGGATCTGATGACGCGGAGGGTGCCCGTGCTCCTATTATATAACACTGGGGCACAGCAAACTGGTCTGCATGTCTGCTAAGTATTAAGAAACGCTCTCCAGGCACATCTTGGCTATAAAAGTGAGAACTCCTGCTTGTGCTGCTGGCTCATTATTTTATTAATAGAGATGTGTCCTTTGCAATAATGTGCCCAGTGTGCCCGTGTTGCGAAGGAGGCTAATGGCATACTGGGCTGCACTGGTAGGAGTGCTGTTAGCAGATGAAGGGAAGTGATTCTTCCCCTCTATTTGGCACAGGTGAGGCCACATCTGGAGTCCTGGGTCCAGTTTTGGGCCCCCCACTACAGAAAGGATGTGGACAAGTTGGAGAGAGTCCAGTGGAGAGCAACAAAAATGGTTTGGGGGCTGGAGCATGTGATTTCTGAGAAGAGGGGGAGGGAACTGGGCTTATTCAGTTTGCAGAAAAAAAGACCAAGGGGGGATTTAATAGCAGCCTTCACCTCCCCGCAGGGGGGCTGCAAAGAGGATGGGGCTGGGCTGTTCTCAGTGGGGGCGGATGACAGGACAAGGAGCAATGGGCTCACATTGCAGCAAGGGAAGTTGAAGTTGGAAATTAGGAAAAACTCTCTCACAGGGAGGGTGGTAAAACACTGGAACAGGTCACCCAGAGAGGTTGTGGAAGCTCCATCCTTGGAGGTTTTTAAGGTCCAGCTTGACAAAGTCCTGGCTGGGATGATCTAGTTGGGGTTGGTCCTGCTTTCACCAGGGTTTGGACTAGATGTGACCTCCTGAGGTCCCTTCCAACCCTTGTTTTCTGTGATTCTATGTTCAGACTGGTGAAAAAAATCCAAGAAGCAGTTTTGGCATGCTTTCACCCAGAGACAAGCCCCCAGCTCATTCTCTGGGCCACATAAGCACAAAAGTGTGTTTAAAATGTTTCTGAAATGCAGTTTGTAATGTCTACTTTGCTTTCACACTGGATGCTATTTCCTTTTATACAGCATTTTGGAAAATGTACATAACCATTGTAATTATGCTTCAGGGAGTATATTGGACGGAAGCTTTTAACTGTAAGTTGTAAAGATGCAAAACACAAATCTAAGCGTATTTTGGTCGAAAAGGCAAACCACTATCCACAGTCTCTCAAAATGAGTTATCAGTTGGGATGGTTATGACTTTTATTTTTAAAGATAAAAAGTTGCTAGACATGAATGTAGGATGTAGAAAGGAATAATGCATCACAGATATTTTCATTGCTATTATATGGGGCCTTTTCCCATCCTCCTTAGCAAGAAAAATCCTTTTGCTTAAGCCCGCCCTGAAGGTGCTAGAGAAAATGAATTCTTCTGTAAGTGTAACCACTCCAGGAAAAACATCGATGGTTCAGAAATCTTTTGCGGAAGAAAGACTTTCTGAATGTATGCGCCTGCTTAACGATGACGAATATTAAAGATGACTTAATGCCTCATGAGATGCTGGTTGCTTATTTTTTGTAACTACATAATGCCCCGTTATGTGATGTTTAGGGACAAATACGGCAAGGTCATCTCATGTAGGAACCGGCTACTAAAGCAAGAAGCCACTTAAAGATGAAAATGAATATTAATTACCTGACAATTCTTCAGCAAGTTACTTGCAAAAAAAAATGGAAAGACAAGAATCCCATTAGGCAGATAATTAAGAAACAATGTGTTGTTTTGGTGGTATTCCGAATTAAAGAGTCTCTAAGAGTTAATTAATTTTAAAAGCCTATTTTGAGACCTTGCCAACTTCATATGCAAGTATGGGGGTTATCACTTACTTGAAATTTAATTGCATCTCTAAGCCCAGCAATATCTCAGAAAGCAACATTTTAACCCAGATTTTTTTTTTTCAGTTTAACACTAAAGCTATCATGAGACTGTCCCACCACAGAGGCAATATATTATCAAGCCAGAGAGAAAGTAGCTCCCTACATAGACAGAGGCAGATAGCAATTTCAGGTCATGCATAGGCAAAAATAAAGACAATCCCATAACGAAAGGGTGGTAGCCGATATTAAAATCCAGACTAGCCCTGAAAGAACCATTCCTACACCTCCGGTGAAACAAGGAAAGGAGAAAAATATGACTCTCTCTGTTTTAACTAAATAGCTGTCTTTCTTCAACCTTACCATACATCCCCCGCTCTCCTGCTGGTCATCTCTGCAAGCAAGCAGCCAGTTAAGTGCACCATGCATAAAGAAACCAGGACACGACACCCAGAAGCAAGAGCTGTTCAGCCAGTTCAGCACATCCGTCAGCAGCATGGGGGATATAAAGTCAGCTATACATTGCCAAGGCATTCAAACGCATGTGTTCCTTCTCTTCGAGCAATTCTCACTTAAGGAATTAACTGCTGCTCCTGTTAAACACAAAATTGCTGGACCGCGTCTTGCCGACAAGGAGACCCCCGCTAACTTTGCTAAACAAAAAGAGGGGGGTTGAATATTGAATTGAAGATTCTTCATATTCATTGGTGACCCGATTCCCCTGACAGCTCTTCTAAGAGGCTTTTTAGTAACTTTTTTTTGTAGTAATGGGCTTTAGATCAGATTCTTCATGGTTTTATCCATTTATAAAAATGGCTTGGGTTACGCGTGATGAGACTGAACGGTCCTCGCCTGCCCTAAGTGAAATGGTTTTGATAGCCTATCAGCCTTTTCAGTTATGGCTGATGCATAACTCTATTTTTCCTTCAAACTTGGAAATTTCCGTCAGTATTTTCAGCCTGACTTCTAAGTGCAAAGCCTTTCATCCGGCATGGTATGAGTATGCTATTAATAAAACATTATTTCTTAACTTAGCTGCATATGGTAGCTCCAGATTAGTTTGTTCATCCCTTAGATAATTTACCTGCATTCCTCTTTTGCTGCAACACATAACAGAGTTTGTCTCAACAAGCCTGCCCTGGCCTCTGTGGGGCTGTTTCCTACATGCCCTACTGCTTGAAGGTTAAAGTCCTTCTGTGCACTGAGAAATCAAAAGCTAAAAGGATGAGCTGAGGACATCCAACACTTACCCAGCAAGTCTGTGATTAATTCTGGAGTTCTGTATTAAAGTGCGATTCTAATATTGATTATGTGGTGGTTAACGACTCGTGGGAGTCTTGAGATGATCTTACTAGATTTGGTTAATTGGTTTCTGCTTAATAAAAGCAGTAACAGCAGATATCTAAGACGTCTGCAGAAACTTCTGTAGCAGGTATAAAATTGTATTTAAAAACACCCAAGCGTGCCCAAGATTCATAACAAAGTAAACTTTCTTTGTAGTCTAGTTGACTCTTGAATATATTAGAGATGGGCTGTTCTTGGTACGCTTGGAGATGGGGTGCTTTTGGTCACACACACTTGCTAAAGTCATATGGGGTGATATGATTTGGCTGGGGTGATATGACGTGGGACCCGTTCCTGCCCGGGGTATGGGGGTCGGTTGGACCTGATGATCTGTTTAGGTCCCTTCCGACCCTAAGCACTATGAAACTATAGAAGGGACCAAAAACCATAGGGGATGGATGTGGGTTTTTATGGGAAAAACTTTGTTTTTGCAAAGCTCTCTGCTAGCGTTAGAGTTGCCTGAATGCACTTTCTACCATGACCGCCCTGCAGATTTCCATGAAACTGCCAGCAGTAAAAACCCAAGGTGACTCAAGGGGAGGTAGGGACGCAGAGAAATTGTCCCAGAGTGGGTGCTGGAAATAAACAGGGGCACATCTGCGTGGCAGGGAAGTGATGATAGGCCCACAGGCTTGGGTAACACACCGCATTGCATTAGCAGAAAGACCCTGACCCAACAGAGCAGAGAATGGGACCTAGACTTTCTTCCTGAAAGTTTCCTCTTGTAACACTAGCTACCCACGTGGCTCGGTTTGCATTTTGCCCAATGAGCTGTAATCTTGGCCTAGTAAAATGATCACCCTGCCTGGCTATGGCTATCTATCCAGAGCCTAGTTCTTAGCACTACTGTATGTGGGGGGTAGGGGTCAGTTATCCAGGTGAACTAGGTCATCTAGAGCTGTGGCACCAGATTTGCCAATGCAAATGGTTCAGAGGCTGGGGCACATGATTTATGAGGAGAGGGTACAGAAATTGAGCTTATTTAGCCTGCAGAAGAGAAGACCAAGGGGGATTGAATAGCAGCCTTCACCTCCCTGCAGGGGGGCTGCAAAGAGGATGGAGCTGGACTGGTCTCAGTGGGGGCAGATGGCAGGACAAGGAGCAATGGGGTCAAGCTGCAGCAAGGGAAGTGGAGGTTGGATATTAGGAAAAACTCTTGTACAAGGAGGGTGATGAAGCACTGGAATGGGTTACCCAGAGAGGTGGTGGCATCTTCACCCTTGGAGGTTTTTAAGACCCAACTAGACAAAGCCTTGACTGGGATGATCTAGATGGGGCTGGTCCTGCCTTGAGCAGGGGGTTGGACTAGATGTGACCTCCTGAGGTCCCTTCAACCCTTGTTTTCTATGCTTCTGTGATTTACTCAGGGCCTTTTGTTACAGGCTTTGCCCATAGGCTCTTACTCACCTTGGCTTGGACCTGCTGCGACCGCTGCTTCCATACGGCCCCACAAGGCGTCTGAGTCATTCTGAGAAATTCAAAGCCTTCCCTGAAACACCTCCCACATGGAAAGAACAGATGCTCCATTTCCCATTGCCACAGAAACAGATATGAAAGGAGGCTCTTACCATCCTGCCTTCATCCATTCCTCAGCATCGCTGGCACCATCTGCCCTGTCGGTGATGTAGTAACTGAGGAAAACAGCCTCATTTAAGTGATCAGAAAAATAAATCAGGCACCACTGGGCAAAAATTGCTCTTGGCCCCAGCTCAAAATAATGCAGTGCCTTTGAGCTTGTGCCTCAGGTTAGTTGGTCAAAAAGGCGAGGGAGGCTTAGACTGAGAATATAGAAAAGTCAGGCTGGAAGGGACCTCTGGAGGTCACATCCAGACCAGCCCCCTGCTCAAGTCAGGGTCAGGCCTATCTAAACCAGCCTAGAAAAGCACTTGTCTACCTGCTCTTAAAATCTTCAGGAAGAAACTATATACACAACTGCCAGGCACGATGCTCAATGCATCAATGCACCCTTTGACTCGCCGCAGGTAAAACAGAAGGATGAGGCTGCTCTCTATGTCCTGCCACCACAAGGTGAAGAATGAGCTGTTATAATACGCTGGAGAGATCCAAGGAAAATAGCCCCCTACTACAGAGGAAGCTGAATCCATCCCACAGCCCATGCCAACCTCGCTGTAGGATAAAAATCCTTCCTGATCCCAAATGTGATAATTGGGTTGACTGCGAGCAGAGGGGCAAGACTGTCTGGCCAGGAACCCCTGGGTTCTTTTTAAATCAAGTGCAGCTGTGGCTGAGAAACTCAGGCTGCTTTGAAAGTCTCCAACAGATTCAGATGCTTTGCTCGTTTTCCAAAGTTAATGCAAACTTTTAGGGCAGCTGGATGTGAGAGCCTGGGAGCATGTTGAAAACTGATGCCAACAGGAGGCTTTTACCCTTTTGTACTAAATTTTACTCCACTGAAATCGATGAGGCGACGAAGATTTCAGTTGCTCACATCCTATTCTCTCCCCCGTCTTTCTTGCCAACGCCTTTGTAACCACATGTCCACCCACCTCCTATTTTTACTCCAGCAAATCTCCACCCACGTGCACAGATGCAGCTGTGGCAGCAGCCAAACTTTCAATGCTCACAAAAGGAGCATGCGTTCCCTGGTACTGGCTGTGAAGGGCACAGAGCTCCTGCCACCCCACCGGTGTGGGGAGAGGTCCTGAGGGTACATACACACAAGCCTGGGTGGGTCCAGGATACTGTAAATGGGTTGCAGGAGCTGTGCCCAGCACTGTAGGAGTGGTTGCATCTCCCGCACCCAGATCCCCTTCCTAAAGCAGACTGAGCGCACAGTAGCAGCCGGGGACTTTTTTTTAAGTGACCACATCAGGTAAGCATCCTCCTTCCTGCACCCTCAACACCTTCCCTTCTGTGCTCAGCAACACGTCCCCTTCCCTCCCTTTCCTCTCCTCCCTGACCCACTGCCGCTGCTGTCCCCAGCTGCCTTGAGGGCGCAGGGAGCTCCAGAGCTGCTCCTGACTCACTCCAGTTGGGCTCAGAAGAAGACAGCAAGAGCAGGTGGGATCCCCCTCCCTGTACATGCTCCTGGGCTGGTGGGGAACCCCTGTGGGGACCAAGCAGGTAGGGAAACCCTGCCTGCCACTGCTGTCGCTGTCCCCAGCTGAGCATGGATCCCTGTGAAGCCCGGCTGAACCAGGGCAGGAGTTGGTCTGGAGCTTTCCCCACCTGCGGGGAGAGTGGGGACAGTGGTGGGCAGGGAAATGGGAGCAGGCAATGTGCTTCTGGGCATGGATGGGGGAAAGGGGGAAGGAGGATGCTTACCTGCTTCAGGCACTTAAGTCTCTGGCTGCTGCTTCCAAGGTATGGTTTGAAGTGGGGGGGTCTATGATCATGCCCCTGCATCCCCTTTGGATCCACCCCTGCCTGCAAGCCATAACTGTGGGGTAAAAGGCCACAGGCCCTTGCTGCATGTCAGCTGCTCTATGGTAACTGCCGTTATTAGGTGGTAAGTGGAAGCTAAATGGGATAGTTTATCCACTGTGATGATACCAAAGTTTAGCTTTCATCTAGTCTTGGGTAAAGATGGGTGCATGGGCAGCTGCTGTGTAGCAGAGGGCATGTGGCAAAGCCCCTGGGGTGAACTGCACATCCACACCAAGAATCCCTCTGTGACTATAAGCCGACTCGCCCACGGTCACATACAGCATCCGTGGCAGGGCAACTGCACCAGGGTCCCTTGCCGGGAGCTGGTCCCAGCCCAGAGCTTCAAATAAGACATCTGAAGCAGAAATAATCCCCCCGGCCAAACAGCATCAGCAGCACTCACAGGCTCACTGTGCTGCTCCACGGGGGCTGCCGCATGAACCAGAAGCAGTGCAGCCGCATCCATGCAGCTCCAGAGGCAGATGAGTTAGCGCTGGAGAGTGGCAGGGCCAATTTGCCCACCCCCAGGGGAATTATCCTGCCCAGGCTTTGCATCACTACTGCTGGAGGAGCAGCATGGCAGGGTCAAGTCTGCCCAGGCTGGGCCCAGGAAGCTTCCTGTGTGCACATGGTCTCGGTGCCACGTAGCACTGCACTGCCTTGAACAGCACGTATCACTTTGTGGCTTCCCCAGTGCTGAACAGAGGGGAAGAATCACTTCCCTCGATCTGAGAGCAACACTCCTATTAATGCAGCCCAGTTTGCTGTTAGCCTTCTTGGCAACAAGCAGTGACATCAGGCGACAAGGTGCCTTTGGGCAGGAAGCCCCACACGAGGACAGACAGGCACATCACAGCCATCCCTGGCCATCAAGGAGATGAGCACAGTGGAAAGGATAAGACAGCTGGGCTGGAAAGACCCTGGCTGTGCACAGGTTGCCTGGTGCAGGACTATGGCTCGGGTCCAGGACATGGTATCTCTTGGGGTCCGATGCTGATCTCGCTCCCCTGAGAATCAGCTGCGACTCCACTGCAGTCAGCATAGGTAGGCACGCGCCCGATCCACAAGCAGCTGCGTGGGCCACGTTGATAGCAAGTGGTGACCCAGGCTGCCCCACGGCTAAGGGCCATCTGCGATGCATGTGCTACACCCCAGGATGCATTCCTGACATGCCCGCCCCACTGTGATGGCAGTGTAGCACAGCCATCTCCGAGCTAGCCGCAGGCCCAGTGCGAGTCTAGGCATGGGCGCACCGTGCTCAGCACCAGTTACACACCCTGACCCTCAGGCAGGACCTGCAGCCCACCCGGAGCTCCATGCTGCCCTGTCCAGACCCCGGTGAGCTAGGTCTCTTAGCGCCGCGGGGCAAACACAGCAATGCAGACATGCCATCGAGTCAGGTTGTGATCCCATTGCTGCTTCGCTGGCGCGGCTTCCTGAGGCAGGCGGCACACCGGGAGCAAGAGTCCTGGGAGAAGATGCACTGACCGCCGCCCAGTCCTGCTGCAGGACTGGGTCCTGGATGGTGCTGTAACGCTGCCACGCCATCCCCAGCTGGGAGGCTGGGGGTGTCGACACGGCTGAAACCCGGTCCTATCCCAACCAGGTGAGTGGGTCCCGTGACAGCAGAAGCCATTGCCCTTAGCGCAGCCTGGGCTGTGAGACGCACCAAAGGGATGCCTCACCATTGGAGAGGGTCGGGCGATCTCCAGGGCCCGGCCTGTGGTCACTGCTCGGACCGTGTAGGTAAAAGCCTGACCGCAGAGTGCACCCCAGGCTGCCGGGGCTCTGCTGGCAGCTGCCCACAAAGCGCCACGCCGCAAGACTGGCAAGGAAAGCCAAGCTAGAGATATGCCTAATCATTCAATCAATAAACTGCAAGGACAAACTCCAGCAGAGATGGAAATGGACCCAGGGGACACGCAGCCCTGACCTTTGGCCCCTGCCTAATGAATCAGCCGCAAACACTTCTGCTCCAGCCCACCCGCAGCCTGCATCTATTATCAGCCCAGCTGAGAGCAGGTGGTGTTAAAAGCACATTAACCCTTTAGTTTCTGTTAGCTTTTGGGGTGACCTGCGAGAAATAAGCAGCGAGGAAGCAACATTTTCATAGATTCATAGACTTCATGGATGTCATAGACCTTAGGGCTGGAAGGGACCTCGGCAGATCACCGAGTCCAGCCCCCCGCCCCAGGGGCAGGAAGTCAGCTGGGGTTGTAGGATCCCAGCAAAGATCTTTTGGAGGCTACAAGAGCCTGTAAAGTTTCCTTAGGACCCAAATGACCACAGGAAACTTCCACAGCTTGCTTGGCTTTCACCCGCTTCAACATATACTTAACTTAATACAAATGCTGTGAGCTGGGTGCTTCCAGGTAGCTGAGTGATGGGAGGTGAAGCAGTTGAACTGCACCTTCCTGGGGACCCTCACCTCGTTCGCTCAGATGTTCAGCTTTATACTGGCAAGCGAGGTCTTGATTCCCGATGAGATCGAGTTGGTTTGGGCCCGCCGACTATTCGTTTTTCTCTGGCTGAGTCGGCCCAAAATGGCCAGAACTTGGAGGGCAGAGAGCGGCGGAGATTGGCGACTGGAGGTGTGCAAAGGAGCTGAAGGGATGCAGGATGCTAAACTCCCCCAGGATCCACTTCCCATCAGTGCTGCCTGTTCAGTGCAATGCCGAGGGCACTGGCTTACGGGACGAACAAGCAGTGGCTGTTAATCCCATCGACCGGCCGCTTTCTCCTAAGCGTGGCTGTTAATCCCATCCCCTCTCCTAAAACAAGGGTATTCCTATTCCAGTGGGGTGAGAGTCAAACCCTCCTCTACCCGAAGGGGCTTGAACCCACATCTCCAACATCCCAGGAGGGGGATCTCAGCACCCAGTAACAGGGTAGGCCTGGTTGAGTGGTACAGAGACTGGGGGTCTTGTCCTCCCTACCGTTGAAGGTTTTTCCCTTGGCATGGATTCATTCATGGTCCCACCGGCCAGGGCATTCACTCAGTGCTTAGGAAACACCCAAATGTGGCTTTCGGTGCACTCTCCCTTCAGCCCCTTGGTGCACGTGCCACGGTCACAGGCTGGGCTGTGCACCCCTGCAAATGAGCAACTATTTAATTTGCTTTCCCCTCAATGAATAAGGGGTGCATGGTATTCCCACCCAGCTCTGCAGATCTTGCAGGGTTTTTAGGGAGGACAGGAGTTTGCGGTGCAAGTGCTCTGCGGCTGATGAAGAGCTTACATTCCCGAACTGGTATTTTCCTAGACAAGGCACCCGAGCTAGGGCAGCATCACAGGGTACGCTGACTTTACAGGGGCACCCAGTAATAACATACCAAGCTGCAAATCCTGGGGATTTGCACGGCTCTATAAAAGCTAGCTGCCCTCATAGGCACAGGACCATAAAATATTGCAACCCCCTCCAGATGCGTGCATTACTGACCTACGCAAAACACAGGCTTTTACTGCCATCGCCCCCAAGCTCCGTTTTGTCTTCTCCCCTATTATTGTCCCTTCTTTTTCTCCTCCTGCAGGTCAGCCTAGGCTAATGTCATCCACCAATTCGGCCACCTCGCTGCTCGTGCCCCTTCCAGATCACTTGTGTAAAGGGGCTGAATAGCGAGGGGCCGGACAGTGGAAAGAGCAGGGCATGGCATGGTGAGGTGCCTCCCCGGGCACCAGCTACATCAGTGGTCCTCAGCCTTTTTTTTAGGTTAACTTTGCTGAATTTTTGGATTCTGGATCCGCGAGTCTCAACTGGGGCGCTGCTAAATTCAGAAAGGCTCTGGAGGGGCCTCGAGACCAGGAAGGTTGAGAACCATTGGGCTAGGCCTTCGTCCTGCACTTGCTTTCCTAAGGGCTTTGCCGGACCCCACCGTCACCAGACCCCCCCTTGGCTAACGTCATAGGCATGCCATTTCTCCTCTCCCACAAAGCTGCATGAAGGGGCTGTGCCAGCCATTAGGGAGGATGTTTTCCAGCAGAGGAGGCTGGTTACTCACTTCGTAGAACTGGAAAGGAGAGTTTGCAAAGGTATGCATGTGCCCAACTCCCGCTGGCTCTCCATGGGGGTCCAACTGCCCCTCCTGCCTCCCCGCTGGCTCCAGAAGACGCTCCCGCGATGCAGAAGAGGCCTCACGCTGGGCAGCAGCTGAGAACGTCTCCCCAAGTGATATCCTCCTGCCTTCCCCGATTCGTCTCTAGCCGCAAGACTGCCCGGCTCCACTGCAGCCCGTCCTCCTCCGGCTGTGCCCCCAGCTCTGCTGCCTTCTAGGAAACCCTTTGCACTCGCATAAGGGGCCTGTGCTGAGCATGGGAGCTCCTGCCTCGGCCGGCTCGGCCTTCCCCCCAAGAGCCTGGCGCAGGGACACCAGACTTCAGCGAGGATGGGAGCAGCAGACCCCAAGGCATGTACTTCAGATGGGCACATCTTCTGCCTGCATCAACCCGCGCCGTCACGTGAGCTTGAGCGACCCTCTGCCCGGCTGTGCTCCCCAGGGACTCCACCCGCAGCCCGCAGGGCGAGTGCCGTCAAGTCCGCCCGAGAGCCTCGTCTGGAGGCACAGGTCAGCCTGGCGCCGACTGAACGAAGCGGGCAAGCAATGCAGGGCTTTAACGTCAGTGGGAGAGGAACACTGAATAGAAAGGGGCCTCTTCACCTGCCGAGACAAGCCCCCACATTTCTAAACCCACTCCCCGCTAAACCACCGGCTCCTGCCCCTCCACCAAGTGCCTTGTGAGAACAAAGCCCAAAGCACCCTTCAGCGTGCCACGGGCAAAGGACAAAGGCTTGGGTGGACCAAGGCTTGGAGGGTCCTCGGAAGAGGGTGGTGACCTCCCCCGGGGGAAGGCAGAAACCGCTCGGTCTCTCCCAGCCCAGCCTTGGCTTCATCTCATTTTAGGGATGCTGTGCAGGCTGGCTGTTCCCCTCCTAGCTGGACATTTCTATCCTTCGGGAGATGCAATGCACAGGGCTTGGGGGCGACTCCTGCTGCCATCAGGAGCAGGAGCGTGCGCTTGAGGGCACAGCCTGGATGCTACTTTACGTGGAAGGGACCCTGGCGAGAAGAGGACTGCCTGGCCAGGGTCTGTATGACTGCTGGGGTTGGGGGTCTCTCTTCCACACATCCCCAGAGGCTGCAAAAGGGAAGATTTGTACGTCCCCTCGGCTACTTCCTTGGAAGCAACGCTTCCAGCCACAACAGTCCCTGAGAGCACCAGCATCCCCTCCACACGCAGATGAAAGAAGCCAAACCGTGCGCAGCTGTTAAATCATCGCAGCCGCAAACTCCCTCTGAACTGAGCCACCCCCTTCTCCCTGGGGGGTAACTGGAGGCCGGATGCTGCCAGCCTGCCCCGCTGTGCAGGCCCTGTCTGCGACCCGGCGAGGTCTGCACTGAGACTGCCAGCGACTGCGGTGGCTTTAGCTGAATCGCTCCATTCAGGATGACACGAGGCAGGTCCAGCCACGTACCCAGGTCTCTAGGGCTCAGGAGAAGGGTAGGGAGGGCAGGAACTGGTGTGCTCCTGGAAGATACCAGCAATGAACTGGGGCCAGCAGCATGTCTGCTGGTAAGGCTGCTTTATAGGGCAGATCCAGGAAGAGAAGCAAGAGCTTCAGTGAGCTGGAAGAACGTCACTAGCAGTAATCACAGGAGCCCCGTGGGGGCTGCAGCGTCTGGTCTGGATGCTGGAGCTACATGGGGGAGACGGACTTGGGGCTGAGAGAAGCTCGGTGCCTTGCTGGCTTCTCAGCAAAACAGCACCCTATTGCTTCAGCCTCCTGACGGTCATTAAATAGCTCTTCCAGGGGGCATCAGATAACCCTCTGTAGCTCTCCCCCATCCAGCTCAGCCCCTGGGGTCAGGGGCCGCCTTTCCTGGGCTGCAGAGGCAGAGTGCAGGCTCCTTGGCATACAGCTGCGCAGTCTCTTTCCAGCACCCTCAGATCCGTCCGTTTTCCTCCTCCCTATTTGTTACTGCAAAACCCAAATCCAAGCACGCGGTCAGCGTGAAACGGGGCAAAGCCGTGACAGCTCCTGGCCGCCTCCCCGGTCTCTCTGGCAGTGCCGACGCTGCTATGTGGGCGCGTGCGGGCCCTCCGGAAAGCGGGCGCTCAGCGGGAGACTCGTGCCTCCAAGGCTGCCCCAGGGAGCCGCGTCCGCAGCCGAGCGTGTCTTGCACTGCGCCGTGCTGGGTCGTTATCTCCCGGCGCGGGGGCTTCACACGTGGAGCAGGCAGCAGGCCCTGCGTGCCGCCTCGGCCAGGCAGCTCGGCGCCACAGACAAGCAGGCTGCAGCCGTGCAGAGCTTCGAGCCACGCCGGAGACGGCAGGCAGAGGACTAGGGACCGATCCTTCCCGGGAGAACCGGGGGAGTGCCGTCTCGGTGTCAGTGGATCTCCAGGGATACCCTCGGGCCCCAGTTGCTCTGTGACGGATGCTGCTGGCAGTCCCGTTTCCGTGGACAGCGGCAGCGCCGTGATCAGAATCCATAGGGGTTGCCATGGCAGCAGAGGGAGGCGGTAGGGACCGGAGCGCAGGCCTCGGAGTCGGCCGAGCGGCCCAGACGTGTGCAACCAGCGGTGCGGCGCTCGAGGGCCTGGCCTGGATCGCAGCTGCCCTGGGGCACTCTGTACCGGCGTGTGCAATGGGGGAAAGAGGGAATCCCTCTTTGCTACAGACAACCGGGCATTTCCCCTTCGAGGGCAGCCGTGCTCGTAGCCCGGAGCGTGATTGGTTGGGCAAGGGTCTGAAGTGGCAACCTGGCCTGAGGAAAAAGGCTACAGGCATCGCCCAGGGCCCCTTCCATACAGGAGACACTCGAGAAAGGACCGAGCTAATGGGAGTTTGGAAAAACTTGGAGCAGTGCAGAGCAAGGCGATGACAAGGCCAACGCCGTCTTTTAATGCTGGACTGGGCAGCGTTCGCTTGGAGAGATATAACGAGGCTTAAATGGCCCAGTGTCAAAACACATGGTACATACTACCGTATTTTCCCACATACCACACCCCTCCAAATAAGACATATGCCTTTTGGGAAAGCAGGATGTAGAAAGAAAGATTTTTGCAGAGTTCTGGCCCTTCCATGAAGACACTGTGCTATAGTACAGCTGCCAGCTTCTCTTTCAAATGAGAAATGAGAAAAGAAATGAGTCTTTCCCTGCTAGCAAGCAGGAGAGCGTGCTATTCACACATTTCTTTTCCTCTCAAAATCAGCCCTCCAAAATGGAGGTGTATATATACATACATATACATATATATATATATACACACACATATATACACATATATATACAGATACATGTACATATACATACATACACAGACTCATACATACACACACACATACATATACATACATTATATATATACATATATACACATACACTATTTATATGCACACATGCACACACACACTATACATATATACACACACATACACGATATCTATACACACATGCACGTATGTATATATGTATATACATACATAAATGCATACATACATACGGAATAAGGATATACAGTATACATGGTGGTGGATGCTGCCTCAGTGCTGCATTTTCCCTATAACCTTGTTATGGGATAAAGCTTGCCAAAACCGGGTGCCAATTTGCGAGCGGCTGTGAACGGGTTAACACTGGATTGCACCCCTTCCTGCTTGCTGTCAGGGAAAGAGAGATGCTGGCAGTCATCTTTCAGCAGAGCATCTTTCTCCTTCGACACCTCCATGCAGGGAAGCTCTGGGGAAGAAAATCAGCTTCCTCACTTAAGAGACAGGCCTCAACTTTGGAGGGCTGATTTTTGTTGCCAAGGTGCACGTGCTTTGCGAGTCAATTCAGTAGCAGGCATATGTTTGTATATGCAGGGAATGGCTCTGGACAAAGCTGCTAGGATTCCCGGCGTAAAGCTTGCAGAATCCGTGTCCCAGTCTCGGAGGCGACAAGCCCCGCAGGCTCAAAGCTTCCAAACCAGCTAAGTGCCCAATGCCCAGAAGCTTCAATGAGGAGTTTAAAAACCCGTCAGTCAATCAGAAGTCATTCTCGTGTGCTGCGATCAGCTGATGAGTGTCATCTAATACCGGGACATTGCTTCTTTCTCCTCAAGCCCAGCGAAAGCTCTTTCTCTGTCCCTAAACAGGGGATAGCGGAGGAATGCATGATAAAGTCCTTCTCCCTGCAACGTGCTGCATCGAACAAGTCCAGTTACAAACCACGCTGGACAAGGGTGAGCAATGTCAGGGATGCAGTGAGGTGCTATTTTCCCTAGTAAGAGAGCAGCATCTCTTCCTGGCACTGCCTTTTCCTTTCCAGAGACAAAACAGAGATGCAACATCTGGATCCAGATCACAGTCACACTAGGGCCTAGGGCTTGGGTTGCAGGTGAAATCAGGATTAGACTTTCTGTCCTGGCTAGGGGTGAGGCTGCACCCATGCCTCTCACTCTTCACAAGACCTTTTGGTCATCTTGGGCCACATCCAAAATGCAGAGAGAGAGCAAGTAGGACCCTTCCAGCTTGGGATAGGACTTCGCACAGAGATAGCCAGCGGAGGAAAAGCTGGCATCTCCCCCGGCTGTCAGAGCAGCGGGCCATCAGGCTACAGAAGAAGTGCTTCGTTCACATCCTGGATCTGCTCCGAAGCGGCAGGCACCCCAAGTCCTCCAGCGGCACGGGGGCACGGGGATTCGAACTGCGTGCAGATAAAATTCTCCCGTGCTCAGGGGTGCTCTTCACCCCCTATTCTGCACAGGCTGGACCTATTTTAGAGGAACCCGTTGGCTTCCCCTGCTCCAGGCTGTGAAGCCGTGCTCATGGTACAGGTGATATCTTTGATGAGACCAACTAGATTTTTGCAAAAAAATTCTTTAAAAAAGATTATTTTTTTTTTTTTTTGCAAAAATCTAGCTGGTCTCATCAAAGATATCGCCTCTGCCGCACTTTCTGACTCCGTTGCCTGTAGATCAAGACAGCTACAACCTGGATACCTGACGCGAGATCTAAGGGACTCGTGCATGTCAGGCCCTAAAATCAACAGACTCACTGCACCTTCCCCTCCGACTACTGCTATATAAACTGATTATGCAAACTCTGCTGATCTCTCTGGTCATGGTCCCTGACTTTTTCCAAACGCTCATTTTTGACCCTTAATTTTAAATCCCTGAGTTTGTTCTTAGGCAAAGGCAGACCCCGTGTATGGCAAGTTATTTTCCAAGCTTCTTGCCCGTGAATAGCAAAGTATTATGGACAATGGAAAAAAGGGCTCCATTAACATGCAGCTGATCACGCCAAACAGCAGACATTAAATAAACTACACTGAGCACCTAATCATCACGCTAATGGCATTAATATCAAGGACTAAAGGCAAGCAGATCGCCTACTTGAGTTCTGCGGAAAGTCGACCCTACAGACAATTTTCTGATGCGCTTATTGGGATGCTGAATCTCGTTACGTAATGATTAGGGATTTCAGGTCAGGTATGTTGTACATCAGCGGAAGCATGCTGTGTTTTGACACTGATGGGGGTGCTTTTTATTTTTAGTTAGTTTGGTTGCTATGGCAGCGGGAAATGTCTGCACTAGAATAGACGATTCAGTTAAATGTTACATTTTTGGCCTTCTGCTCAATTTACCCAGTGGCTTTGAAACCAATTTCCAAAAACTCTTTCACCGTGAGCCAGCGAGCAGGATTTCCACCTCTAGAACAAAGATGTAGGCCCGTATTTTATTGTTATTATTATTATTATTATTATTATTATTATTAATTTAGTTGCCTTTGAAGGCTCTAGCTTATGCCGTTTTCGATGGGAGGCTCCTTGCAAGAAGCTACTTTCAAAGCCGCTGTTGTTAGCTCAGAAAGGGAGCTTGTCGTTGAAAATTTCCAAAGCAAACCCTGCTGCCGCACTGTTGGCAGAAGTAACGGGCTTAGATTACAATGTATGGACCCAATCTGGTGAGAAAGCACCTATGCCTATATCCAAATAGTTGAATGCTTTGCCAATACACCCTGTAAACCAGACCTAAACTGGGCTGGGTCCATCTCTAGGACAGGGGAAGGCGGATTCGAGGTTGCTTTTACCCAGCCTAGCTGCAAAAGCCCCAAAGAGCAGCTCCACCTGGACCAGACGGCAGCTGTGTCCAGCCTCTGCCTCTAGCACGCTCCTGTATTGGGAGAAGCCAGGAGGAGGTGGCATACGGTCAGCTGTGCTTGCTCTCTGCCACAGAGGCCTCTATTTGCCGGCAGAAAGGGAATCGCCCGCTGGCTTTTAAAAAGTCTGCTTTACTGCTACTTGGAAAATTTCTCCCTGACCTACATGGCGGCAGGGGCTGGTTGTCCAAGAGCTTTCCAGGCCTTTCATGGCACTGGAGCCATTCAGAGGAGATGGAGGGGTCAGCTGAGATCTGGTCCTTTACTTCAAGAGCTGTTTGTTGCAAGGAATTTGCTTAAAAGCCGCCTAACTGAGCAGCTTGTCTTCTATCCCTCTGCATCAGGGAGCTTCCCGTGCTCTACAATTGATGCTTTTGTTTTACAGCCCTCCGAACTGAGAAGCTGAAAGCAGAACCTGTTCACAGGCCCCGCGAGCCTCCTTGTCCATTAGCACACCCAGAAATGAAGTGGCGGAGGTCGGGATAAATAATCACCGATCAGCATTGCCCTGAATGCCACGCACCCTGGGGTGAAATACCTCGGGAACACCTATCACCTGCAATTTATAGGAGGTGGAGGTCTACGTTATCTTCCAGTGATCATTATTTTATCACTCACCAAGCCCTCAAAGCCATCACCCATGTGCAGAGAGGCAACTGCGGGGTGGGTAGGGGGAAGGAGTTCACAATCAACTTTGGCCACTTCTCCGCTGGGTTGTTTTGCCACCCAAAACCACGTCGCCTGCAACCGCCGGCGTTGCTGCCTACACGTGCATACCCAAGGACTTGGCCAACCTGTCCTCACGATGAGCAGTGCCAGCATGAGACACGGTGAACTATGGTAGAAACCCAGGCTTTCAGATGCCAGCGCTGCTCAGCACATACCTTGAGTTATCTATCAGCTGAGGTCCAGTGTGAGCGGCGACTTGACTCTGGCTCCGGCTGTAGCAAAGGTGCGCGGAGGAAGGAGTCCCACAGGAGCTTGCATCGATAGGACTTCTCCGCGTCGGCCAGACTTAGGTGGCGCAGCAGAAGAAATCTCATTGGCTTTCCATGGGCTCTGCTCCCGGGTCACTTGTAGCTTCTGAGCATCGAGCAAAGGTTGTAGGAAATCCTTGAGCAGAAGCTGGTGATAGGCAGCCCTAGCCCTGACCCACGGAGATACCCAAACTCCTTCCACAATATAGTAGCAGCTATGAGGAACTCTGCAGAAAGGTGGGTTGGAAAGACCCTTTCCTCCGGTGCAAGCTCTTGGGGCTGACACTGGGGGTCTTCAGTGGGGAGAGGGCCAGGCTCTGAGTTTTCTCACGCTCCTCCTACACCGTGTGCGCAGAGGCTTCAGCTCAGCCAAGCCGTCCCCACACTTAGCGTGCCTGCTTTCTAGCCCCTGCTTTTCTCAGAGAGCAAACTAGGCCTTTATACTCCTCCTTGGGTAGACCTCAGACGGACGCATTAGAAAGAGCAGACACCTCCCAAGGCACGCACCTCCACCCCTGCTGTGCCCCTGTCAGAATGGGCCCAAGCCAAAATGCTCCTGGCAATACACAGCCCACTCTGCTCCCATTAGCAACCCACAGAAGAAAGAGCACCGCTGCTGTCTCCCATAATAACGAGAAGAATATAATACCAGATTATAGCGGAAGAACTCCTCTTCCTATTTTTCCGGCTGATTCATTTCAAACTGAAGGGATCTCTGCTCAGTCGTTAAAAAAACTGTTAAACAGTCTTTCAACTTCACAGAGACCTTTATGTCCTGGGCACGCTTGCACCTCGGGAACATCACACATCAATCAGAACGAAATAACATACCTTAGCGTAGCCCATACGGGGTGCGCTCACAGTCCTGAGTCGCCTCCAGCCCCTGAGAAGGTGCCTCCTGCTTCCTGCGGCTCCGCTGCACTGCAATTCTCCTTTGCAGGCTGCTTTAGATTCGGTTCCCTGATGTGGCACTGCCGCTTCCCATCTTCTTCCAGACCCGGTGCCTTGGGCTGACTCCTTCCCTCTCTCTCTCTCAGCTTTCTGCATCTCTCTCACTGTTCCCATTCTCCAGCTCTTTTCCCTGGGAGCCTAACTCTGCTCTCTAGCCCCCTTTCCTAGGAAGCCTCTCTCCTAGCTCCCTTCCTCTGGAGACTTTCAGCTTCCTGTGGACATCTAATTATCTTTCACAGCTGGCCCAGGCCTCCCAGGCAGCCTGCACTCAGCGCCGACTCCCTGGAGCTGTAGCCCCTGCCTGATGCCTGCAGCCTGGTGTGCGCATCCTGCTCCCAGCCTCTGCAAACCAGCAGCCTGCTACACTGCTCATCTCTGAAGCTGAGCTAATGCATGTGCTTAGTGTTTTAGCTGCACTGTGAGCACCAATGTCTCTGCAAGTGAGTGACCCTTGTGTGTTCAGGCCACGGCTGCCTCTCCTGGGCTCCCCCCATCTCACAGGGCCTTGGATCCAATATGGAGAGGGTTAACACCGGACCTATGAATTTTGTCCAAGGGCCACTCCATCCCTTGTAGGTGAAGGAGGCCCGTCGCCCAAGAGGGTTTTCACAACATCCCTGACTCTGCCACAGACTTCCCTGGTAACCCTGGGCAAGTCTCTTAAGGTTAAATATTCAGAAGTGCCTGACTTAGATACTATCAGGTATCCAGGTTGTAGCCATATTGGTCCAGAGGAAAAGGCAATCAGGACTTGTAACAGAGATGGCATCTCTTATTAAACCAACAAGATTTTTGCAAAATTAAAGATTTTTTTTTGCAAAAATCTTGTTGCTCTAATAAAAGATATCATCTGCACTACAAGTCCTGATCGACTTAGATACTTACGTTCTGACTTCTAGTGGGGTTTAGGAGCATCAGTCCCATGGGCACTCTTGAGACTCAAGCCTTGATCACTCTGTGCCTCATTTCTCTCTCTGTAAACTGGACACGGTAGTGCTTTCCCTTCACTTATATTCATAAAATACATAGATCAATGGGGACTTTATTTGGGCCTTCTCATACAGTTAAATAATGGAAACTCCCTATGCGGATTATGCAGAAAGCAAGCTCACATCCTCCCAGCTGGCCACGTGCACAGGCCGTCGAAGTGGCTGTATATTACTCTCACAGCCTCCAACTGAGAAGACATCTTCCCACTGAACTGCTCTAATGCAGGGGTGTTCAACCCCTGGCCCGCGGGCCAGATCCAGCCTGCAAAGCCATGTCATCCGGCCTGCGAGGCTCCCCACAGGTCTGCAGATTTGGTGGGGGGGAGTGGTGGCAATTACCACTTTCATTACTCCCCCGCCACCAAATTTCCAAGCGCCTGTGGCTGAATTGGGGCCCAGCTGGGCTGTTACCATGCAGCAGGATCAGGCCTGCAGGGTGAAAAGGCTGGGCACCGCAGCTCTAACGAAACAAGCCACGGGCCTGGCTCCTGTCGTGCCCCCACAGTTACCCCACTGCTGCTCAAGGCGGGCAGCAGAAGCCCCCCCGGAAGGAAACAAGCGCTAGAGTCTTCTGCTGCCTCTCCAAGAGAAAGGCCTCAGCAGGGAGAAGGGGATGAGACGGCCTCTCCCCTCCAAATGCAAGAGAGCAGGGATGCATACAACAGAGCCAACGGTGCAGGAGGCGGTTTCCTTACAGATGCGCGTTCACAACCTCCATCCTCTGCAAATGCAACAATCCCGCCACAGAAGAGAGTCCATGGAGCCACTGTACCGTAGCTTACAGGCTGCTGCCATCAAACAGCCCAGCCATACTAATGGGAAGAGCGTCCCTAGAGCCCGCCGCATCGGTCTTTCTCTTGACAGCGCGTATAACCCGGAGGCACGGCATGCTGCTCATCACTAGCGCACAAGCCAGGGGGAATTACTTGGCTGCGCTTTGGCTTAGCGATGCCCAGGTCCTGTTCCTCTCCCATCATCCTGACGCTTCCCTTTTTAAAGGCCGGCCAGATAATTACCTAAATGACAAGCGAGGACGGAAAACATGCTTCTCCCCCCAAATGCCACCAACAAAGATTCATATCCTCTGCTTTGGTGAATGCAGAACCTGCAGAAAAGGGGCAAGACGGGGTTAGCATCTTCACCGGGGCTTCCCCCTCCGGCGTGTTCAGAAGCAACCCGCAAAGCAAAACCGAAAACTGAGCTCTGCTCCTTTATGTGCTGAATTTTTTGGCAGGCATCAGAAGTGAAATGCATTGCACCGGCCTGTTTAAAAATATTTTCCCCCCTTGATGCATATATAGTTACTTTCCCTTCACACACCACGGTGCACTGAACAGCAGCCCACAAGTCGGCACCATGAGTTGTCAAGGGTTGGTCTTAGTCTTTCCCGATGTCAAGGATTGTGGTTTTCCTAATATTAAGGCGTTGGGGTACCTGTGAGAGGCTGATTGACCCTGGCACGTCTTCAGGCTGCCGGGAAATTGGCAGCATGATTTCTCAGATTTTTTTTTTCAAAGGCATTGCCTTGCTGAAGAGTTTGAGCCACCTCGTAGATGGGTGATTTCAATGCATAAATCTCACCCTGACTCAAGAGATAGTTCCTTCGCTCTTCACACGGCCACGCTTTCTCAGCTCAGCATCAAGCCCACTTAGTCTTACACGTAACGAGCAGAATTTGACTCTCCGGGCCAAAATTGCTGCACTCGAGTACTCCAATGTAACCGGTTTGCTTTGTCTGGGAGGGACTATTTAAATCTAATACCTAACGTGTTATAGTTAGTTATTTTTTTATTCTTCCCATTAGGACAGCACATTGGCAATGTGTTGGGAAAGAATCTGCAAACTGGACCTGCTGGAACATGGAGCTAAAACTCAGCCCATCACGACATGAGCCGCGGAGCTGGAGCTACAGGCAAAGGCAAAGTCTGTAACAGTCCAGGGCTCTTGTCATGACTCAACATCATAGATCCGAATCCCCAGCAATTCCCTTTCCGGGAAATTCACAGCTGTTGGTTTGCACAACAACCGTAACTCGGTGCCATTGCCTTCAGTACAGGGATACACTGGATCGAGCTATTTAATTATATTTCCCAGCCCATAACCTAGACTGTACCTTCAGGGTAGGCCCCCACCAGCATCCAGGCCATGTCTGAATCTGTCTTGTTCTCTTCATCCGTATGGAAGAGCTTCTTATCCAAGCCCTCTTCACTGGCAACTTCCTCCTTCCTGGCCTTGCCAAGCTGCCCCTTCCTGCTCACAGTTCCTTCAAATGCTTCTGCAAAAGTCTTCCCACTGCTGCAACCCGTCGCTCCATACATAGTGACTGCACAATACATTTCGACCAGCCATGAATTATCATGCCATAAAAATGTCCTTCCGGCCATGAAAAGAGCCAACCAGCTCCAAAGTTAGTGCTTGAAAATGTGTAACAACTCTACAGCTGGTTTCTATCCAGCTTGAGTTTGAATGTATGACATGGCCCTCGTGGACGAAGACCTTAGGATGGATACGTCACCCCACGGGAAGACGTCAGAGAGTTAGATGTGTCATCCAATTCTAGGGTGACCGCCTTTTCGAAGTGTAAAAGCAGGGCACCAAGCCTCCCCGCTATGCTCCACCCTCCCACGCTGGGTCCTGCCTGCTGGGCCACCGAGGCCCCAGGGAAAGGGCAGCAGTGCGGGTGAGCCCTGAGCCCACAGCTGCCCCTACCCTGCACACAAATCCGAGGGGGCGCATACCCCCTCCATGCCCTGTCCCCAGAAACATGCACAGTGATGAGGAGCCCCCACCCATCGCTCTGACCCACTCCCTGGCCAGGCCCTGTGGCTGTGCATTCCCACCCCAGCCCCAGGCCCCATGCACCACCCTGGCTGGCTGGGCAATGCTCCCAGCCCCAGCTACCAAGCCAGTCCCACTCCCTCACTGTGGGGACCTCAATCACCTATGCCCCCTCCCCACCATAGACTTACACACAGGCATCTGGGGAGCTGCCCTCCACCACTTCCTGGCCATGTGCATGCAGGAGCATGCATGCATGCATGTGGCACACCCTGCATCCCACTCCCCCCAGCCCCAGGTGACCAAAAATCCCCGCACACAATACCAGGGTGTTAGTCGCTCTGGTTTGGGGATTCCAGGACAAATGCTGGTCTCACTGATGGTATGTTCAGGGGCAAGACCACCTCCCTACAAGTCCTTGAAACCCTCCTGCTTATATATCTGAGGATCAGATCGGCTCCCTTTAGCATCCTACTAGGCACTCACATTCAGGTGGTACCTACCACCACCCTCCATCCTTCCCACCATTGCTTCACTGCAGGATACACTCCCACATCTTATACAAGTGGCCTGCATCCCTGGCTCCTCCGCGCCTGGCCTTGTGCCTGGCTGTATTAGGACACATGTACTCAAAATAAGCCCCTCTGCCCTTAGCAAGCAATCCAGCATCGCTGCCATCATTGGAAGCTCTTTGCAACAATCGAGCATGATAGTGGCCCTTGGGGGTGGTGGAGTCAAATGTGGTCAGCGCACAGATGACTGTGCAAGCCTGTGTGTGACAAGCAGCTTTTGTCACCAAAAGCTTATAGCTTTCCTCCCCCTGCTCACTGTGTCACGGCCTATTTGTGGCTAAACACTCGGGACAGTTAGCTGGAAGCTTGCACTTAATCAAGCATCCCCTTAGGGTGTCCTTGGTCTGCTTGCATGGGCAGCTGCACCTCCTCGTCCCCATTCCCATTTGCCATGAACACTCGTGCATGGTCCATATGAACAGCCTGCCTTACACGTGCCCCAGCAGCCGTGCCTGCAGCACAGTGCAGGACCTCATCCACACCCAGCCTGCCTCCACCACGCTTGGAGGGGCACACACCGTCTTACAGGGTGCTTTGCCTTGGCTGCTCCTATGGGAAGGCTGGTCTAGACTTTGAAATCACCCATGCACCTAAAAATGGGACAAACTGCCAGGCTGTGGTCTCAGGCCTTTTCAAGATGGAAACAAATTCAGGAGCTGAAGGGAATCCCAGGTGCTCCAGGGCTGTACGCTCCATTTCCAACTCTGAAGGTCTCTGGCACGTCACCCCTTGCACCTGTCTTCTTCGGCCCTGAATCGCTCCTGCCTGGGCCTTGGGTTGAAGTGGAAGAAGGAAAGAAGATATTGCACATCTGATGGGAGGGGGCAGGAAGGACACCGTTTCAAGCAGGCTGAGTTTAAGCACATCAGTTGGCGGATGCCGCTCCCAAGTCCAAAATGCTAGGAGGTCTCTGGAGGGGACAACACGTGGGCAGAGCGCACGTGGAGACGGGCACAGACCGAGGTGACAGGAAGAACATATTTAAAGCAAGGATGGCACTGGTGAAATCAGGGGATTCGCACGTGGCAGTTCAGCTGCTGAGCTTTAAATGCACCTAGCATGGACAGCTCACTGAAATATTTAGACTCCTGTAGGACCGACCCTGCCTTCCATGGTCCCGCCCAGGAGAAGGCAACCTCCGGGTACCGCTCCCCGCATCAGTCCGCAAGCTTTTAAAAGTGCTCTGAAACACAGATCCACCACCTCTTTCAGGAGGCGCTACAGGGCAGAGAATTAAAAAGTGTATTTCTCCATACAATTACCCACAGCCCCAGGATCCCGACACACACACCTACCCCCAGCACCCCTCTACACACCCAAAATACACCCCCCCACACACACCCAACACACACGTTATCGCAGCTGCCCTCCGTGTCTTACTCAGGGCACGCCTGGGTACAGGCACACTGGCTGTCGCTGGACCCACTGCTGCCGCAGCAGACGTTTCCCCGCAGCAAGAGTTACGCCAGCTCCCTGAACAGCCAGATGCTCTCTGCTGCCTACAACGTGCAAGCCCTTTGCAGGGTTTTGCCAGCATCAGCAATGTGGGCTGTGGGGGGTGAGATCTCTGCAGAGCCCTCCTGCACTGTCGCACTATAAGGTAGCCCCGGCCCTGATTCTCACCTTTGCGGGGCATGTTAACGCTGGGTTTCCACAGTCTCGGTGGGTCAGTACTCCTAGGCTTGGGCAAGGATCCAGAGTGCAGCTCACGCTCGGGCTTCTGGAGCTCGAGCTGCACCAAAAGGCACGGCTGGAAGCAAGCTGCATCTGCATCGGAGCGCGCCGGCAGCGCAGGGCCGTTGCATCTGAACGTGATGTTAGTCACGTCCCTCCCTTCTGGGCCGTCGGCTACAGACGTAAACGTGCTGGACCCCCCAAGCCCGCCGGCTACTGAGAGTGGGGGGGCCTTTCCCATCTTGTGAAGCTTTTCAAGACAAATCGAAGCCCAAAATATGGTGGCGCAACATGCAGTGGAAGCACATCCACCCCCACCTCCCACCCCAGCCAGAATAGGCAGGCAATCGCAGCGTGAACTCGGACTACGGAAAGCTGATTTCGAGGCTGTGGTCTGCTGTTCTCCCCCCTCCCAGGTGAATGCCCAAACTCTCTACCAGTTCACGAGCTGGGAACACAAATCCCAGCCTGGTCTGCAGAAATCTTCCTCTACCTCATTGACGGGCTCCCGCATAAAGTTTCTCATCAGACAGATTGGAGTTATCAGATGAAAAACAGCTCTGCTCCCTACAAGCTGAACCACCTTGGGGGGCTAGCGGAGCCTTGGGTGCCTTACGCTACAGCAGGAAACACTAGACTTTGGAAGCATTTAATGCCCAACAGGGAGGTAACCTGATTAAACCCTGCAACGGGAGAGTTTCCCTCTTAGCGTCATCGTGCTTCCTTCCAACCTTGCAGAATGAAATGGGATTTAGGGAGGTTATTTAATACCAGCACAAACAGTGTCTGACAACTGCACGATGGGTTTTCAGCCAGCACATGCGCGAAGCATCTCCTTTTTCACCCACGTGTCTCACGACTGGGGCAGCATCAATTCTGACAGCAAAAGCACACAGACATTGTACTTCTAATTAAAGGCTCCTAGAAAAAGAGACCTTTCAATATTTAAAATCCTCCCCCTAAGAAAACAGCAGTAGCATCCTAGTCCCGAGGGCGGCTTTTGTTGCCACAGGAAGCAGACTGCCCAGTGAAGGAAATGGTGATCTGCACTCGATACCAGTGGGAAGGCCTTACCCTGCACGCCCCAGTCCCCGCGCTACCCTCTCCTTTTCAACCAGCGCGCCCAGGTGGAGCCGAGGATGTTATTTAATACTGAAGTTGTGCCCCTGCACCTGCTTCACCGATAGGAAAAGAAGCAGGGCTGGATTTTGGAAAGCCAATAAAAGACACTCAGCTACTCAGTGCAACTTCCAAACGCACGTTTGAAAATCCCACTCCCTGCTAGCCCGCATCTTTCCACACCTTCTAAAGCCCAGCTCCCGTGCCCAGCCTCAAATGTCCCATACAAGCCACTCCTCCCGAGTTTTCTGACCAAGTTTCCTCTTCTTCTAAGCTTCCTTTTTGTGATTTAGTTGACTGAAGAGTTCCCTGCTAAGCCACGCTGGTCTCCTGCCATACTTGCTAGTCTTCCTGCTAGTTTTTAAGTCATCCCAATGAAGTTATATTTGTTTTTTGCTTCAATCTTACACTGAATAATACAGCCCTAGGCCCCTGGCATACTGGCAAAGTGTCTTGTTTCTTTTTAACTGGAGAAAAATATGTGCTGTTATATGGGATGATGCACCTCACCCCACTGCACCCCCCCTTTTTCAAAATCCTATGTCCGCCCATGTGCGTATGTCTGTGTGTGATTTACATCTGTGATAGATCTATCTATCTATCTGTCTATATCTATCTATCAACGTTAAAATGTCCACAAAATATAAGGCGCAGTGTCACAGAGTGGCAGGCACTCTCCCGCACAATATAAGGCGCTTCAGCAGCCGGTTAGCTCAGGCTTCCCTGAGGATAAACTGCCTCACAGCCGGGGTAGCTCCCCTCCCCGTGGGAATCCCTTCCCCAACAATTCACAGCTCCAGGGCCAGGATGGGTGGGCCTCGTCCCCTTGGCTGTGTTGCCCTCCCAGGCCACTGGGTCCCCTCGGACAGCCACCCGCAGGTGGCCCTTTGCACCATCACGTGCACTGAGGGCTCTGCCTTCTGCTGGGGGCTGGAGGCCCGGGTCGCCTCGTGCGGCTCTGAGGCTCAGCCCGCTCCCGGACCCTCTGTGCAACGTCGCCTGCGCTGAGCCGCTGGCCTCGTGCCGGTGGCTGCAGACACGAGCCGCCTCAAGAGGCGCCCACTGCCTAGCTCCGTGCAGCACCGCCTGCACCGCGTTCCCGGGTGCACACCAAGAGGGGACGGCTGCCGACTCGAGCCACCACGTGCAGCTCCCAGGGTCTGGGCTCCATGTACCGCTGC
>NW_017728947.1:112242700-112246385 GCF_001723895.1 Crocodylus porosus | reverse complement strand
TCCTCCAAGTCTCTCACGGATGCAAGTACACTGTCTCCATCAGTCACCAGAGTCTGGAACATAGCGCATTTGCTGCTGTAGTGCCAACGCCACCATCTTACCTGCAGTCACCTGAGACAACACCCGAACTATAAACAGGAAGATTTCATCACGTTGGTCCTCAGCCTCCCTGTTCCAGCGTCTGCGTAGCCTGTCTTACACCTCCCCCCAGCTTTGATCATCTTCTTTACAGGGAACATCAAACTCAAGCATTTTCCGTATCAGATATTCTGGAACTTCGTAAGCAGCAGGACTCCCCTGGAGGCACCTGACATAATATAACTTTCCCAGGAGGGAAACTGAGGCAGAGAGGCAACTGCATCAAGATCCCCTGCAGTAGGGTGCCCGGTTCCTAGGAGATCTGTATGAAAAAAAAGGGGGTTCCACATGAATTAGACTGTACCCAAATATTTTAAGACTCCCCAAAACGTAGTAAGGCCTTCCAGCTTCAGAAGCACCAGCCCATGGCACTTCCCAAGCGGACTCTGCTGCCCCAGCCCCGGGGCTCTGCAGCCAAGTGAAGCAAAAACCAGATCAAGCCAACGATTTCTATCGATGGGCAGCTTGGACCTCGCCAGTCCTGGAAAGAGAGCAGGTTTTGTAGACATGGGGCTTCAAGCTCTGGCCCATGAGCTAGGTCCAGCCCACAGTGCTGTATCGCCCGCAGGTCCGGCCTTTGGCAGTGGAGGAGCGGTGGCACTGGTCCGCTGCGGCGCAGGTGAGCTCCGCCAGGCCCACGCGCCCCAGAGGCTGAGCACCGCTGCGACAGACGACGGCAGCGCAAACGATCTCATCTCTGGGGACTTCATACAGCACATGAGAGGGTCCCATATTTATATTGTTATGGTCCCATGTTTAATATGACTTAGTTAAGTTGGAGAAGACAAGAATAGGTCTGGGTAGGAGCCATCAAGGGAGGGTAATTAAGCAGTGTAGATGTATCCTTACACCTGCCGCCTTCGCCCCTGGAGCGGACACAGGAATCTCCGTCCGTCACAAGAACGCTTTCTTGCCCGAAAAACAGCACAGGCCTCTGCTCTCGCCGCGCTCCCCGGGGCCTTGCAAAACCCACGTACTGCAGCGGGGATTCTCCCCTACAGGAAAGCTGCCCTAATTCTTGAGCATAGATGGCAGGAAATTTTTTTTTTTTTTCCTTTCCCCAATCAGGACATGAAGCAATAAGTCCCAAGGAGGAACCGAGTGTTAAAGAGCCTGTTTGCATTCGGCTGCCAGGAGCGAGGCTGTGGAGGGGGAGGCCAGGGTCACAACCAGCTGATCTATCAGCTTCATGAAGTCCCGCCAGCAGCTCGCTCGCTGGGAGATTGTAAATGGGCTGCTTCACCGCCCTGACGGACACAGATTGATTGCCTTTCTGGAGACGGAGGGGGAAGATTCATTAGCGACAGGCAGCCTCCGGCCTCCCGCCCTGCTGCACGTTGCACCAGGAGGAGATGGGAATCGTATTGATTTCCTGATTGCTGCTGTCTCCAGCCCCACACATGCCCTGCTTCTCCCCCACCCAGCGCGGAGAGCGAGCTCATTAGGGGGAGCAGATCAATGGCCATTATGGGCAATTGCTTCCTTGCCTCCCCCTTGTCTGCGGCTGCAATTTCTAACCTGACGGGACTAGACACGAGCGCGTGCGAGACCGCTTTGCTCCGTGCCAGCGACAGGACTTCAAGCTGCCCCATGCTGGCAGCTGGTGATTGACCTGGCTTGGGAAAAACCTGCTGGATTCATCGCCTCCCCGCCAGCGCAGGCCAGGCGACGAATTTCTCCAGTCCCTGTTGACATTGCAGCTTCCAGAGCGCGGCTGCAAGCTGGCAGGTGCCCGGGCAGCTGTGATGCTCCCAGGGCCATGCGAGAAGCAGGCTTTGTTTGGGGAGAGCTTTCAGGTACGACTGGGTGAGCATCGGGTGAGTTTTCGGGCACCAGATGCCCTTCCTCAGGTCTGCTTGCTCTGCGCCAGCTCCAAGGACGCTCCCAGCCGGGCTGGGACACCCAGGGTCTCCAGCCCAGGTGATGTGATAAGGGAAGAGAAAGCAGAAGAGGGAAAGGGCGTGGGGAGGAAGCCAGGACGCCAGAAAGGAGAGCAGCTATGGGGACAAACAAAGAGGCCAGAGCTTTCTTTGCATTCAAGCTTCCTGATGCCGGTCAGGCCTGGAGGTGGTGTGGGAGTCTCTGAGGGCTCCCAAATGACGTCCAGGGGCCTTCATGGCTGTAACAGCTTGGCAAGGCAATTCCCCAAGCCCAGAGCCTGCCGGCCCCCTCAGGCATTAAGAGCTCTTGCCATGGCCTCCACGTTGACGTGGACCCTTTGCCGTCCAAAGCATGCGGGCAATGGGAGGGCGATTTCCCCAAGTCAGATCGAAAGTCTGAATTGCTGCTTAATGGGAGGGGATTTTTAGTACGCACGTTACCTACCTGAATGGGGCTCCCGCTGTGCCAGATGTTGGCACAATGACCGCCCTCAGACTGTTAATGCGGCCAGACAGGCTCGTGCAGGAAGATTTACATATGCTGCCAGAAAGAGAGACCAGATCCCGAGAGCTCATGGAGGACAGCTGCACCCACCTTCCCCTCTACGTGGAGAAAGATCCCTAAGAAATATGGAGCCATGAGACAAATGCGCTCTGCGGTGTAGCTTGCTCTGTCTTCTTCCTACGAGGCATCCAAGGTCCTGGCTGCCCTCAGCTCCTACAAGGCTTTTCTGCCCATGAAGAGGACCACTGACTCAACGGCATTGCTAGGCGCCGCTGTAAGCCCCCGCTATATGCAGCGTTACTCATGGCGCGGAAATGCCCGTCTGCAGAGGGGGGAGAGTCAGCTCCTGATCCAGACTGAAGTGGGATCCCCGTGTTTGCTGCAGCCCTCAGCACTGTCTGTACTGACACAGCTTTTGCTCAGGCTTTCCATCTCATAGTATGGGACCCTTCCTGGCAGTTTTGAAGCGCTCGACACAAAGGACCCTGGTAGCCCCGTAGGAAGAAGCACTGACTCTCATCTCGCACCGGCAGGAGCTGCTGCGCATCAGTGGGCTCATGCGAGCGCGCTGGCTTTTCACAGGACATCAGTGGAAGTCAAGGCAGTCGCATTTCCCAGGTGACCTGTCCCCCGGCTGGTCTCCATGGGCACTTTAATGCATGTTAGCTTAGTTTAATGCACATTAAAGCATTGCTATTTAGTTCATACTCATTAAAATCGGTCTATGCGCATTAAGAGTTACTTAAAAACTGGGCTCCTTAGTTAAAGAACATTTTCTTGGTCCCTCACAATGAAGGTACAGTACTAGATTTAATGCGCATTGACTAAAGTGCACTAATGCACGTGTAAACGCGCCCTACTTGGACTGGTGCTAGTGTCCTGATCCCTGAGGGCAGGATGCCATGACCAGCTCCCTCAAGAGAGGGGTCTCAGGCCATGTGCCCAGGTATTTCACTGCCCACACCTCATTAGATTTGCATTTGGGTCAGCCCCTGATTCTCTCAGACAAAGGTCCGAGTTCACAGACTCATAGACGTTAGAGTTGGAAGAGGCCTCAATAGATCATCGAGTCCGACCCCTCATAGACAGGAAAGTGTGCTGGGTTCAGATGACCCCAGCCAGATGCCCATCTAACCTCCTCTTGAAGACCCCCAGGGTAGGG
>NW_017728947.1:112236291-112242216 GCF_001723895.1 Crocodylus porosus | reverse complement strand
CCCCCCAGTTTTGTATCATCCGCAGACTTGGACAGAGTACACTTCACTCCCTCGCCCAAGTCACTGATGAAGACACTGAAGAGTATCGGTCCAAGTTATAGGGCTGTCATGAAGAAAAGTAATGCTTATTCAGCACAGAGGCATTAAAAGCCTACTCGAAACTCCTACCACAGATCCCTGACAAGTGCAGCAGTCTCGCGCCTGCCTCTTGGTTGTATCAGAGAGAAATAGGGCTGGAAGGGGGGCAGAGCTAATCCAACCTCCTGCTCAGGACGGGAAGATCCCAGCCAGAAGCAGTTGTCTACCCTACACTTCCACCCGCTCTGGGTTGCCCGTTCCAACACGGAAACACCCTTAGAGACAGAAGAGATCTTCCCAATATCTACAGGAGTTTCTTTCCATCCTCCAAGTCAAAGCTGACATTACGTTTCAAGTCCTTTGTCTTCATATCCCTTCTGAAGCAAAGCTCCCATCTGAGCATCCTTTCCAGGGAGCAAAAAACGTCATAAGTTTTGTTTCCACCTTGCAGGTCTGAAGGCTCAGCATCTTCCCGCTCTGCTGCAAGCATCTCTAGCTCCACTACTCAGCCTGCGATGCTAAAACCGTCCACCCCATTTGTAGAAGAACCAGGCTATTTTGGGCTGTTGCATCTGTCAAAAGGCAAGACAGAAGGCTGGTTCATACAGCCTGTTAAAGCACCGGGTGCTGGAAGGGAGTACATCTCTTCATTTTAGGGTGCAAACTTGGTCTGGTGGCTCAAAGTCTTTTGGAGCCCTCCTTTCTCGTGTCACTGTCTATACGTGTGGTTTTTACCAAGCGCTGGCAGCAAACAATATTCATGCACTGGGGGGCATAGAGCGTGGACGCTATGAATAGTTAGTGTTTGTCCCTGGTAAAAATCCTTATGGAAATAAAGGGAATAAAGCCTTTATTCACACTGATTTAGACAGCTTCCTCCGGCTGGAATCAGCGCATATGCCCCAAAGCAGAAGAGCGAACACCGACAGGTCCCTCACTCCAGCAGCCGGAGATGGAGCCTCTCGTGCCGCGATGAGTCTTCTCCCCCTTTCTGCGCCGAGCTGAGCCCACAAGACCTGACAAAAGGGAAAGCCTGTGGAAAAAACAAGGCAGGTTTTTTGATGCTTTGCCTCTGAACAGCTGATTGCGCTGACACGCGTCGGAAGGCTTTGGGGCTAGGGCAAGCAATTATCGTCGCGTCTCAGCGACGTGCTGCGGGCTTCTCAGGGGGATGGCAGGGACAAACCCCACGCACCCAGAGCAGGAGAACATGGGCCTCCTGCAGAGAGGAAAGCAGAGCAACGAGCTGCCGTGTCAAAGGGAATTGCAAAACCATTTGCGCCTGGAGGGGGGAGAGGGGGGCTGCTTCCAGAAGCCGCCTGCATTCCTGTCTCCGCATCGGCTGCCTCTTCAGCCCCATCGACATGCAAAATGGATAATGAAACCCAGAACAGCCTCAGACTACTTGCCACAGTGAAAAATGGCCGAGGGAATCCCAAGGCAGCCCAGAGAAGGAAGGATGGCTTTCCTTAGGCAACAGGGCAGCTGGAGGAACGCAAGCAGAAAGCAAATGGCCCAGTGGAGGAGGGTTGCAGCCGAGCTCTGTGAAAGTCTGCCCTGCTCAATGCAGAGGGACTGCCAGGACCTGTGGGAGGAAGCCAGGGCAAGGTCTCACATCTTGCATTGGCCCATTCTCCGCACCCTCCAGCTGGGAGCCTGCTCTGGAACAGCAAAGAGAGGAACTAGATACTGGCTCTTTCTCCCTCTTTCCCTTTAAGGCTTCAGGATTGTCTCTCAAAGTCTTCTCCAACACAACCCATAGGAAACGTACAGGTTGAAACAGGAGTTGTAGGAGGCCTGATTTGGAGGGTGACACATGCAAGCACTGGGGAAGCTCCCTGTGTTCAGGCAGGGAGCAACAGTGGAGTGAGGCGCACCCCCGCACTGGGCACAGTGCGCTTCATAAAGATCCAGCTGCTGCAGCGAGAGGGAGTCCCTCCATCACTGCGTGAAGTGCTCCCCTCTGCTCCATGCACGCTCTTTGCAAATTAATGCCTGGAGAGGGGTGGACCCAATGCTCTTGCAAGGTCCCTTCCCACCCTTACAATCTCCGAATCTATGAAAGCTTGCAAATAAAGAAATGTTTTAGCAAATATCTAGTCAGTCCAATAAAAGATATCACCTCTGCCACGAGTTCTGATTCCTGAGCTCTCCAATGTTTTCTTGGCCCCGGGCCCTGCATGAGAGTGGCGAGGGCAGAGGCTGGCTTCCTCCTCCTGGCCCATCAGTTAAAAAGAAGCCGGCATCAGAGGTAACTGTATGGCCATGTACATAGAAAGGGGGTGGAAGCTCGCTGTGCTGCTAAAGGAGCCCTGCTGCCAAGAGCTGATCCTTTTACAATGTGCTGCTCCATGGGTTGCATGAGCACAGGGAGATCTTTGCCTTCATCCCCAAGGGGGTCCAGTCCAAGCATTGTGCCCTGGGCTGATATAGTCATTGTGGGTGGAAACATGGGTGGATCTCAAATTGTGAAAAGGTGGGAGGGGGGAGGGAGGGTGCAGATGGTGAGGTGCATCATCACATATGCAACAACACCTTTTTTTTTTCCCCCAGTTAAAAATAAACTAAAAGCTTTGTTAACATGCCAGCAGCCTGGAGCTGTGTTATTTGGTTTAAGATGGAAGCAAAAATAAGTACCACTTCATTGGAATGAGTTAAAAATAGTCTGCCATGTTGTGAAACAGGAGCTTCATTACCAGGAGCAGGGAACAGACAGCCAAATTGCAAAAGGATGGCTAGCTGGATTGGTGAACCATCAAGACCATTAAAAAGCAGAGGGGGTTGTTACACTGGTGGAATGAAGACTTTGGAAAGGATCAGCTAGATGATAATAAGCAGTGCAGTCCAATGAGTCTCTTGCTGTTTCCTGACCAGAAATGCTGTTGCCATGCCAGGCAGGTGGGTAGAGCAGGAATCAAAGGCGGGCTCAAGCGCAGCAGTGCAGCTCCTTGGATCTGCTCTGGGGCAGAACCGTGCTCTGGACGCTCTTTGGGACATGCTACTCACCGCCGTGCCAAAGGTGACATGAGATGACTGCAGCGTGGGATCTGTCCACACCTGCGTCCCTTCAAACCTGGCTGCAAGACGCCATGAGGGAGCTGAAGGTTTCTGGAGGCACCGTGCAACGTTGCGTCTTGCGCCTTGGAGCTGCCCTGCAGTTCCCTGTACGTCAGAGCCAGCTCTTCTGGAGGATGGCGAGATGCATTAGCCTGGCCACGTGGCTGCAGCTCTTCTGGAGTATTAAGGCATCTGCTGGGACAATATTTGTGGCGTGCTCTGCAAAGCTGCAGCCTTCCTACTCAGGGGTGGATCCAGAGTGGGGGAAGTGATGTGGTTGCTCCCTACTTTCAGACTGCATTGCTGGAGCCTTTGGGGGATTTAAGAAAGCCCCCAAAGTAGAAGAGATTCCCCACTTCCCCTCTGTGCTTGGAAGCACGTCCCCTCCTTTCTCCGTCCTCCATCCTGCACCGGCCCTGGCTGCTTTCCCCACTGTCCCAGGGCAGAGCTGCTCCTGCCTGCTCTGGCTGGGCCGCGCGGGGGCCAGACTTGCTCAGGGCAGCCACAGCAGCAGCTTCTCATGCCTGCCCCTGAGAGGAAGGGCAGTGTGGGGGACCCCACTCTCTCCCCATTGCTGCTGCTGTTCCCAGCTAAGCCCAGCCTCCACACAGCCTGGTTTGAGGGGACAGGAGCAGCTCCACAGCTCTTCCCATCCCCTGGACAGTGGGGAAAGCAGTGGCGATTGGAGATGGAGGGGACAAAAGGAGACGGAAGGGGATGTGCCTGATCATGGATGGGAAAACAGGGATGCTTACCTGCTCTGGGGTCTTTAAAGAGTCCCAGAGGCTCCTGGAGCGTGGTTTTCCCCCCACCAGTGGCTTGCGGGGAAGGAGGCTGGGAACAGGGTACAGCCACCCCTGCAGTCTGGGGAGCTGCTCCCGCACCAGACTTTGCCCAATCCTGGATCCACCCCTCTCTTACATGCATACATCTGGTTACATGTACACTTGGCATTTGCCAGGTCACAACACACTCAACTCCAGACCCCTTTTAATTTCAGTGCCAGCATTTTTGCAGAAGCTTTTTAGGTGCTCCACATCAGCCCAGGATGATTTGACCCAGTTTGGCTCTTGCAGCAATTCTTCCCCCCACCCTGCACAGGCATCCTCTACATCCAGAGGTGCTGCCAGCCACTAGGCAAGGCCATTAGCAAGCTGTAAGAGTGACCTGGCTGCTAAGCACTGGCTACGACGCTTTGTACCACATTCACGAGTGCCCGGTGCTCTGATGCCATTTGCCCACAGGCTCACTGGCCAGTATATATTTTCATACCTGCTCTTTTCCAACAAGAACTGCTGCTTCATATAAGGGAAGAAAATGGGATATTTTAAAGCTGCACAGGTGGAGGTCCATAAACAGCATGCATGCGCAGCATTGTTTTTGTATAGGACCTAGGAAAGAGTGGGTGAGGCCACACCTGGAGTCTTGTGTCCAGTTTTGGGCCCCCCCCCACTGCAGAAAGCATGTGGGCACATTGGAGAAAGGCCAGTGAAGGGCAATGAACATGGTTGGGGGGCTGGGGGACCTGACTTGTGAGGAGAGGCTGGGGGAACTGGGCTTATTTAGTCTAGAGAAGAGGAGACCGAGGGGGACTGAATAGCAGCCTTCACCTCCCTGCAGGGGGGCTGCAAAGAAGATGGAGCTGGGCTGGTCTCATTGGGGGCAGATGACAGGACAAGGAGCAACGGGTTCACATTGCAGCAAGGGGAGCTGAGGCTGGATATTAGGAAGTATTTTCTCACCAGGAGGGGAGTAAAGCACTGGAACAGGTTACCCAGAGCAGTGGTGGACTATCCATCCTTGGAGGTGTTTAAGATCTGGCTTGACAAAGCCTTGGCTGGGACAATGTAGCTGGGGCTGGTCCTGCTTGGAGCAGGGGGTTGGAGTAGATGCGACCTCCTGAGGTCCCTTCCAGCCCTCAGCCCTACTCCGAAAGAGGGAAGCCCTTTTTGTGAGTGCCTAATGTACAAGGCAGTCGAGGGGAAAGGGACTTAATGGTGGGAGTCTACTACAGACCTCCCAACCAGGGAGAAGAGCTCGACCAGGAATTCCTGGGTCAGCTCACAGAGGTGGTGAAGGCTAAGGATGTGGCAGTCATGGGGGACCTGAACTTCCCGGACATCTGCTGGGAGGAGCAGTCAGCCAGGTCTGACCGCTCACGTCGGTTCTTGGCCAGAGTGCAGGACCTCCATCCAACCCAGGAGGTGCACAGCCCCACCAGGGGGGACGCCTTGTTGGACCTAGTGCTGGCCACAGGAGATGGCCTGGTGTGGGTGCTGCGGGTGCTCGACCACCTGGGCGACAGCGATCATCGCCTGCTGGAGTTCACTATCCAGCACAAGGTGGTAAAGGCCTGCAGGAAGGCAGCGGCCCTAGATTTCAGGAGGGCAGACTTCAACGAGCTAAGGAGGATAGTTGGAGAAGCGCTGAGGTCCCGGGTGTCCAAGGTGAGTGGTCGCTCCTTAAGGAGACGATCCTCCAAGCCCAAAGGAAGGTAATCCCCACGAGGATCAAAGGGAGCAGGAGAGCACACAAGCCTCCGTGGCTCACCAAAAGCAACCGGGAACGTCTTCTTGCTAAAAAGGAGGCCTACACCCAATGGAAAGAAGGGGTCATCACCAGGGAGGGCTATTCTGCAGTTGCTCAGGGATGTAGGGGGGTAGTCAGGAAGGCCAGGGCAGAGATGGGACTGGGACTAGCTTCCCAGATTAAGGACAATAAGAAGTCCTTTTTTTAAATACGTAGGGGGTAAAAAGAAGGTCCCAGGTAATGTGGGGCCCTTGCAGGACG
>NW_017728947.1:112231649-112235010 GCF_001723895.1 Crocodylus porosus | reverse complement strand
CCCTGGGGGTGTTTAAGAGGAGGCTGGATGAACACCTTGCTGGGGTCGTTTGACCCCAGTACTCTTTCCTGCCATGGCAGGGGGGTCGGACTAGATGATCTGTTCAGGTCCCTTCTGACCCTAGAAACTATGAAACTATAATCCTCAGCGCATCTCCCATTTCCGAAGCAGACGTGATAGTGCCTCTCTCAGCATGCGTTTCAAGTCATGCTAGGCAACAGCTGCAAGACCCTTCCTAAATGAAGTTCCTCTTCTGTTCTGTGTGATCCAAAGCAAACAATTAGCATCTACTCCAGCCTTGATGGCTTTCTTCACATAAGCAACCAATCCAGCACAAAGTGATGTACAGGGGATGCTCATGCCCCATGTGTCTGGAGGTGTTTTGTGCAATAATATCTCATGGAAAAAAACCCACACGGCTTCATCAGATATAAAGAACGCAGCTACCGTCATCCAAAACAGTCCAGAGGGAGCTTTCCCCGGAAGCCGCGAGCTCCTGTTGTGTCTTGCTTCGGAGCCCACGTCGCCAATAAGGAGGCATTCGTGCATGTAGCGATAGACTGCGCACGTGCTCCTGGAGACAATCCCGGCTCGGCTCTTTTTAGTCCATACATGATACTTCCAACACAGGAGCTAAAGCAAACTACCCCCTGCCTCCCCAGACCATGTTCAGGTGGCCTCAGCACCAGTATTGGAAATGAGGAGTAAAAGGGAGAAGTCGCCCAGCCTCTGGGGAGCCCAGCACTGCCTCTGCATGCGACTGTAGCACCCCAGCCAGAGGGAGCCCTTATCCCCAGATCAAAAAGGGAGCAGCTGAAGGGCAGAGCTCGCTCCCTCTGGGCACTTCACAATCGATCCATGCCGCACGCCACAGGCAGGGAGCACGCCACACCTCTACCATTGCAGATCGTCCCTGCGAACAGTCTGCAGCTCATGACATGCCTTAAAAAGTGTCCGAATCTGTGGGTTGAGAGGGTAAAAATAAATGATGCCAGGGGGTGAGGCCTTACCTGAAGGGCTAAGTGCAAAGACCAAAGCGGGGGAGGCCGGATGGGTGTCAGAGCTCCAGCAAGGAAAGCCTGTCCCAGCACAAACCCGTCTGCATGCAGCAAGAAACTAGTGCGGGGAGAGCAGAGGAAGCCCGTGGGAGATGCGGGCGTGACGGGCAGCAGCATCCCTTCCGTGAGCCGCGCAGCCCTCGCAGCCTGTCTGCGCCAAGGTGCCCACCACGGCCACCCCCTGGGTTCCCACGCTGCTTGGAGCAGATGGGTCCCACCTCCTCCCTCCCGGATGTGCGCGAGGAGAGGAACGAGGCCTGGCTCACAGTGCTGCCCGTGCACCCCTCGCGTCGGGGGGACGAGTGAGCCAGCCTCAGCGTCCCCTGCGGTGCCACCGAACACCCGGTGGTCACTACAGCTTCCGACCCAACCCCTTCCTCCCACCCTTAACTACGCCAAGGCAGCCACAGGTCCTCTCTCGCTTGCTTTACCTTTCACCCCTCCGCTGTAGGGTGACTGGGAGCCTCGGCTCACCCGCTCCCCTGAGCTCTAGGAGCCCTACCACGGGCAGGCAGGCCGCACAGGCACCTCCAGCGGTGCCGGCCATCACCCAGTTCAGCGACAGGGCCGTCCCAGTGCAAAGCAGCCCGTGCAAATCCTTGTCCAGCCTATTACTAAAACTACATAGGCGCCCCTCTCACCCAGCCACAGGTGCTCCCATTGATGTGACTGCACTCTGCTTCGATGGACCCTGTGCGTGCAGCTTGAAGTTAAGCAGGTGCTTACGTGTTCGCAGGAGAACCCAGGCGCTTCCAAAGGGAACCGTCTTACCGTGAAACACATGAGAATATGAGAACTGCCATTTACTGGGCCAAACCATAAGACCATAGACCACAGCCCATCTTGCCCAGTCTCCTGTGCCACACTGGGGCAGAGGCTTCCTTCAGGCAGCGGGTTGAACTAGATGATCTCAGAAGGTCCCTTCCAGCCCCGCTGCTCTCTGCGTCCATGAATAACCCCCTGGTCCAGTGGAGTGTGGCTGCGCCAGGGCTGGCACGGGGCACCTCTGCCATGGGTCAGGCTCGAGGGCAAGGGCAGGCATTTGGCCCAGGGGAGGCGGTGACGGCACCTGCACAAGCACTCTGTGCTCGATGGCCCTTCATAACTGCATGTCATCGATAAAATGAATAAAAATGAAGGCATGCAAAGAAAAATCATGACACGAAAAGAAAAATAAGGGGATATAACTACAAATCATGACATGCAAATAAAATAGGGGCATGCAAATAAAAATAATGGCATGCAAATAACATAACGGCATGGAGATAAATAATGGCATGCAAAGAAAGATGACGCCATGCCAAGAAAAATAAGGCCATTTAAATAAAAATGAGGCCATACAAATAAAGATGATGCCATGCAAATAAAAATGACGCCACGCCAATAAAAATAAGGTTGTTTAAATAAAGATGATGCCACGCCACTAAAATAAAAGCAGTTTAATCAAGATGACGCCATGCAAATGAAGGTGATGTTATGCCAATAAACATGACGCCACACCAATAAAAATAAGGCCGTTTAAATAAAGACGAGGCCATGCCAATAAAAATTATGCCACAGCCATAAAAATAAGGGCAGTTAAATAAAAATGACGCCACGCAAATAAGGATGACGCCGCACCGATAAAGACAACACCACACCAATAAAAGTAATGCAGTTTAAATAAAGACAGGCAGGGGGTCGGACGTGATCTGTTCAGGTCCCTTCCAACCCTACCAACTATGAAACTGTAACGCCACGCCAATAAAAATAAGGGCAGTTAAATAAAAATGATGCCATGCAAATAAGGATGACGCCACGCCAAGAACAATGACGCCAATAAAACAAAGGGCATTAGAATGAAAATGACCGCACGCAAATAAGAGTGGCACGCCCACCAAGATGACGCCACGCCGATAAAGATGACGTCATGCCAGTGAGAAGAAAGGCGTTTCAATCAAGATGACGCCACGCCAATCAAGATGACGCCATGCCAGTGAGAAGAAAGGCGTTTCAATCAGGATGACGTCACGCCAATAAAGATGACGTCATGCCAGGGAGAAGAAAGGCGTTTCAATCAGGATGACGTCATGCCAGTGAGAAGAAAGGCGCTGCAATCAAGATGACGCCATGCCAGTAAGAATCAAGGCGTTTCAATCAAGGTGACGCCGTGCAAAGGAAGGTGACGCCACAGACGGGCGAGGGTGAAGACAAACGAGGGCTCTGCCGTACAAGCAGCGGCGCGGAGGAGAAGCCCCCGGCGTGCTCGGCGCTGCACGCCCCGGGCCGCTGCGCAGCGCCGGGGGCGGCGGCCAATGGGAGCG
>NW_017728947.1:112211648-112231540 GCF_001723895.1 Crocodylus porosus | reverse complement strand
GGCGCCCGCGGAGCCGCGCCGGGGCGAGCCGAGCCCCGATGGAGGAGATGGAGGAGGAGCTGAAGTGCCCGGTGTGCGGCTCCTTCTACCGCGAGCCCATCATCCTGCCCTGCTCGCACAACCTGTGCCAGGCCTGCGCCCGCAACATCCTGGTGCAGACCCCCGAGGCCGAGTCCCCGCAGAGCCGCCGCGCCTCGGGCTCCGGGGTCTCCGACTACGACTACCTGGACCTGGACAAAATGAGCCTGTACAGCGAGGCGGACAGCGGCTACGGCTCCTACGGCGGCTTCGCCAGCGCGCCCACCACGCCGTGCCAGAAGTCGCCCAACGGCGTGCGGGTCTTCCCGCCGGCCGTGCCCCCGCCGCCCCACCTGCCGCCGGCCGCCACGCTGGCCCCCGTGCCCCGCAACGCCTGCATCACCTGCCCGCAGTGCCACCGCAGCCTCATCCTGGACGAGCGGGGGCTGCGCGGCTTCCCCAAGAACCGGGTGCTGGAGGGCGTCATCGACCGCTACCAGCAGAGCAAGGCGGCCGCGCTGCACTGCCAGCTGTGCGAGAAGGCGCCCAAGGAGGCCACGGTGATGTGCGAGCAGTGCGACGTCTTCTACTGCGATCCCTGCAGGCTGAGGTGCCACCCGCCCCGGGGCCCCCTCGCGAAGCACCGCCTGGTGCCGCCAGCCCAGGGCCGGGTGAGCAGGAGGCTGAGCCCCCGCAAGATCTCCACCTGCACGGACCACGAGCTGGAGAACCACAGCATGTACTGCGTGCAGTGCAAGATGCCCGTGTGCTACCAGTGCCTGGAGGAGGGCAAGCACTCCAGCCACGAGGTCAAGGCCCTGGGCGCCATGTGGAAGCTGCACAAGGTGAGGGCCCTGCCCGGCCGCGGGGGGCTCGGCGCGTGGCGGGCCCCTGAGGGCCGAGCCCTGCGCTTCGGGGTCCGCCCTAAGGGTCTGCCGCTCGGTGCGGCCCCGTGCCCTCGCCCTGCCTCGCGATGGGGGCACGGCCCCACGTGCCCGTGCGGTCCCCGTCCGTCCTTCCCCTGCCTGGCGTGCGGCCCCGGGAAAGCAGCAGGGAGGGATAGGCCCCCGCAGTCGGGGGGAGAGCCTGCCCCGGGACCGCTGCGTCTCCTGGGTGAGCGTGCGAGGGGGCGGGCAGAGCCAGATCCGCCGCAGGGCAGCGTACCCCGGGCCTGCGTGGCGTGCGGCTGACCCCGCCTGAGGTAACTGGGGCAGAAACGACAGGGACGCGGAGAGACGTGGCGCGGATGCCCCGGGAGCCCCCGCGCAGCGTGTGGGAGAGCTGCGCCGGCCCCTCGGGAGACGCTTTCCAGGAACGCTGCCGTCCCGGCGTGTCGCGTGCGGAGGCGTGGAGGCGAAGCGCCCCGTGGTGAAGCACACGCGTGGGCAGTGCACGGGGTGGCGGGGGGGAAGGGCAGGGGGGTGCTTCTGACCGCCCTGGGGGTGCTCCTGCAGGGGCCGTGCCCCAGCGGCTCTGGGAGCGCGGCCTTCCTGAGAGCTGGGAGTGAGTGCGTGTGAGTGTGAACTCCGTGTGCATCCATGTGCATGTGTGGCCCCTGTGTGAGTGCGTGTGTATGTCTTGCTTGCTTGCGTGCGTATGTGTGTTTATGCATGCATGTGTGTGTCCTCCAGGTGGTTGTGTATGTCCCCCGTGTGTGTGTGTGTGTCCTCTGTGTGCGCGTTTGTCTTCCATGCGAATGTGTGTTGTGTGTATGTTTTGTCTTCTGTGTGTGTATGTGTCCCCTGTGTGTGCTTGTGTCCTCCGTGTGTGTGCATGTGTTTGTCTTGCATGTGTGTGTTTCTCCTCCATGTGGACGTGTCTTCTGTGTGTGCACGCATGTGTGTCCTCCATGTATTTGTTTGTTTCCTCCACGTGTATGTGTCCTCCGCGTGGGCGGCGGGGGGGTGTGCGTGCACGTGTTTGTCTTTTGTGTGTGTTTTGTCCTTCATGTGTGCATGCCATCTGTGAGTGCATGCATGTGTGTCCTCCACGTGTATATGTCCTCTGCGTGAGTGTGTGCATGTCCTCCTCCCACGGCCCGATGAACAGGCTCCCCACTAACGACATGGTGCGCGTCCTCATCCGCCCGGCGACACCAGCCACCCCCGGGTGTTGGGGCCTCCCTGGCTTTTCTCGCGGGGGCCAGGAGCAAGTGTGTTTCCCACGGACGGGGGTATTTAGTTATTGCGTTACGCCGAGCCGCGCATCTCCGGGCTCCTGCCCCGCCGTACAGCCTTGCAGTCCAGGGGATGCGGGCCCTGGGGAGCTGCCTCCCAAACACACATCACATCACAGGCCAGCAGTGACATCACACGCTTCGGCTACGAGTCTATCCAATTTAACCCCTTCTCTTCTTGGTGGTGTTAGGGCTCAATCCAGCCGAGGTCTTTAATGAAGTATGTGCATAATGTTAAGCCTTTGAAGAAGCCTCGTTAGCTATAAGAGGCCCGTGCCTGCAGTTAAGCCCATCCTGAAGAGAGGGGCGTTAGTCCTTGTAATGACTATGGAGAGTCCTAGGCCGACCCCTTCATGAGTGGATTTTAACTCAGCTGCTCTTCGGAAGCGAGGCCCTGTTGGAGGCCTTCGATGTCACCGGGGGTGATCGCTTCCCTTGCATGGCGTAGCTTCCTGAGCTGGATTTCCAAGCGTTTGGTCCGGTCGTGCTTTCTCCTGAGTCACCCTGCCGTTCGGCTCATGCCCAGGCCGGAGATGCCAGGCTTGTTGCTGCTCCCTGCTGGGTAGCTGCTAAGGCAGGAGAGCGAGTCTTGTAAATGCAGTAGGATTGAGCCCTCGAATCTGGGAGCGGGCAGCCAGAGCACGGGGCAGGCGCTTGGGGAGTGTACGTATTGCAAATAAAGAGCATCAGCCATTGGCACTTAAAGGCTCCATCGTGCAACGGGCCTGGGTAGATGAGCGCTCAAATGCCTTTCGGGTGCTGAGTCTCTGTGCTTCCGCACTACCCAAGGGGGTCTTCAGCCTGTCGCAGAACGAGACCCTGCAAATCAAACAGGACTGGCTGAAAAAGGCTAATGTAAAAGGGAATGTCGTTCTCATCCGTCTGGTCATCGTGCTGTGGTCGAGGTGGGCTCTTGGCTCTAATGCACCTCTGAAGCGTGCAAGAGGGCATGACAAAGTTCGGGCCGTGCTCTGCAGACCAACAGTGGAAATACATACTGGCAACAAGTAACGTCTCTTTATTTCCACTATGAGAAGGACCCGGTCCTCGGTGAAACCTGCGCTGAGCTGAGAGCGCCTTGATGAGTTGTTGTTCTTGAAAGCAGCATTCATATATCAAGTTATGACGGCCTAACGCCACGGCTGTTAAATACAGTGTGCTTTACTTGGGGAAGAGATCAATCACCTCTCCCTAGAGAGCTCTTTAACAAGCGACCCGCTTCTTCGCTGTGCGGCGAGACCATGCCGACGGTGCCGTTCTCACCGCTGAGAACTGCAGATTTCAAAGGTATATATTTCAGAGAGCGCTGATTTTGAAAATGGACCCAGATAACAAGATAAGACCTTTTCTGTGTGGCCTTGCCTTCCAGCAGAGCTATTGACATGGTATGCCCAGGGACCAAGAGGAAAGTGGATGGATCATCTGAAACGTCCTCCTTTTCATAATATATACATCGCTGCTCTCTGGAGTTTTCCTTTTATGCAGACGAGCTTTAGTCCTCTTGGAGTCAAAGGCACGTGGGGCCAAACTTTGTCTTTCTTGCAATATTCCCGGTGCCGCTTTCTCTCTTGCGAGGAAGCTTGCATGTGTAATGAGTACAGGGTGAGTCCGGCTAATAGAAGGGCTCTCCTAGGTCACTTAAGTCCATTATGGTGCTACTGCAGGCAACTGTGTTATCATTTAAAACCAAGGAAGCTCCACCATAAAGTGAGGTAGGGTATTGGCTGCTTCTGGGGCGAAGGGAAAGTTGTTTCAGAGCCTTGCTTCTCCGGTTAGAAACCTTTCTTGTTCTCCATGTTTAGAAGTTGTCCTGATTAAGCGCTGAAACTCCAATAGCTTGGTTATTTCTGTCGGTCTCCAGGTTTTAAGCTGCTCGTGACTTGAATATCTGAGGGTCTTCTAAGTACTTGCAATAGCAATAGTGAAGTCCCTGCTAGGCATCGTGGTGGTTGTGCCGTGCTTGGTTCTGTACCTGCGGAGGGGTTCAGTTACCCGGCAAAACGTACCAGTAAGTGCTAGGAGACATAATAGGGGTATTTGATGGGCCACGTTGGCATCTAATCCCTCCATGATGGAGCATTTGCAAACATTTGGTCATGTGCAGTATTCGGGGATGCTTGGCAATGAAAATGGTTTGTGGGCTGGGCACATGACTAATGAGGAGCGGCTGAGGGAACTGGGCTGATTTAGTCCGCAGAAGAGAAGACCGAGGGGGGGATTGAACAGCAGCCTTCAACTCCCTGTAAGGTGGGGGGTTGCAAAGGGGATGGAGCTGGGCTGTTCTCAGTGGGAGGAGATGACAGGACAAGGAGCGATGGGCTCTGGTTGCAAGAAGGCAAGTTGAGGTTGGATGTTAGGAAAAACTTTTTCACGAGGAGGGTGGGGAAGCACTGGAACAGGCTCCCCAGAGAAGTGGTGGAGTCTCCATCCTTGGAGGTGTATAAGCCCTGGCTAGACAAAGCCTTGGCTGGGACGATATAGTTGGGGCTCGTCCTGCTTGGAGCAGGAGGTTGGACTAGATGTGACCCCATGAGGTCCCTTCCACCCCTCATTTTCTGTGATTCTGTGGCATCGGACGCATGGAAAGGTAGAGGAAGGAAGCAGAAAAGACAAGGAGGCTCTTCTCCTTCCTGGGGCTGAGCTCCAGACACCTTTTAATCATTACTGTTTGGGCAGGCAAGGTAGCAATCCCAGCATAATCCCAAGACCCTTGGACTTGGCGCGTGCAGGAGCTGGAGGCCCTTCCTCAGTCCAGTTTTGGTGTTAGGGTTACAAGGAGAAGAAGGAACTGCCAGAATAAAGGACACTAAAATACCCCCCACTGCTTTGTGCTGTATGTCCAGAAAGCGTGTGCTCTGTAAAAAGGGTCAGGACAGACAGATGCAGCAGCAGCAGCACGACTGAGACATAGCCCTTGGCGCACAACCCATTGGGACTGGTGGGTTTACACTGCATTTGTACACCGGTATAAACTACACCAGCCTCTGGAGCAGACAGATGACCAGCTCCCCTGAGAGCTGCGCTCAACACGTGCTGTGACCATGCCTTGCCATTAGGGGCAGGTTCTTTGGGTAGATGGGATATCTTTTATTAGCTCAACTAAATAGTTGGAAAAATTGTGCTTTGCAAGCTTTCGGGCACATGCACCCTCCTTCAGGCAGAGGGAGAGGTTTGTGGGGGGTTTTGCCATTAGGGGAGCAGTTAATAGCCTGTTTGCTTAAGCGTGTGGTTCTCAGCTACCTCAAGGCCCCCCTCAGAAACCACTGGATCTTCGTTTCCACTTGTTTTATGACTATGGAGAAATAGTAGAGCAATTCTTCTGCTGAAAAGAACTCAGAAAGACCACAACGGGGCAGAATATTTTTGATGCTGTCGATTCCTATTTGCAGTCTCTGGCTTTATCTTATGAACCACGTGTAGGTGCTTGCACCCCCAACAGTGCTTATATTGTGTGGCAACCTGTTGCCCCTTTAAAAGGATCTCGTGGCACCCCAGGGTGCTGCAAACCCTAGGTGAGAATCACTGACCTAAGCAAATAACTACCTTGAGATTAAGCTGCAGACCCGCAACACAAAATGTTATGCTGGTGCATTGGTGTTTGGGCTTTATTGCACACCAGATTTGAACGAGCTGCCCGGTGTGTTCCCCTCCTTTCTCGTGCCCGTGTAGAGCTGCATTGCACGTGGGTAGCTGGGTTATGTTGGGAGAACAGGACCATACGACATAGGTCGTAGTACTGCAACAGGCAGCCCTGTCACAGAATCCCATTCACAATATCACGGCCACCTAAGCACCTTGCCAGTCCCAGCCAGCATCTGCTCAGTCACATACTTGCAAGTGCCCCTCTGGCCGGCCAAGGGGTCTCCATCCTATACCCGCAACCTGCCCTGTAGACGCACCCTCCTGCTCAGCTTTAATAGAGCAAGGCAGTCTGCATCATCTCCCAAAATGGGTGCGATACAGCGGCAGGAGGGGGGAGCAGGGAGGCTCATTTCATCACGAGCACCTCTTTGACGCTGCTGCGTTTTTAATAGATTGCAACCTGGATCGGCCCATGGCACCGAGAGCTCCCCGTACAGCCAGGCAGCAAGCGGCCTGCTGATTTTAGCGGAGGGAACGCCAAATGATAGGGTTTCAACAGCGTTTGGATGGTACGTGGGCAAACTCGCTCTTCCCGCATCTCTCGCAGTAAGTGCCGGCCCTGGCACCGTGGTTGGATGTCAGCCATCGGCAGTGATGGCTCCCCAGAGCCAAGTGAGGATGCCACGCGTTACGCTCCAATAAGCCGCACAGACCGCCTGTAGCGCAAGGCTTGTTAACTAATGCGCGGTCTGGATATCCATCCATCCAGACTGGTTTCAACAGAGGCAATGGCTGAGAGCCTCTTTGATTCAGCGTCCTGAAATCAGAGTTATGGCAAGCCTGGTTTTGTGCCAGCTGCTTTGCACATCTGTGCAAAAGAAAGCACGAGGAATGGCCCCGGAGCCTCCTGGTATCTTCCTTAAGGGCAGCAGGCAGCAGAGCCAGGGCCCTGCCTGGAAGACAGCATTATTAATTCGCTGACTTGGCTGGTCCAGCCCCATGTCATTTGCTGAAGAAAGAAACTTTTGTCGGAAACCCCTTTCTTGTGACGGGGAGCGTCTCGCTGCTGGCTCTAAAGGGATTCCTTTCACACATGATACTCATGGGAAATAGCCAGGGAGCCTCTGAGCAGACAAAGCCGTATTTGCATTTGCAAAGTGAAATATTTGCTGCTGAAACAAGAGTGGCGGGGACAACCGGATTTCGCTGCTGAAAACAATGTACTTTTCCCCAGAGTCCGCATGCTGCTAGGCCTTCCAGCGTGCTTCCTTCAGGCTGGTCTGCAGGGTCTCACTGCCTCTCAGGTCTCCGTCCTGATGGCAAACTGCATTTTGGGTCCTTTACTCTGTCTTTCTAGTTTGCAGGGCCAGCTCCTGAGTGGTGTAAACGGGGGTGGATCCATAGACACCTGCTTTCCGGTGCGCTCCAACAGACGAGGCGCTAGCCCCAGCGGCCTGGAGTCCGGCGTGGTTGGCTCTGGGTGGCTTTGTGCCAGGTGGGTTTTGCCCCTGCCGCTGCTGCACTCAGCAGAATCCAAGGCACCCTTGAATACGCCGTTCATCAAGAGTAATTCTGTGCATCGAGTCTCACGGCCTCTTCGGGGAGACTGGGTTTGGCCCGTAGAAATCCTCCCACAGCCTTACAGTTGCAAAGCCGGCGTCTTCAGCCAGTGGAGGTCAGTGGAGCTCTGTTGGCTTGAGTGGCTCATTCCCAAATCGGTTGATCTCCCTGGGGCTACGCCATGCCACACCAGCTGGGCGCTCGGGATTGACTCTGGATTTTTAAAGATGCCTAATGCTGTTGAAACCACTTAGGCATCTATTGACTTCTGCAAGGCTCCTAAGTCCCTTTCCAGACCTGCCCTTCGCATGGTTTCTTGCTTGTCACTGTTCCGGCCGTTCTGTAGGTGAGCGTCACGTGGGCCCAAATCTGCTCCTGCCGACGCTGATAGAAACCAGGAGCAATTCAGCTGAAGTTGGTGACGATTCACTGGGTTCGCACGAATCTGGGCGAACAGTGGATCTGTTCCCATGTCTGCATCCTGGAAATTTCAACAGATGACACTATCCCGGGGAGAGGTCTGCACCACCGGCTTCTCGTAGAGGAAGATGATGTAGCGTGTGGTGTAATGGCATGAAGTAAACGGTGCTAACATGAGAAAAAGTGTTGTTGTTTAGCCGTGAGCGTCGCGAACGAAGCGTGTGCGGTGGAGGAATACGTTCTCCGCAACATGATGCTTCTCCTCTCCCGTGCCGTTTCTTCCTGCTCCTCCATAGAAAGTAATCCCCCAGGGCTAGTGGCGGTATTTACACTTTTTTTTAAATAGTGTGTCTTGTTTATTGATTTGCTTTCTCCCGCTCTCTGAAACTCCTGCCCTTCGCATGCTTAAAAATCTGCAGCGGACTTCCCTGAAGAACCCTACCGCATATCTATCTCCATGACAATAGCTGCCTGGGGTTAATCTTCCAGCCAAATAAGAAGGTGATTTAAAGGAAGAAAGAGGGCTGGTCTGCAGAGGCTGTGAACCTTTTTACAGAGCACACACTTTCTGGACATACAGCACCAAGCAGCGAGGGGTATTGTAGCGTCCTTTATGTGAGAGTGAAGGCATTTACTACATCATTTGACATAAAGCAATAGAGTTTGCATGGTTTGGGTTGTGGTTTTTTTCCAAATTCTTCTGAAGCACATGCCATTTCCAAGCATGCCTTTTTTTTCTCGGAGTCATTTCAGAAGGGCTCAGATCCCTGCCATTATGGGTTTTATAGACAGGGCTGGAAGGGACCTCGCGAGATCATCGGGTCCAGCCCCCCGCATCACCAACGCACTCAAATTGGGACGTTCTTGCTATAGACCATCAAGCAGTGTTTTTTATTCTGTTTTATTCCTGCTTCTGGCAGTGCCTACAGGAGTTTCCCCTTCACTTGCACTGTCCCGCTTGTTAAATCACTTTGCACACAATCCAGTCCCCTTTCTCTTTCGAGTACACCCCCTCTCTCCCAGAGTGGTGGTCCCTGTGCAAATAGTTAATAAAACTGCATTAACATAATTAATCCTTGACAAACGCAATGCAGATAACAGGCAGGTCAAAAGCGCTTCAGTGCCGTAGCCATCACGGGGGAAAGATGCTGAACTTCCCAGAGAGCAGAAAATATTTTTGTACGCAATAAGCCTGGTTCTCACTGACTCTCACACAGGCTCCAGTGGAGCTCGTGGGGTTAGTCCTTATGCTGATACCGGTGAGACCAGCCCTGGGCTGATTGCATCAAAGGACCTATTCAGTTGATCTCTATGGACACACCTACTGTTGTCTACCTCAGCATGGATTTCTAATCAGCACTGAACCGTCTGACCTCTGGATAAAGAGACACAGCATATAGTAATGGTACACAGGTTGGAGCCGTGTTGGTTTAGAGGCAAAAGGAATCAAAACTCGCGGTAGAGGTGATATCTTTCATTAGACCAACTAGATTTTTGCAACAACAAAAAAAATGTCTTTGCAAGCTGTCAGACACAAGCACCTTTCTTCAGGTAAACCTAGGAGAACTCTTACAATCTTTTCTCCTATGCCTGAAGAAGGGTTTTTGTGCCCAAAAGCTTGCAAATAAAGCCGCCTTTTTTTTTTTTTTTTTGCAAAAATCTAGTTCATCTAATAAAAGATATCACCTCTACCATGAGTCCTGATTCCTTTAGCATATAGTGATAGCTTTAAAAAAAAGGGCAAATCTCTTAGTTTTGCTAGGAGGCTGGACAATGGATTTGTATAGGATGGTTACGATAGGGCTGATTCTGCCTCTGGCAGTGGGTCGGGTTAGATGACCTCTGGAGGTCCCTTCCAGCCTGATTCTCCGTGATTCAAAACATCAGACAGAGTAACAACAGTGCAGTGCGGGCATGCTCTCAAGCCAGCCATTGGTCTTGGTAACAAATGATATCATCAAGGCTCCCAGCAGAAAACCTCCACTACAGAAAAACTGGTGAACATGGTAGCAGCTCATTTTAAAGATATGCGTTTCCTTGCATCTGATCATCCATGAAATCATCTGGGTTGCAAGACCGCAGAAATGTGACTAGATTAATGCTGTTCCTTAATAAGGCATTGAGTGAACAGAGCTCAAGGGAGGGATCTTATAGTTAAAGCGTTTGTGATCAGTGTTAATTATGCCTTTCATGTTGCTGGTCTCTTATCTAACTAGTTTTTTTAAAAAGGAGGTTCAAATTGAATATGAATGCGGTGCAAACCTTTCGTGCCTGTAGGCTAGTGGCGCTGGCGCAGCATCTGCCACGGTGCAGGGAGCAGGGGTCAGCGCCTCGGCCCACGTAACTTGGCATGGCTCTGTGGACACAAACAAAGCGGCATTGATTTCCTAGCGTGGAAGATCCGGTCTGCAGTTTTGCTTGCCCGGTGTGATTCTGAAACACTGGTTCTCAGCCTTTTTTAGGCTCGAGGCACCCTTGATAGACTCAAGGCACCCCTCAATAAATCCATACCTCCCCTTGGAAAATGCCAGCTCCCAGTTTTCACTTGATTTTTGATGACAGAAAAATAGTAGAGCAATTCTTCTGTTGCAGAGAGCTCAGAAAGCCCACGGGAAGGCAGCATGGAGTGCATTTAACACTAAGAAGGACTCCTATTTGAAATCTCTAGTTTATTGGGTGACTCAGGTTTGCACACTGAACAGTGCAATGTTGTGCAGCACCCTTGAAAGGCTCTCCAGGTGCCTTGGGGTGCCGTGACCTCCTGGTTGAGAATCAGCAGTCGAAGCTGACACCGTCACGTACATTGTAGAGACAGAGAAAGCAGGTTGTGGAGTCTAATTCGACCAGACCCCACCAGATCCTGAGCTGGGGTCCGTTTCTGTAGCTGGTTACCCCCTCCGTAGATCTGTGGCTGTGTCTTGAACCTTGTGTTCAGTCCCCTGAATTTTGCTGGGCTGGCTCTGGGGGGTTCAGCCCGTTGTTCCTTGCCAGCGTTCCCTGTGGCCAAATCGTTTTAAATCTGCAAATTAAGGAAGGCTTGAGGTTATTCTGCCAAGGAGAGACTGAATCTTGCATTTGTGGCATCCCTCCTTCGAGCCCGTACTCCTGGTTTGTAGCTCCTGCTGCTTTCCGTGCTAAGCTCGGATCCTGGACTCTTGTCCGATGAAATCCCTCTGTTCCCTCCCCTCCCCTCGCGAGGCAGCAAGATCATGTGTTGCGGTTCAAAGGGGGTTCATCAAGATTCAGATCAGACCCAAGATCAAGCGAACACCGCACGCGTTTCTGTGATTTTCCCCCTCCTGGAGCTGTAGCACGAGCTGGGAGGAGGTCCGTAGGTCTCTTCCCTTGTTATGCTGGGACCAGCATAGCATCAGCCCTTCGTGGTCAGAGCGCCGTGAGCCTGAGCAGATGGTGGTGACCGTCCTGCCTGTCTTTCCAACGTTTGCTGCCCCGGCAGATGCGTCCTCCCTACTTCAGCAGTCTCCGCTCCCCACTCCTTTGCCTCGACCTTTGCACAGTGCTCGCACGCATCAAGCATCTTGTCACCCCCCCCAACACACACACACACGCGCGCGCGCACACACACACACATTAGCACCAGCCTGTCTGGGCTCAGCCTACCGGTTGCTGCTGACATGGGTGCTTTGCTGCCAGCAGGCCTTGCACCAGGGAGCAGGCGTGTCATAGAAACCATAGAGAAATGGAGCTGGAAGGGAGCTCCAGAGATCACATCTAGTCCAACCCTTGCCCTATCCAAACCATCCCAGACAAATCCATCATCTAAACTCTTCCTAAAAGTATCATCAGCCCTGACACAACACAAGGCATCGCACCTGAACCTGCCACAGGTCAAGCAGGGGGACCCACAGCAGCCAACATCCTGCTTCTGTAGACAGCTGCTAATATTTGCTCAAGAGACCCCAGGCCCCCTACTACAGAGGAAGGCAATGCCCCCTTCTCTCCCAGACTGTACCAGTCTGACCAACAGGTAGAAGTCCTCCCTGACCCCACGTGTGTCTTCAGTCTGACCCTGAGCAGAGGCTCGAGACCCACTAGCCGGGAGCCTCCAACTCTAAGTCCCAGCAGGAGCATTGGCACAGCCCAGTCCCAACCCATGTCCTGGGCTGCAGCCAACACCCAGTGCCCCTGAGGAAGGCATAGGCAGCAGCGGACCCATAGCGTGGGTTGTATTGGCGAAATGACATGACCAGTTCCCCCTGGACTTGCTCTGATTTTAGGTGGGTGTCGCTCCGTTGAAACAAAAGACATGGGCCTGGACGTTGCAGGTGTCCTGTCTGCATGTTGATATGGGGAACTGGAGAGAGGGATAGGGGATATATTCACCAGCGCCCTGCCACTGCTTTGTGCTGCTGCGCTGTCACAAAGCCTGCACGTGTTGGTACAAAGCAGCTGGGCAGCACAGGTGGAGCTGGCTCCTGGCTGTTCATGGAAAACGCGGGGTGGAAGAGACCGCAGGAGATCACCCGATCCAACCTCCTGCTCGGAGCAGGACCAGCCCCAACTGGGGTCCCTTCCAACCCTGATTTTCTGTGCTTATATGAACAGCCAGCTTCACCTGCACTGCCTAGCTGCTTTGTACTGACACGTGCAGACTTTGCGAGCACAAAGCAGTTGGGCAGCGCAGGTGAAGCTGGCTCCTGGCTGTTGTACGCAGGCGTGCACGTGTGCAAGACGTGCGCGTTGCAGCAAGCAAGGAATCCGTGGCCTTTGGTTCTCTTTGGTTTGCTGTTGGTTTGGTGTTAAGCTTTCCCTGACGTGCTTCTGAGGGTGCTGACAAGAGCAAGAAGGGGCTTGTGGTTCAAGGCATCAGAGCGCTGGGGTCAGACCCAAAAAGAGCCTTGGACCCGAGACACTGCTCAGATGTCTAATGTCCTGATTCAGGAATACACCAAAGCAAATGCTTAACTTTCAGCAGAAGCGATTGGGACTTAAGGACATGCTTAAGCACTGTCCTGGACCAAGGTGCCTCAGGGAGTCAGGAGTGAGGAGCTGATCACATCTGTGGATGGGTTAGCTCGGTTGGGTTGACTAGTGCAGCTGATGATTACCTTACCGTAACTGTAAAAGTCAGAAGGCCGGTGATCTCTCTGCGTTGCCTGTGAACATATTCTGCGTTCTTTGGCGACATCCAGCAGACAAGGGCTGCGTGTCCACCGGGGGTATAAAATAAGACTGAAGACTTTTCGGCCCAGAAGCCCATCCGATCCCGATGTTATGCTCTGAGAAAGCAGCCCGAATGGCCCTTCGTTGTCCCAGAGAGCCATTTCGTACGACTTGTCTGCAGTTCGTCCAACTGTTTCTCAGTCCTTTAATTTACTGCAGAGGCTCCCGGGTTTGAAAGACCGTTCAAGTTGCACCACTGGGCAAAGTTCACTCAAAACTCCCCAGGGAAGGCATGGACCCATGGACCCCTGGGTTTGCTTTCCTGTCTTCTGTCCTGGGAAGATAGTTGTCATCTCCCTAGTTGATGGTTAAACTCTGGAGCTCAGTGGAGCTTCGCTGGTGTATATGCAGTGCATCAGCCAGCAACAAGGAGATCCAGAGCAAACCAACAGATGCCATTCCCCATCCGTGAAGATATCTTTTTCCTGGTGAAGCAACGTCTATATTCTGCAATTGTCTGGAAAATCCTATAGTAATGGAGGGTTTTGTAGCTCAGTTTCCAGCCTTCTCTTCTCTAGCGTTTTCCGCCTTTGGCTATGGTGTAAAACGCAGGGGAGATGAGCGTTGAATCCATTTGGCTTCGGCATGCTAATGGGAGATGATCGCACAGATTGAGCGCGACTGGTGAGAGGGTTTTTATTGTACTGATTGTGTGCTGGCTTGTTGTTGCCCATTCCTGAACCTACAGACAGATGGATGACCGCCTGGTCAATAAATCTATGACATGCATTGCGGGCTGCGATCTTTGGTGATTTCTCTGCCCAGCCTCATCACATTACGGCTCTGTCTTTGGAAGTAGCTTGGGGGTCTCATGCCGCCGTGCGGGGTGCTGGCACTGCTGACTTGCAGTCCCTGTGTGTGTGAGTGGGTGAGGGCAGGAGGGAAGCACTGCCCTGTCCACCTGCCCCATCTACCTGCCCCAGGATACCGCTGCTAATTCCTGCAGAGCTAACCCTATTGCACCTTTGTGCTCCCAAGAGACCTGATTGCAGGGCTCTGATTGTATTTGCAACTGCGTGGCTGTGGTCGCTCACGTGGGCAGAGTGGAGCACAGGGCTCTGGGGTGGGACAGGATGATCCAGGCACATACCTGGTCGCTGTAAATCCACAAATTTAGTTTCAGAAAAACTGGGGAGGGCCCCACTTCTCACTCTCTAGCCTTGGGGTCAGGGCACGTGCCCAGGGAGCTGGGCACCTGGGATCCAGAGCCATTTGCCCAAAGCAGGCTTGAATCACCTCTCCCATTTCCTGTGGGGGGGACCTATGGCACAAGTGGCAAAGGCAGCCTCTGTGTGCAGCACGGAGCAGATCGGGGAGAGGACAAGCCGCACAGTGTGGCAATAGGACGGGGAGCAGAAAGCGGAGCAGGGAGGGAGCACAGGGACAGAAGCAGAGCAGCAGATTGGGGAAGGGGATTGGAGCAGGGGCATTACAGGAGGGTGCAGGGCTGAAAAGACTGTTTCTCCCCCCACCTCCACCCCAGGCTGGACATTGCCCAGAGCATGCTCCAGCCCTCCGGCTAAAGCTGGTCCTGTGAGCAGCCAGAAATGAAGATTTGTAGGGCCAGAAGCAAGCTCAAGGGCATGTGGGATATTGCCCCAGGGGCTTTCCTGCCCCTTGCATTTGGCATTCGTTGGACAAACGGTTTGAAGAGCACTAGGAGACTTCTTCCCCTGGGGAGCAGGCCCCAGCATGAGACCCAGGCCCCTCTCTCTGCCAGCACCCTTCTTGCTGAGCAGCCCACCTGTCTTTGGCCTCACCGGTCTGCCCAGGGTTCAGCTTTGCTAGGAGGGCTTGAGGACACTCTGGACCGCGCCTTGCCCATGGCCTGGTCAATAGGGCACTTTGCTGGGAAGGGGGAGCTGCCCGCTTGAGCCCCTTCTGGGTGAAGGGGGCTTTCAACCTGGTTCTTTAACATCCTGGACAAGTGCCTTGCCCATTAGGCTGCTGGGCAAAGTTGAAAGGTCCTTTCCTCCTCCAACTTTTGATTTCTGGCAGGTGCGAGCCTGCCGGCATGATCCCGTTCCACCCAGATGGAAAGGGAATTTGAAAGTGTGTGTGTACCCCAAGTTACCTGCATCTTGCTACGTAAGTGCTGAGTAAGGTGAAATAGGATTTGGCCCATGGTGGCATGGGCAAGTCAGAAAGCAGACCCAGATTTCCAAAATTGGCCCCTAGTTGTGGATACCTTAAAAGGAAGAATAATTTTAGAGGGGAAGAGGTCTATTTTCTTCAAAACAGATAAAGAGGTTTTGAGGCCTCGGGTAGACAAAGCTTTGTCTGGGATCATCTGGTCTGGGATGTTCCTGCCTGGAGCAGGGGGCTGGACTACATGCGACCTCCTGAGGTCCCTTCAACCTGAATTTAATCTGCTTCTATGAAATGGGTCAGCATAGAGCTGCAAGAAGTGGGGACATGACCCTGTCATTCTTCTTACAAAAGGCCTGAAACTCCCATTAACACCCGCAGACTGAAGAGACACTTGGTCTGCAGTGCTTCTTCAGAAGGTGTTCGGGCATTAGCATCAAGTAAGAAAAGTAGGATAGGAAAAGTGATATCGAAACACGGTCTCTGTGGCCTAGTCTCGTACTGATTTCTTGATAAGGGTTTTTTTTGGCAACAGCAAATGGTCAAGTATGTGATATCACCATATTATCCAATGCTGTAGCTGCTGTCTGAGCCTGCTACAGTTTCCCGTGATGATATATTTGTCCAAATATGAGAAGCTCTGTAGCTCTTTGGGCAGTATGTGGAAGCTCGGTTGATTTGCAGAAAGGGCGCGGGGGCAGCAAATGGGTGTTTGTGCGTGGATGCTGTTTTGTGTACAGCACTGGCCAGATTCCAGGTGCACTACATTGCTCCGGCTCTATTGAATCCAGCGCTTGCTTTTCAAGAGTCACAATGGGATCCACTCACCACGATTTAGGCAACAACAGAGGGGGTGCACAAGCTCTTTAAGACATTTATTTCATGCCCCTCAAATTAATAGCATGCCTGCTAACTCCAGGAGACAAGAGAGGTAGGACAGTTGTGTGGGGCTCCTTGGATGCTGGGGGCCGCTTGCAGCTCCAAGGAGCTGCTGTCAGGAGAGTGACATTGTGCAAGGTAATTTGCTGCAATTAGCACTAGCTAGTCATTCTGCAGCGGCAAATGTCTGAATGCACTTGGCATCTTGTGTCATCTTGTGATGTGTCAAGAGGAAAACGGGAGGAGAATTTGTGTCCCCGCTGTCACAATCGGCCCCTGGTAGGATAGAGGAGACTTGTACCGTATGTCGCTCATTTGCCATCAGTAACATTGCATAATTGCTACAGCCGGCAAGAGAGCCAGGGGTCCCACGAGTCTTGGTTTTTAAAACCCATCTCTGCATTTTGCCCCCCTGGGATCCTAGAGGGGCTGAGGGGCGAGACATTGGAAGTCAACGAATGAGCGAGCAAACGGACAGAGGGATTGCTAAGGCCCCGGGTGGTTTGATTAGTAGGCAGCACATAGTAGTACAGCATGTAGTGAGACACAAGTCTGAAGAGAAGAGATGGGGTTTTTTATACCGCTGTAACACCGTTGACTCCAAAAAAGACTTGGAGTAGTTAGAGAGGGTCCAGAGGCAGCAACAAAGATGAGAAAGAGTTGGGAGAGCAAGTCATATGAGGAGAGGCTGAAGGAGCTCAGCTTGCGGAAGCGGTGCTGAAGAGGGGGCATGACACAGACCCCCCTTGAAGGGCTGCCATAAAGAAGAAGGAAAGCACCTTTTCTCTCTTGCTGCAGAGAGGACAACATGGATCTATGGCTTGAAGTTGCAGCAAAGTAGATTTAGCTTGGATATCCAGAAACATTTCTTAACTGTGAGAATAGTGAGGCAGTGGGATAGGTGCCTCGGGGAGCTGTGGACTCTCCATCCCTGGCGGTGTTCAAGAAGAGGTGGGACAGCCAGTGGTCAGGGATGCTCTAGGTGTAGCGACGCCTTTTTCTACCATGGGTATTTCCCATGATTCTGGGCTTTTCTGGTTGCCCCCCCCCCAACACCCCTTTTTTCTGCTATGTGTGTTGGGGTGTTTTTAAGCCTTCTCAGAGGCATTGGGCGTTGGATGGGGACTTTGACTGGGCTGTGCCAATGCTGCCGCTGGACCAAAGCCGGAGGTTCCTGGCTACGGGGTCTTACCTCTGTACTCAGGATCAGACCAATCGCTATGTTTGGGGTCAAGAAGAAATTTTACCCCAGGGTCAGCTTGGTATGGACTCTCGGGGTTGTTGTTGTGCGACCTCTTGAGCGGGTGGGGACAACGGTGCACAGAGCAGGGCCCTGGCTGCTTTCCCTGCGGCAAGTTTGGGTGTTAGGTCTGCGTTGTGTCAAGGTTGAGGGTCGTTTCATGTAGAGTTTAGATGATGATTGTATGGGATGGTTTGGATAGGGCTGACCCTGCCTTAGGCCAGGGGTTGGACTCGATGACCTCTGGAGGTCCCTTCCAGCCCCACTTCTCTATGACTCGGTAACTCTGTGGTATACGAAACCTGCTCCGTGGTTTTTTGTCCAAGGGAATTCAGAAATAAATGACTCTGGCCACAAGCACGGAATATACTGTAAACATAAAGTGAAACCATGCTTTCATTGCCACTAGCAGATTCAACAGAAAGTAACTTTTGATTCACATGTGCACATTCAACACATTCACATGGCTTACACCAGCCAGCTTGCAGCTTTTGACAGAAGCTAAGCCCAAGACTAAATAAACGCGTGCCATGTTTGAATGAATAGGCACGGCATTTTTTTCCAAGCCTTTCCCAAGTGCTGCCATCTAACATTTATTCACAGTGTAAGCACTGTGTGAAAATTAGTCAGTCCACATGGCCCACAGCAATTCATTCAGACCTCTGGTGTTCTGCATGTTTTGGAGGAACTCACTTCAATACCGTATAGCGGTGATTCTCACCTTGGCTGCCCCAGCACCCTGGGGTGCCCTGAGATCCTTTCAAGGGTGCCATGCAAGGTTAGCACTGCTATGTGTGCAAACATGATTCACAAGATATACCTAGAAATTTCGAATAGAAATCCACAGTGTTAAAACCATGCTGCAGTGTTATAGTTTTTCTGAGTTCTTGGCATCAAAGAATACTCCAGTATTTTTCCAGTCAAGAAATGAGGAAAACGAAGAGCTGGCATTTTCCAAGTGGTGTCTTGAGTCTAAAAAGGTTTGAGAACCGCTACTATAGAGAAATACACATTTCAACCAAAAATTCTACAAGCCGGGATTTTTCAAAAGGGACGAGTGATTTTTTTTTAGGGGCTACTAGTTTTGTGGGTGCTCATCCTGAGTTGGAGGACCCAAGCCCCCATTTCATACAGATCTTAGGAGATGTTTCATGTTGGTCAGTCAACAACTGCAGGCACTGCGAAGCGCTCGTCCCTCTTGAGAATTTTGTCTGTAATCCAAATGAGACTGCAAGCCATAGATAGCCGATGGCTATTAACTATAAAGTCCCTCTGCCATTGACAGCACACATCCAAACACTTTATCACCCCACGATTCCACAAAGGTACTTTGGCTTTTCCACTAATTGAATGCAGAAATTGCCTCTTGGTAGACGGTAATTACTCTGTCGCAGGAGATGCTAGCAGGAAAATAAATATGGCCACTGTGCGTTGAATCGAGAAGCCGGAGCTGCAAGTGCAAGATATTGGAAATTCACATCGTGCAGTGGGTGGATTGGTGGTTTCCAGCGGAGGTCCACATCCTGAAGGTTACGGGAGGGTGGCATACATTGTCTTCACATTGGGAAACTAGTCATGGATAGTCATATCCGGATGAATGTGTCTTTCACCAGCTTGCAAACCTAGCAGCAGCAGTAAGACTTGTATAATCTTTTTTTATAGCATTTTTTTTTATAGATTACACCAGGACAGGGGAAGTACAGTGTATATTTTCTCAATTATTGCATGCTGGGCTTTTCCACAAATGACTTAAGTAGCAGTCTGGTTCACCATTACTGGGGCTTTCATTTTCAGGTTTCCTTTCTGGATCCAAGAGAAGACAGAACACTTTATATTGCGAAGAGAAAAGGCCGGGCATGTTAAATGAACATATCCAGGCTTACATTTGGTTTAAAGAAACTTAAATGGATGTATCATTGTGTAGTATCATAGACTGGTATCAGCTGAAAATCTGCCCCAGGGCCTGCTGATTATTTGTTAGCTGCTTTCCCAGGATGGTCAGCAGAGAGCTCTGCAGACCAGGAGGGGACTTAGGTGTGGCTGTGCTGGATGTTTCCATACCTGGCTTGTGGAGGTCCTCCACACAACCAGTTACCTACATCTCCAGGCTAGAAATGGGGACAGTTGGGTACCTAGCATTGGGATTTACTGTGCTCAGCTCCATCCTCTTTCCAACTCACTGCCGATATGGTAGAGGGAGGCCCTTCGGCACCTACTTGCAGCCAGGAGGCTGGCACCTGAATGAGACGAGGGATCACCCCCAGAACTGCCCTAGGCACCTACTTACCAATTTTGTGCAGGCAGCAGGATCTCCTTGTGGGTTTTGTCCCAGTAGCTTAGTGGTTAGAGCATTTGCTCAGGCACTTCATTAGGGTTAGGCCATCCTCCACTAACAGGGTTTAAAACCACATTTCCCACCTCCCAGGATGGTGCCCTGTCACTAGATTAAGGACTGGGCTGAGGACAGCCACTGTGTAGTAGCTGAGCCCCTCGAGAAAGGTAGGCAGAAGGCCTGGGCCTAGGAAGAGACCAAGCAAGAAGGGTCTGGACCCTGTAATCCAGTGACAAAGAGGGTCCCTGGGAGACAGAGACTGCCCTCAATGCAGTTAAATCATGGAAGCAGCCTGTGGAGCAAGGATCCAAGCACTTAAACACATACTTATGCTTAAGCATATACTTAAGACCCTCATAAACACAATCCTACGAGTCTCACGTCTCCCCGTGCCATGCTGACTGTGCTGAGAC
>NW_017728947.1:112207004-112211033 GCF_001723895.1 Crocodylus porosus | reverse complement strand
ACTTTGCCTGTGAGCCCTGTGGAAGCAGATGTGTGCATAGATTGCTTCAGAAGTCATTGCTCAGCATTACATCTACTGGCTTAGCTTCAGAACCCTTGCTTTTTAGACTTGTTGATACATTACTGACATTAGCTGCAGCAGGAGCAGCATTGCAGCAGAGCCTAGGGGTGCTTGTACACGCCACGGCATTTAATCCTCCTTAATTTAATGATCTTTAAAAATTTTAAACTGGGTTATCTTGGTGCGTTGGGTTTCCGTTTGCTCGCAACAGGCTTTTGAACAAATTAAGTCCCATGTACAATTCCCCGCTATGTAGACCCCAGTCATGGACCAGATTCTCATTGTGTTAGATGTTGAATGTGCACATGACAAAATGCTTACTCTTCTCCCAAAGAGGCTATGATCTATATTTAAGGCAAGAGCCAATAGGTGGGATACAGACAGTATAAAATGAGGCCACAAGAAAATTATGGGACAGTACTGGCCAGCTTGACAAGCAGTGGCTCACTAACCCAGCAGCTGTACGTGTGTATGTTTTATAGACATTACAACAATAGAGAGCTTGAAGGAGGGGTTGGAAGAAGGACAGCCATGTAATTTTGTGGATGGGCTTGGGGAGCTCTTACCAGGCACTAAAGGCAAGATTGAGTGGTGACTAGTGGTTATGAAAGACCTGGAAGGCCAAGGCATGTTTGACATGACAGACGGGAGAGCTAGTGGGGAGGCACAAGGAGAAGGAAAATGAACTTGAATGGGTATGAAGGGACACAGGTTGCATTTGTCAAGCCTGGGAGAAAGCTTTGGGCTGAGGCTTGCTCTCTCCTGCTTAGGAAACGTCCAGGGAAGCCAAGGCCACCACAGGATGTACATTTATAAATCTAGATATTCTCCACCCCCCCTCCCCCCCGTTACACAGTCCAGCGTTCAGCATCTCCTGGGGAAGAATGCTTCAGATATGGAAAGCCCCAGTAGAAAATGCTTCATATTTGTTGCACCTCGTTTTTAATGACCACTCTTTTACCAGCCAGGTGGAAAGGCCACCAGGAAAATGTGCACTGGGTAGAAAGCAGAGAAGGGCCAGTGTTGTGTTTTGAAGGAGAAACGTAGCTGTAGCCTGCATTCATAGCCTCCTGTCCTAGGATCCTTTAACACTACCTGGCCTGCTTACCAGCTACTCTTCCCCCTGTCCCATTAATCTTCCCCCTCCCTTTTCCTCTCTGCTGCATTGGTCCACAGTCAAGCAAGAAGGGGAGTAAAATAGATCTGTCTATTGGTTTTGCTTCTCATGCCAGTAGCCAGGAGGACTAAGGGGTTTTAACAAGCATCTCCCCATCCTAGACATCCCTGGTTGGTTTGTGCCCTGGGCCAGGCAAGTTTTGCCCTGTTCCCTTTGAAGTTTGTTTGCTTGGGAGACTAGGATCCAGTGTCGCCAGTACAGCGTTTCCACTGCAGATTCGCCAGGTTAGTGCTGGGCTTAAAGCTGAACTTGCACTTGTTAGACGCCCTGCTATCTAAAGAAGATCTGACAATCCTCAGAGGGCAGATTCAGAGGCATCTTTTCCCTGAAGCTGTTCTGAAAAGAAATCTTCTAAGAAGTAAAAGAGAACTGAGAGCAGCTTTCATGGCAGCAGAGGTCTCCTGGTTTCATGTCGAATGAAGATTACTCCGGGTCTCTGAAAACCGCGTTACTCTTCTTTTGAAGGCTTCCTTTGTGCAAGACACTGCAAATGGCACGTTTGGATGTTCTTGTACTTGGGCTGGCTGGACTGGCCTTTGCTGCATGAAAGTCGGAGAGCCGGTCTTGAGATCTGAGATACCTTCTGCTAATCCAGCCGAGGTCGGTTTGGATTTCCCTTTAGTCTCTGCCATCAGAAGCAGGTCAGAGACGGAGGCTGGGGAGCTTGTGTTTTGATCATCATGTATGAGAATTAAAAATTGCCTTTGAGTAATTGCTTTCTGTGCAGAAACCAGGGGGCAGAGGACATGGAAACTGCAGTTTGCAACCCTTGGCAGCCGCCCCGGCGGTCCCAAACCACATTTGGATGCTCAGATCAGCATTTCGGGATGCACGTTCTCAGTCGCAGTCGCCCCACCTTTATCCCCCTACCCTCAGGCCTGGAACAGGTGTCAGACCTGTACAGAGGTGGGTCCAGATCTCACCAGTTGTTGGCTGTATTATCAGTCCCTGAGGTTCATCCAGGCTCCTTTCGACGCCTGCAGCCTCCACTTCACAGGCGGTGACAGCTCCCGCCTTGCTGGTCTCATGGCTGTTCCCACAACGAAGCGAAGTTTGTGTTTCTCGCTCGTAGCTTTGACCACGTCGCCCCAGTCTGCTCTTCCCACCACTCTCAGCCTTTTCCATCGCGAACCTAAATTTCTTGCCTGCCTTCGGTTTTCTAAATCCACCTGTGCTATCATCCCTCACATGCTTCGGAGGGGCCTGTCCTCTCTTCATGGCAGCAATAAAGGTCATCCGGCTTTAGTATTTCCTCCAGGCACCTGGCTGTCTTCTCCCAAGCTGCCTGCTGTGTTGTGGGAGCAGCCCCAGCCCCACCTTATTGCCGTCCCTCGGACCCACCTTTGCCATCTTGCCTGCAAAACACCCGAGAGCACTGAAGGAGCTGGGTCCCCACGATCGCTGCTCTCCCAAGCCCACTCTCGTTGCTTCCCTGGGTTTCTCCATCTGCCTGCAATGCTCCCACTTGGGTTGCAACCTGTTCGGGGCAGGGCCTGCCTCATTCATCGTGCTGCACCTAGCAAAGCGGGCTCCCGGCCCCTGGGCAGACTTCATAGAAAGGTGCTGGTAGCCTCATGGTTTATTTTCAGGTATTGCCCATCCAGAAATGTAATGTGGTCGGTCCCTCGCAATTAGCAGTGGCTGGGAGGAGAGAGGACGAGCCTGTCCCCAGGAAACATTCAGGCTTTGTAAATGGTTTCCTGTTCTGTGCTGGAATAAAACCGAGACCTTTCAAAGGTTTTCAGGCAAAAGAAAAAACAACAGAGGGAGAAGAACAAGCACACAAGAGGGAGAGAAATAGCTGCTTGCTCCCCATTTCCACCCCCAAGTCCAGGATCACCTGGACTCAGCTCACGTCCTACCCTCCGTTTGTCCTTGAGGCCTCGCGAAACCCCCGGGCAGCCAAGCTCTCCCGGCTCATGCGAGCTCTTCCGAGTCTCGAGCACGTCATTCCCACGCCCTGAGTCTCTGAACAGCGGGGTCCTCTGTTGTTTCATCCCGGCTGTCCCGAGTGACAGACATTTCAAGGCTCCTGCCTTTTGCGCCGGGCCCCCAGCTCAGCCTGTTTCTGGGACTCAATCCGTGTCTTCCTCTTGACTGCACGAGGCCCCTTCAGTCCACTTCCCATCCGCAGGCCGCCCAGTCTGCTCCAGTGCGCGGTCACACGCATAACAGCTGGTGGCCTCTGCTGAAGCGTGGCCGCGCTCTGCCGTGGATAGGTTCAGCGCTTACCTGCAAAGCCGGGTTTCACACAGATTATAGTGGGACTAGCTGGCATCAGGTGTATCTGCTGCTGGGGCAGAGGGCGGTAGAAATACCTGTGCTGTTACAGGGGCCGAACGAGGGACGCATGTGCTTCATTTGTGCCTAACCCCAGATCTCCCGCAGACACAGCGCTGTCGTCTGGGGCGGTCAACGAAGCCTCCAGTTGCAAGCCCTCCTGGAGACCGCTGCAGAGCCTCTCTGCTCCCAAACCCATCCCCTGCCCGCAGAGCTCTCCCCACTCTCCAGCTTCTGTCCCACTCGCCCCATCTTTCACAATCTCCTATCCTGCTCCTTCTGGGTTCGCATCAGCTGGGGGATGCACTGGCTCCACTTTCATAGATTTCATAGACATCAGGACTGGAAGGGACCTCGGGAGATTATCGAGTCCAGCCCCCTGCCCAAAGAGCAGGAAGTCAGCTGGGGTCATAGGATCCCAGCAAGATAAGCATCCAATTTACTCCTGAAGGTGTTCAATGTAGGTGCTTGAACCACCTCCGCTGGCAGGCTGTTCCAGACCTCGGGGGCTC
>NW_017728947.1:112195466-112206904 GCF_001723895.1 Crocodylus porosus | reverse complement strand
GGTGGAGGCCATCTCCTCCCAGCAGCTCGCTGCCTCTCTCGCCAAAGAGCGGGCTGTGGTCGTGGAAGCCAAAGCCTTCCCGGTGACACCAGCGCCGCAGTCTTTGGTTCACTGCGTGGATCCTCCTCTCCCTCCTCAGCCCATAGCCCGAGGCTCAAAGGGTCAGTCCACTAGACAGAGCCCTGGCTGGGACGATGTAGTTGGGGCTGGTCCTGCTTGGAGCAGGGGGTTGGACTAGATGTGACTCCTGAGGCCCCTTCCAGTCCTCGTTTTCTGTGATTTCCAGGATTTCCCTAGCCATGCTATTTATTCCCCAGGTGTCCTCCTCCCTCTCCCATCTGCTCATTGAGTGTGCTTGGCTCAGCCCAGTCCCTATCACACTGTAATTTTCAGGTGAGTCCCATTCGATTTTCCCTGCTTGTTTCAGCCTGACAGGGCATCTGGGCTGTTTTTCAGCTCTCCGTGACATTTCCAAACCTCACAATTTAGCATCATCTGCTCGAATGCATTGCCTTTTGCCCTTGCCCTTTGTGTCGGGGTCTTCCTGTGGCTTTCTACCCACTGGACAGCGTGCAGGACAGTTTGAATTGATGTTGCACATCAGATGTGGTGAAGCACAGCATCAAATGCTTTAGGAAAGCCTTGTACCCCCCTCCTGCCTTCTAGTTAGTGATACAGCCACACTGTTCGTGCTTGCATTAGCACAGACATCTAAGGCTAGAAGGGACTTTGGCAGGTCACCTGGTCCAGCCTCCTGCATTGAGACAGGACCCAGTATATTGAGACCAGTGTTGCTCAACCAGGGTGCCATGGGGAGCCCTGGGATCCTTTCAAGGGTGCTGCAGGGTGCCACGCAGCATTAACACAGCTAGGTATGCAAGCATGTCCAATACCTTCTGCCCGACTGTGGCCTTTTTGAGTTCCTTGCAACAGCATAATTGTTCTAGTGTTTTTCTGTAGTCAGAAAAGAAGTGAAAATTAAGAACTGGCATTTTCCAAGGAGGCACATGGGTTGAAAAATCGAGACCATCTATGGAAGACGTTTCTTCAATCTGTGCTTAAATTCTCTAATCTGCCAGATGCTTTCAGATTTATTCACTTCCTGCTGTCGCCTCTATTCTATTAAAATGTAATTTGGCCTTACAGGAGGGCAACTGGAAGACTTGACTTCAGTTTCCCCCACTTTAAACAACTGTTGCTAGGCTACATTTGATTCCCCCCCCCTTTTGTCCCCTTTCCATGTGCTTCTCTTTCATAAATAATCACCAATGCTTCAGTGGGTTCATTAACTACTTTTCCTGGAGACCCCCAGATCTGCTGACTGGGGTATATTGCAGTTTCTTTCAAGTAGTCTTTGCCCTTTCTTCCTCGTTCTGAACAGACATTTGGACAAGATCTTCATTACTTGCTAATTAGCCATACCTCTTTTTTTATTAGACAATAATTTTTTACGAAGGAGCTCATTAGCTCAGCGGCTTCTGTGCTATTGATTTATTCTCCTTCCTTATTTATTAATGGACCTATCATCTCTTCTTAATCCGTGCAGCCCCTTTGATTACCATTAGTCTTGATTGCACTTTCCCCTCTCCCCCCAGCTAAGCCTTTTCTGACTGTGGTTTTTGCTGGCTCCCTCGCCTGCCTCTCCTTTCCTTGCTTTTTGCCAGCAGTATTATTTATTTTGCCGTAAAATCTTCATGTAGTCTCTCGTGGGTCCAGGATGGTGACGTCTTTCTCTCTTTTGTCTAGGGAATTTATTCCCAAGCATAGTTTGAGGAGCTGGAAACAGATACTCCACCAGGACTTTCATAATGTCCTGTATGGCAGCACAGTCAGTACGACGGATAACTCTCTTGGTGTTCACGCCTTGCCGGGCTGTGACCTACCAGCTCCCCCCTTGGGCATGTGGCATTCGAGTACCTCGCAGCCTCTACCTCCAGCCATCCCTGAACATCCCTCAATCAGTTTAACCCTTTGGTGAGTGGTGTGGTTTTGTCCCTGGGGTGGATCCCACGTGGGGCCAGCACCTTGGTCCGCAAGTGTGATCCAGTACGCTGGCCCACCTGATCCTGTGTGCCTGGATCCGTCTGCGGAGGGACCCCACGGGCCGGACGATGGCTCTGCAGGGCTGAGGTGGAGCAACACGGCTTTGAAGCATTGAATCCCTTTTGGTAAGACCGCTGTTTATAAATAAGTGAAGGGGCTAAGCGCCGCGGCAGGTGGAGAGCTGTTTAAATTAATGAACGATGTTGGCCCAAGAACAAAAGCACAGGCATGGAGCAGCTTACCCTGGGGAAGAATGAGCAACACCCTCACTCGCTAGAAACCAGAGACAAGGTGGAGTTGGTGACACTTAAGAACAGGGTGACACGAGTGGGAGAGCAGTGGGCTGGGCGTGGAGACCCCCGGTCTCTTCCAGGCCCGTGTCCTTAAGAATATCTCAGGTGGCCTCTCCTCTGCTCCAAGCTGTCCTCTATATATGACTTTAATGAACCCTGTTTATATGTATGAGTTGCCCAACAAAAGCCTGGGTGGCTTGTCTGCTTTGAGCATAGCATCCTGTGGTTTCAAGCTCCTTGCATGTAGTCGAGAAGCTAAGATGCGTTCTCCAGGTACAGCGTGTGAAGTGGAGGGTGTTTTTAGTGGATGGCAGCATCTCTCCTCTCCTGCTTTTTGTGTGTCTGTTATTTCTTGTGCTCATTTATAGCTGCTCTGATCATTACCAGTTTAGCTCCTTCCAGCCGTGCCTCTACCCTCCCACCTCCGCTCTTACGGCACCCAGCATCCTGGCACCTCTGTGCTCAGCTGCTTTTCAGGCCCCTTCTCCATTTGCACCTGCAAAATGACAGGGGGGGAAAAGAAACTTAAGCCATGGTCCTGATGTGGAAACAGGCAGGGCCCAGCTGCTGGTTGGTGCCCTGGTGGTAGCCTTCCCCTCTCTCTGAATCCCGCCTTCCCCTGGAACAGTTCAGCAGTTTACTCTTTGCATTTGTGATGACCCGCAGGGCCCCAGCTGCTGTGATGCTTTCTTATTTGTAGCAGCTCACGGGGCCCTGGCTGCTCTCCAAGACCATGCAAAGAGGAGGATCTGAGCTTTGTAGCCCTCAGCCTGCCACACCTCTTCTTTGTTTCCAGCTGCACGAAGGAGGGAGGGGATCAGATGCCTCCTCCTTCCTACAGACTCCTGAGACTAAATGGACTTGGTAAAGGCAGGGGTGGATCCAAGGAGGGGTGCACTGGAGCAGTTGCACCCTACCCCACCCCCGCTTTGGTTCCTGGTCCATCCAAAGTTTAAAGCCAGCTGCCTGCAGCAGCAGCAGCATTTCTAGTCAGGCAGAGGAGGAGTCAATTGACTTAACAATTCTTTATATTATTATTTGATTATTATATATAATAATATATAATTATAATCTATATTATATTATTATGTATAATATATATTATATTATTATTTGATTCCTTCTAAACTCGGCATTCCACAGGGGTTAATGACCCTCTTTCCTTTTAAATGCACTTTAATAGCTCCCCTGCTCCAGCTATCCTTACTTCTGCCATGCTCCTGTCCGCTAGCTGCTACTAGTCACGTAGCTCCCCTTTCACAGCCCTAGGGGCTGTTTTTGTAACTCTAGCTAAAAACATTAACTCAAGTGTTAAATCACGGGAATATTATCTCAGGTGTGGAAAGTACTTTCAATGACGCATTGGAGGCACTGCCCAGATGCTCAAGGAGCCTTGATTTTGTTTTATGAATCTGAAAAAGAGGCACACGTCAGCTATAATGACTCTAGGACTAATGAAGCAACATCTTTGGATTATTTGTGCTTAGTCTGTTGTGTTTTTATATATAATAGATGATATAACAAATTAATGAGCATTCTAATAAAGGGGTTTTTTGGGTCTTTTTTGAGGTGGGGGTTTGCTTCTATGTTAAATAGAATAATATAGCCCTAGGCCTCTACTTATTAGTGAAGCTTCTGGTTTCTTTTTACCTGGAAAAAAACTGTGTGTTGTGTTACATGTGATGATGCACCACAGCATCTGTACCCTGCTTTTCAAAATCCTAGATCTGTCCGTGGGCAAAATCACCCATCATTGTTTGCTGAGGAGCCTAGGGCTCTGCCTCTGTGTGTCGCTCAACTTCTGTCGTTCATTTGCTGAGCACCCGGGTGCCCGAGGGGGTTTGTGCGTCTCACGGGTACGACCCAGATGTGGGTGTCAGGGCTCAGAAAGCCCACGGCTTTATATAGCATAGATCTAGAAGCCAAGCTGAGGGTCAGAGTACTAGGGGTCAAGTCTGAGTCCAGTGGTTTGTGCCAGGTCACAATTTAGGATGTGATGACCTGGTTAATCGCGTCTGAAGTGTAACGTGCGGCAGGGCCATGTGATTTCCCAGGTCCCTGGAAGATATACCGTATTTGTCTTATACGACACGCCCCTGCATACAGTAACCACCTGGTTTTGGAAGGGCAGCCGGAACGGGAAAAAAAAGATCATGCTTCCTGGTAATGGTTAGGGAGCAGAGCCTGGATGCCCCATGTGCTGGATGGGGCCCACAGACTGATCCAGCAGACTGAGTTCAGGGTTGTGTGCGGGTTACTTGCTGGTTCAGACACCGTACACCAGCCCTGGAGCCACATGTCGGGGCTGACGCCATGCGCTGGTTCTGGAGCCATGTTCTGGGTCTGACCCCATGCGCCAGGGGTTGGGGCCAGGGCTGGGCCAAACCACAAGCCATCCCCGTGTACTGGGCTGATCTAGTGCACAGGCTCCGTCATCTGGCTTGTGGCAGGAGGCTTCTCGTAGGCCTAGAAATTGTAATACAAATAGCAAAAGGGCTGAATCTTAATCCTTTTTTTATCCCTCCCCCCTTGTACCTGTATAACAAACTGGAATAAGACGCCACATTTGCCACGGCTCTCAGAGCCACAGCAGATAACACTGCCACTGCTCCCACACCTCCACATTTCTGTACCGTTGGGGAAACATTTTGTCTGATTATAATGTGCATCTCAGCTTTCACCTGCTGGTTTCGGGCAGGGGGAAGGTGCGGGTTATACGTGAGAATATACGGTTGGTTGTAGGCAGCAGCCGCCAGCCGTGTCCGGAAAGCATCTTCGCAATGAAGTGGTATCCATGGTGATGGGAAGTTTTCGGAGAGCCGCTCTTATCGGAGAGCCCTTCGGCTTTGATCTCAGCTGCGCCTGCCCGCGGCGTCCTCCTCTGGGAACCAGCCCGTTCTCCCAGCGCATGCACGCCGTGCCGGGCTCGGCACGGCCTGTCTAGAAGGAAACAGCAAAGCAGGGTAAAAGTGGGCAAAGAAGGAATAAAACGGGGAGCGGGAGGGACAAGCCCAGTCCTCTGCAGTCATGTCATAGGCAGTTAATTTGCAAGAACATCTGTTCTGGCTCCTGTTGAAGACTGCAGCCACAAAATCCTTCCCCCCCGCCTCCCCCAGCACCACAGCAAACTGGAGATCTTCAGTACAAACTAACCAGAGCCTCAGTGCCAAAGCAGGAGAGGCTGAGCATGCTGCTGATGGCTTGGGCCCCAGCAAAAGCTGGGAGTTGGTTGCTTGAAACATGCCCGCATAGCCCTAGGAAGTGGGCCATGTGCCACGCTGCAGAGGAAGGAAGAAACCCCCTGTCCGCACCAGTCTGATCGGAAGGGGAGAATTCATTCCTGACCCCAAAGCGGGGGCTCAGTTTAACTCTGGGTGTATGAGCAAGACCCACCAGGTCTCCCAGTCCCAGTAGGAGCTCCAGAGTATCCCTGCCATCCACCCCTGGCTGTAGCTAAAAATGCTGGGGGCAGTTGGATTTGTACCTCCAGCTAGAAATGCCCCAAGTAAAGAGGAACACAGGATGGTGTTGCCCCAGGAGCAGATCATTGCGACCAAGTCAATACTCACAAATACACGCAAGGAGTGCAAAAGGCAGGAGGTGTCTCCTGCTTCTTATAAGGACTGGTCATCTAATCAGAGAACATGTGCCATCCCAGGAGACTTTGCTGACTGGCTCTCTGGTGTGATTAACAAACAGCAAACACAGACCAAATCTGAACTGGGACTCTAGCTCTTGAATAATGGCAAATAGCAGACAGGGTTAGAAAAATCAATGAGGAATTTGCAAGCAGAATGAGGCTGAATCCACTGAATAATTTGCAATTAATAATTTATCCCAGCTGTGCAGTTCAGTGCCTCTTGTAGTCAGGGTTATCTGGGCTGTCTCATCAGTTAAACCAAGGCTGAAAAAAATGATGATTGCTATAGTTTAACTGTTCAGACGCACTGATAGTGGACTCGGTTGGCTGCACAGAACTGTGGGATGCAGTCCTAGGAGACAGATCATAATGTAAGTGGTGGAAGGGCTGAGTTTGAATCCTCTGTTTTCTCCTCTCTGGTCCTATATAATAAACTAGAATAAGCAGAAGCTCTTTGGGTAAAAAGAGACAGCCTTTCAAGTCTTTTCGACCTGGAGGGATGTGGGCAGTGGAGTGCCCCAGGGCTCGGTCCTCGGGCCTGCGTTATTCAACATCTTTATCAGCAACTTGGAGGTGGGCGTGGAAAGCACGCTGTCCAAATTCACTGATGATACAAAGATGTGGGGAGAAGTGGGGACACTGGAGGGGAGGGACAGTATCCAGCTAGATCCATCCAGGTTACAGAGTTGGGCAGATGAGAAGAGGATGGACTTCAACACAGACAAGTGCACCTAAGGAGAAGAAACCTGCAACACGCCTATAGGCTGGGGAACTCCCTTCTCAACCACACAGTGTCTGAAAGGGATCTTGGAGTCATTGCTGACTCCAGGATGGACATTAGCCGCCAATGTGAGGAAGCGGTCAGGAAGGCCAACCACACACCTTGTCGTGCATCCACAGATGCATCACAACAGGTCCGGGGAGGTGATCCTCCCCCTCTATGCGGCACTGGTCAGGCCGCAGCCGGAGTACTGCGTCCAGGTCTGGGCGCCGCACTTCAGGAGGGATGCGGCTAGCACTGAGAGGGTCCAGAGATAGCCACTTGCATGGTCAAGGGGCAACAGGGCAGTCCCTACAAAGATAGACTAAAGGGCCTGAATCTATTCAGCCTCCACAAGAGAAGACTGAGAGGGGATCTGGTGGCCATTTACAACAGCCACAAATTGATTGAGGGTCGGTTCAAGCTTGGTATCAGGAGGCATTACTTTATGGTTAGAGCTGCCAGGCTCTGGAACGGGCTCCCAGGGGAGGCGGTGCTCTCCCCTTCTGTGGGGGTCTTCAAGAGGAGGTTGGATAGATATCTGGCTGGGGTATTATGATACCAGCACTCGTTCCTGCTCGGGGCAGGGGGTCAGACTTGATGATCTGTTCAGGTCCCTTCCGACCCTAGAAACTATGAAGTAGCTTCAATGTGCGGCCCAAAACATGTGGATTGTTCCCTTTTATAAATAAGATTTTAGAAAATAAATCGTGCAGACTAGCGACAGTGTGGTTGTGTTTTCTGGGTGTTCCAAAATAGCTGGGGTTTTTCGCCGCAATCTTGTTGGACTAATAAAAGATATCACCTCTACCACGAGCCCAAATTGCCAAAGTAGCTGAGGCTTTTTCAGCACCATTGAGAGCTCCTCGGCGAGGGAAACTCTCTCACTAGAAACCCCAGCAGGATGATAAGACCACAAGTTTACAAGGGACTTGTGGTCTGCTGGAAGCAGGTCCAATCCAGGACCGCCGTGAACCATGTGCTGAGTTTGCCATTTTGGTGTGCAGAGGAAGGAAGGGACCAGAGAGAGCAGCTGATGCAGGTGCCTCAGTGGAGTTTCACCCTAATTTCCATCATGCCGTGTCACATCTGCGCCTTGTTGAAGACAGCCCGGTAAATCAAGGCAAAACCCAAGTGCCCTGACGGATGTTGAGCTGCAGGCTCCCAGACCCAGGCAGTTGTTCCAGCAGTGTTACTGTGTTTTTTTTAGTTGTAGTATGGCAGAACCTAGTGAGCCCAACCAAAATGCCACGTATCTGTCTGTCACCATCATGTCTTTAATGCATTAATTCCCCACTCCCAGGAGAGAGGGGCAGGGAGATGCCATTGGCTTCAGGGGAGCATTGAGCTGAGGGCTCAATGCAGAGACAGTGAGGCCCAGATCCACAAACGATACCTAATGCCCATTGACTGCACGAAGATTGGGAGCCCCAGGCTCAGATGCTCAAACGGGTGTATTAATAACAGCTTGCTGTTGCGTTCTGTACTACCCCAGCCCTCAGAGCTCCTGATATTGCTTCTTAATGACCTTTGGTGTTTGATGAGAGGTAGCTTATACAGAGCCATTTGGTTCCCTTGATGCTTGTTTTCCTCCCTAGACCAATATATTTATACAGGAAATGCTCCGGTAACCAAAGGAGCACATGACATGCAAGACTTAATCCAGAGCAGCTCCACATCCATCATAAGAAACCTCTAGGTTGCTGCTGTTTGCTGTCTCATAGATAGGATTATAGTTTGAGGACAGTGGCCGCGAAGCCCTTCTGACTACAAAGCATGTTTCATTGATGCCCCTACCCAGAGCATGTCTTATGCAAAGCATCCGTGGAGGTTTAGCACTGCTAAATGCTACTTGTCAGGCATTGCCCATTCAGTGTGAAGGTTACAGAGCTAGCCAAGAGCAGCAACATTAAAACTATGGCAATGAAACAGAGGGAAAAGATATCTGTTTTGCATTGATAAGCTGCAGACTTGCTCACCTCCAGTCTCTCTGGCCCAGTCCCCTGCTCCCAACAATGGCCACATCTAGATGCTTCCAAGGAGCATGCGAGAATCCCCACATAGCAGCCTTGGTCTTACATGAAATGGTCTGATGCTCCCTGGCGGACAGCCCTGGCCTGCTGTCCCTGGTGGTCTCCCTTATCTCTCCTGCTTTTGTTATATATTGAGTGTCAGCCCTCAGTTCTGCCAGTGCCGTTCCAGTGCCTCTCCCCACGGTGCTCCCGTCCAAATGCATCCCGGCCAAAAATCACAGTGTGGTAAACCACTCCAAGCCATAGCTCAGGGGGTCCTTCCAAATTTTGTCAGCCTGTCAGGCTCATCAGCTCTTCCCCAGCTCTCTCCAGATCCTCAAGCGCAAGTTCTTCATGTGCCCTGTAGCCTCCCCTCTAGGCCTACTCTGAATGAGCCCAGCACTGTCTCGGTCCCAGGACATGCCTTGCCCAAAGAAAAGAAAGGTGCAAACCGGCAAATGAAAACAACCCAGGTCACTGGCTTGCTGGCTACTGCTGACTCTGGCCCATCAGCCCTTACTCCATGTTTGTCACTGTGTAACGTCCAGCGAGGGCTCCTTTTCCCTCCCTGGGCTGGGCCATGTTGCCTGGCTCTGCTCTGGAGCGGAGCTTATACAGCCTGGTGCTCTGCTCCTCCATGCCACCAAAGCCCAGCTCTGAAATGGCCTCTCCCTTTTGCCTGGACTTTCAGCTTCTTCTTAGTAACAGGGTTCACTGTTCCCTATTCCCTGTTACACCCTCCAAGAAACAACTGGGGAAAATCCTGCCTCTAAGGCGGATTTAATCCCAGCCCCTGTAGGTAAGAAGCCAGGCCAGAATCTGGAAGGTGAGGACATGCCTGCTCTCTGATGCTCTTGGTTGCCTGTTTGGATCCATGCAGTGATACCCTGATCATCCCTTTTTGAGTCTTGACAAGCTTTGGATGGCAGCAGTCATCCAGTGGCCACAAGTGCCATCGCCCCATCCTGCCTTGTGGAAACAAATCCTTCTTGATTGGCCAGTGGGGTCACAAAAGCCCATGGTGGAGAAGAGCAAAAGGTAAGCAGGACCTGAGCCATGGGCTAGTCAGTGTAGGGTTCACACAAGACTCCATGGGGCTTGGCAGTGAACCAGGGAAACAGGCAAATGTAATGCTCCTATCATGAGAGGAGCATATAGAGGGAACAGATCAGCACCATACCTAGAATTTTGGCAGCCCCGGGCAAAACTTTTAGTATTGGGCTCCCTCTTCCCCAGAAATAACGATAATAATAATTTTTAAATGACCATTTTAAGGCCCCCTTTCTGTCCAAGCCCCAGGTGGCCACTCGGTTCACCCACGACTATGTCCGGCCATGGCACAGGTGCATTATAACAGCTCATTTGGTGCAGGTATAATGGTTAGGTCTGTCCGCTCTCGGAGCCTGTGGCAGAACCAAGAGAAGACCCCAGCCTCGTGAATGCTTGTGCAGTAGGGCTATGTGAAATGGTACCGTTCCCTTTTGACTCGAGTTTCGAGGTTTCCATGGAACAGCGTCTCGTTTCGAATTTCATTTCGATTCGAAACCATTGTTCCGTTTTGCTTCAGTGATGCTGTTTCAGTGCTGTTTCGATGTTTTGCCCATTCCCTATGATGGGGAAGCTCAAAACAGCCTCTCTCATCCGGCAGACAGATGGGGGCCTACATCCCCAGGAGGGTTGTGGGCCATGCCAGTCCTCCCAGGGCTGCGGACCCCGATCTGCCTGCTGGATGAGGGAGGGAAGCCAGGTGGTGCCGCCTGGGACCAGGGAGCTAGGGAAGGGAACTGAGCCTGATCTCTTAGTTCCCCTCCCCAGTGCTACGATCATTCCCATCCCCAGCGCTAGATACGAGTCTAGTATCTACTAGCTGGGCTGAGTTCCCAGCCTGATCATAGGGCTGGGGAGGGGAACTGAGCGATCGGACTCAGTTCCCTTCCCTAGCCTTATCGCAGCATTGGGGAAGGGCTTAGTTCCCTTCCCCTGCACTGCGATCAGCTTCCCGCAGCCTGGTGGCAGGAGGCGGGGACAGCCAGGGCTGTGCTCCTGGCTGAGCCACGTGGGGCTGGGGAGCTGCTGGGAGCGCAGCCCTGGTTCTCCCGTCTCCCACCATCTGACTGCTGCTTCAAAACTCGAAATGTTTCAAAACTTTCGAAATGTTTCGACTAGCCTCGTTTGGCTTCGAGGCTGTTTTGAAGCCCTTTGTTTCGCTTTGATTTTGCTGTTTCAAGCTCAAAATGAGTCGAGCCAGTGTCGAATCGAAACAGCCGGCGAAATTTCGCACAGCCCTAATGTGCAGTTACATTCACTGCAAGAGACAATACATTTGCCAGACAATTATCTAGATCCAGGATGGGCCCTCATAGATGTTAATCTATGGCATTGGTCCCTCAGCTGTTTGGACCAGTGGATCACAGTCAACCCTCAGAAACTTCCTGCAGATCACCCCATACGCAGCCTCACCAAACCTCTCCCTGAGAGTGCTGTCAAGTAGGCCTGTGCAAAGCGGCTACTGTTCACTTTGGTGTCGGCCAGTTCCGGGGGCAGGGATTCGAGTCGGTGATTGGAATCACTGTCCCAAATCGATTTGGCCAAACCTCCGAATCAGCCAGGCCCATTCCCCTCAGCCCAGCAATGGCTGCCCTGCCTGCCCCAGCTCCCAGCACTTTGGAAATAAAAAAGCCCCAGCTCAC
>NW_017728947.1:112185114-112195366 GCF_001723895.1 Crocodylus porosus | reverse complement strand
CCCCACCCAGGCCAGCTCTGGCCCTTTAAGAAAAAAAAAATGAGAAAAGCCCCGCACTCACTGTTCCTGCTGGTGGGGGCGATCCCTGCTGGCCCCCATTGCCCCATGCCACGTGAGGGGCTCTGCATGAGCCCCCCAAAGCCCCAAGGCCGCAGCAGGAGCAGTGAGTCCCAGTCCCTTGGGCTTTTTTCTCTTAAAGGGCCGGAGCTGGCCCAATTGGTTACCAGTGGGGGGGAGTCCCATGCAGTGTGGGGCAGTGGGAGGCAGCAGGGATCGGCCCCTGCCCAGCAGCACCCGATGAGCACCGGGGCTTTTCTTTAAAGCACTGGGAGCTGGGGCAGGTGGGGCAGCCATGGTGGGGCTAAGGTAGCAGGCGGGGGTTGGGGAGGCTGGGGGAGCGGGTGGAGGCTTGGGGGGGCTGGCAGGGGTCTCCCCATGGTCCCTTCCCCCTCCCCTAGTACTTACCAGCTTGGAGTCGACTGCAGCTCCCTTCTGCAGCCACCAGGGACTGCCCGAATCATCGAAGCTCTCCAATTCTTTTCCAAAGATTTGGAGTGCTTTGAATCAATTTGGACCTTTTAATTGGTCCCCTGATTCAGTTCGGATTCGGAGATTCGGCCACCGAATCGGGTCAAATCTCCGAATCAAATCACCACCCGAAGCTTTGCACAGCCTTACTGCCAGGGCCATGTGAGTCCTAGGATGGCAGAGCTGAAATCCCTCCCTTCCCTTCAGCTGAGTTGGGTAGAGTTGGATGCTGCAGCTTCGGTGTCAGCGATGTCAGGTCGAATTGCAGGTTTTCCTCTCCTAGCTGACTCCCTTCTCCAGCCCATGCCAGGAGTTTATTTTGAACCCACGTGCAGCGAATCCAGTCTCCCAAGCGGACGGGGTGGTGAAGGACGTCAAACATGTAATTGCCCAGTCAGAAAGCACCAAATACTCAGACTGGACATTTAACCAAATTCTGATGATATCTTTTTTCAAGGACCGGTCCAAAAGGCCATCAGTGACAATATTCATGCCTGCATTCCTTATGCAGCTCATCTGGGAAGCACAGGGAAATAGCTGTGTAAGTTGGATTTTAGGCCTGAAGGATGTACCCAAATGCCATTCTGTCCTTCGCTCAGTAGCTCCTCTTTGGTTTGGGAAAGAAATATCATGTGGTGCAGTTCACATCATTTGGGATGACGGGACAATGCCCCCGGGGTCTTGATCATTGCTTCCATTATTTCTTGCAGTCACCTCCTTTCCTTGTAGGCTTACATGGAGCCCATTCAGGTGACTGAAAGTATCAGGCAAGTCTGTGAACAGATCCAACCACAAACATCACCCAAGCCATGAGACAGGTCAAAAGTGCAGTCACGTAGGAACCTTCCAGCTCTTTTCCATACATCACTTGAGCAAGCCAGCACTTCCCTGCCTGGTAGCCAGCTTGCCAAAGTAGCAGCAAGGTTTCACTGGTTTTTTTCACAAGCAGCAAATGTACAGGCTCCATTGATTTCAGTATGGATTTAGCTACTTAACTCTGGCCTCCTGACTAAGACATTTTGGCCCCTGCTTGGAAGTATTTCCTTGTTTTTGAAGTCCGTGGCGATTAGATGATATGGTAAACACACCTGTATCATGACTGGGCTGGCAGAGGTAAGGATGTTCAGGTCCCAAATTTACTAATACACATGCAGCCAGGGGAAAATTCAGTTTTAATTTGGTCCTAGTTTGGGGTGTGGATTTGCGTTTGGCTTTCTTCTTGACCTTTACTGCATTATCAAATACAAGGGAAGCAGAGTTGTTGTTCCAGGTAAATGGCTATTTCCCAGTGTCACAAAAGTCCCACTTTCTCTCTTAGGCGCACAGGAGCGGTGCATGAGTGTCTGTCAGCACAGTGTGGCCCAGAGTCAGCAGTTCAGTTTATCATGCAACATATACTTAAAAATGGATGTACATGTTCACAGGCTCGAAATATGAATGCAGCCTTATTCAGTGCAATTTGAAAGACTCTACAGCCCTGTGGCCTGTCTCCCCAGATCCAACCAGTTGGCATTGCCTTTTTGTTGAACTACAGTGTCACTAGCTGGATAAGAGCATCCACAACACATATAGTAATAATAGCACAGGCCCTGCTCCAAACCCTGTCAGAGTCCATGAAAAGTCTCCTGTTGACTCCAACGAGCTATAAACTGAAGAGAAAGACAGCCATGTGCTGTATTGGCCCTGTTGTTGGAGGGGCGATATCCATCAGTTCCAGCTAGCTGCTTCCGGCTGACACGTGTGCTTGAATTCAGCATCCAGAAGGGACACCGCAGTTTGAGAGCTGAAATCAAGCTATCACGAGGCCTCTCGAAGCTTTGTGCATCCACATCCTTCTGTTTGTGTCAGAAAAATTACTGAGCTATTCCTCAGTTCTTCACCTGTATTCTCCTCCCTGCTGGCCCAGGAGGTTTGTCTGATGACCTTGCACAGAAGTCTGATGGCCCAGGGGGTTTGTCTGATGACTTTGCATGGCAGTTTAGTATCTATTAACTGACATCCTAAAAACTGAGGCCGCTAGGTGACTGCTTTTAAGACGAAATACAGTGGAACGCATCTGGCAGTGAATGAAAATGGTTGGTGTGATGTGAATCCCATTTAAGCTGCACCCTTTTCTTCTCCATAAAAGGGACTCTTGTGCTGGGACGTGGCAGCTCAGGTGACAGGAGAGATGCTGTGGTCTCCTGCTGCAGCCTGGGGGGGGTTCTGCTTATCGGGGTCTCTTTAAAAATGAGGTCCGGTGTCACCCAAGACGACTTACCTTGGCCTCATGCTTCACCCATGGTCCAGCAGCCACTGAGCCACTGACCTTTAGGATTCCCTTGATCTCGGTGATATAACTGATTGACACCAGTGTAAGGAAGAGCAGAACCAGGCCAACCAAGCAAATGCAAAATGAATCAGCAGTGGACTATATTGCTTTCCATGACATCAGGCAGGGATATTGTTCAAAGCAGAAGACAATAAACAGCTTTTGTGGGCTATTAAATGTCAAAGCAACACCAAGACATTAGTTAGCTGTCAAGCCTGTTTATGAGCATACCAGATAACAACCCAGCCCATTATTAATGCTACAGGACAAGACAAAGAGAGCATCAGTAAACCTCAATGCCGAAAGAAAAACACCCGCAGCAGAAGCCTGCCATGCTGCTACTTTCCTAGATATTTTGGTGTTTGGGGGAAGAACCAATACCATTAACCACGTTTCAATTTAATTCAAATCAGTGTGTAGCTGGATTTTAAACAATTAAGGCAATAATACAATAGCAAGGCTAAAAAGTAACTAAAGAGGCATCCTGAGTGGAAGAGCAGTAATTGGACTAAATGCAGAGGAGGGCAGACTTTTAAGATAGGAGCCATAACATCTGCATATGCAAAATATGCAAACATGGCAAAGATGTGCTTGATGACCGTGGCTGGATGGCAGATTACGTGCAGAAATAACAGTTTGGGACAAAATAACAGTGACAACAGAAATAACTGTTCATAAAAGCCATGTGCCTACACACTCGCTGACTTTCCTGCCTCGGTGTGGTAACACAAAAATGTAGGCTGTTACCTTTAAGCCTGAGGCCTCAGATTTTGGAAATTTGTCCCAGGGTACCAGGAAAGATTTCCATCTTTGCTTACAGCCATTCCATTTTCTGGGCAGCGGTTGCCTGAAATCCTTTCTTTGCTGTAAAAGGATTTGACTTGTTGCCTTGTTTCCTGACACCGGAAGCTCATGTAACACAGCGGTTAGTAACTCCGACTGGGACCTCCGCAGCCAGGATCATAACAAAGTAGAGCTGGAAAGGAGCCCTATCCGTGGGGTCTTCTAGTCCAGCCCCCTGCTCAAGGCAGGCTCACCCCTGACTAAACCAGCTCAGCCAAGTGCCTAATTTGCTCCTGACAACTTCCAGGGATGGAGACACCACGGCTTCTCTGGGCATCCCGTTCCAGTGCTTGACCATCCTCATAGTCAGGAAGCTCCTCCTCATCTCCAGCCTCCATTTCCCGTGCTGCAGCTTGAGACTCTTGCTTTGAGTCCTGTTCCCTGCAGTCATGGAGAAAAGCCCATCTCCATCCTATCTGTAATCCCCTCCCCCCTGCCCTGGTCTTCTCTGAACAAAATATCCCTTTTCTTGCAGCCTTTGCTCACAAGTCTTGCCCTGGGACAGGGTGAATTCTGAACTGGTTTCTCTTTCATCTGGCTTGTGGGCTGTAGTCTCCTTTCACATACACCCATGCGCAGCTTAACTGATGTCAAAGGACTTGCTCTGGATTTGCAGCTGTGCCCACGAGGTCACATCTGGCCTCCTGACACTTGTTCACCCAGAGAGCGTGCGCCTGGTGCTGCTGTATTGACATCAGCAGTAACATTTCTCCTGACTTCCAGGGAAGCCAGTCGGGGCCTCCATGAGACATGAAAGGGAGATAACTAGCATCTCTCTCAGCTTCCTGGCCAGTTGCTAGATGTGTCCAAAAGGCACTTCTGATGAAATGAATGGAAGCGCCCAAAGCTAGTTACCTGAGACCACAGCCACCCAGTCTCAACCCTTTCCAGGGCCCATTAGTGCCTTGGTTACTTCTTAGGAAGGTGCCTGATGCGTTGACCAGGTCTAGCAGTTCATCGTCCGCTGAAGAAGTATAGACAGAAGTGTTTCGAAGCCTCCCTCTGATGCATCGGGTGTTAGCTGCAGCCCAGGCTGGCACTTTGACTGGGGTGTGCCAGTGCTTCTGCTGGAATTTAAAGCCTGAGGTTCCTGGCTAGGGGGTCTTGTCCCTCCGCTCAGGGTCAGACCGATGCTGCGTTTGGGGTCAGCAAGGAATTTTATCCCATGGTCAGATCAGTATGGACTGAGGGAGTTTGTGCCTTCCTCGGTAGCATGGCCTCTACCTGGGATCTCTTGAGCCTATATTAACAAGGTTTTGTGGAAACAGGATGTTGACCACCGTGGTCCATCTACTGTACCTGTGGCGGGTTTGGGTGTAATGTCTTGTGCTGTATCGGGGTTGATGGGAGTCTTACGTCAAGATGAGATGATGGATTTGGATAGGATGATCTGGATAAGGATGGTGCTGCCTCAAGCAGAGGTTGGGCTAGACGTGACCTTCCCTTCCAGCCCTGCTTCCCTATGATCCTCTATATGGCTGGAAGAGCGTACAGCCAGTCACACCCTAAGAGCTTACATTGTTCTCCCGATAATGGTGACATCTGCCTTTCCCCAGGAGGAAACCCAGACAGAGATGACGGGCGTTGTTTAAGATTGTGCGTGCCCTGTTGTATTCCTGTCCTGTTGTTTGAAGTGTGGATACAGGCAGCTTTTGATTCCTGACACCCGCAGCGTTAGCGCTGACTCCAAGATGTGCTGATTATTCTTTGTGGTCCATTGCATTCCCCTAGCTTCACGCTGGCATGTTTTGCATCTGCGTTATGAAGTTTTCACAGCAATTCTCCAGCCTTGGTGCCAGTTTTTAGGGGGGAAACGAATGCCTTTTAAAATCATGCTGGTTGCTATACAATCTCCCCCGGAAGTTCAGGTAATTGTAATTATTCCAATTAGAAGAACAAGGAATGAAAATCTAACCAGGGAAGATTTCTGTGGACCTGAGTACAATTAACATAACTGGTGAATAGGAGCAGGGCCCCATCCTCTCTGTATTATGGCCTAGAGCCATCTGCTATGAGTTGTGGTATTAAGAGCCTTATGCTCCCAAGTTTGACCATTTCAGGTACAGTATTAACACCGAACGCGGAAGCAGCATGTCAGTCCTCTGCTGAAGAAGCCCTCTCTCCAGACCTGGCAATAACTAGGGATGTAGCAAGCGGTGGCTGCTGGAATATTTACAGATGGACGTCCCACCGTGGTTATTTATCTCATTGGTTTGAGTGATTGTTTCTTGCTTGCTAAAAGCCTGGCACTGGTTCTGCATACAGGTTGAGATTAGAGTCAGATTAGGGTCAGTTTTGGCCCCTTCTGGGGCTTGGACATGATTAAGAAGCTTGCTGTGGGTTTGTCCATGCCAGTGGGGAAAGAATCCCCTTCTCTTGCTGTCTCTGACTAGTGGAGTCTGTTAATCCAAAATATAAATTTTAAAAATCATTATCAAGCTCCACAACATCTTGGCCAGGGACAGAAATTACACATAAACTGGAATATCAGAAACTGATTCAAATCTGTAACACAACAGAAGTTCAGTGCACATAAACCACTTTCGGCTGAAACCAGTTTCAGATAAACCTGGATGGATGTAGTAGCAGACTGAGCTGATTTAGGTAAAATCAGTAAGGACTAATTCTGCATTGGGTTAAACCAGAGCAGCAAATCACCAGAGAGCCCACGCCACTATTTAAATCCCTTCATGGGGTTACCCTGCCTTCTTTCAGCTTGGTTAAGTTTTCTTGAAAGGCATTTCCCAAATTCTCTGTGCATATTAGCATTGCGAGGGGGCTGTGTCTTTCCACTTGGGTTCATATGCAGACCTATGCATTACCGTCACTGCCATTCAGCTCATAAATTCTTGAGTAGCTAATAGGGATGTTGGCTGTAGCCGTGTTAGTCTAAGGACACAGGCAGACAAGGTTCTTTGGGTAAATGTGATATCTTTTATTAGACCAACTAAATAGTTGGAAAATTGTTCTTTGCAAGCTTTCAGATACAAACACCCTTCTTCAGGAGAGTCTGGAGCTTGGGGCTGTAGATTCTTTCAAATCGCACTGAATAAGGCTGCACTCATATTCCACACCTGTCAACATGTACATCCATTTTTAAATATATATTGCATGATAAACTGAACTGCTGACTCTGGGTCACACTGTGCTGACAGACACTCATGCGCCGCTCCTGTGCGCTGCTTAGGAGAGAAATCGGGACTTTTCTTGCGACACCACGAAATAGCCATTTACCTGGAATAACAACTCTGCAGACTCTCCCTACACTTGAAGAAGGGTGTTTGTACCTAAAAGCTTGCAAAGAACACTTTTTTCCAACTATTTAGTTGGTCTAATCAAAGATATCACATATACCAAAAGAACCTTGTCTGAATACTGAATACATACTGCCTCCCTGGTATTGAGACTGCCCCTTTCCAGTCAAGTTTGGAGTCCCTTGGTTCAGGACAGCATTGCCTAATTTGTCCTCTGGGCCAAATACTCCAGTGGTGTAAGTGGGGAAAGCCATTGAGGTTAATAAAGTGATGCCATTGTAGACCTGAGGCGTATTTGGCCCGACCGCACTGAAGATGACTTCTCTGTCTTCTGTGACACAAAAGGACTGTACTCACCTATGTGCCAGTGATTTCAAGGAGGGAGGGTTTTGGGGGGTTGTCCAGATAAGTACTGGCTTCTACAGAATGAGGCCACCTAAAGCTGTGGCTTTTAACTGCCAGACTTCCAGCGACCTACCCAGGTACTGAGGGCTAAATCTTATCGTGTTACATCCCTACGTGGCTACATCCCATATGCAGCTGCGGTACCGCAGGTTTTGGTACTTGCAGCTTGCAATTCTGCACAAGCATCCAGGCACCCCCAAGGTAGGCTCGGTAGGGCTGAGCTCTAGCCAAGCAAATAAAGTGATGGTGCTCTGTGCTCACCAAGCACAGCCATAAGGTCAGGGAAATTCCAGAATCGGAGCCAGGCCAAAGGCCACGAGTAGCACATGGGGGAAGAGGAGGTGGACAGATGTCCCAAAGTCTAATAATCTAGTCCCTTGCTCAGGAAGCAAGAGACCCAGCTTCATCCCAACAGTGCTGTAGCCAGCAGACCACAGGCCAGGCAGTAGCCAGACCCCTCTCCAACTCCCTGTGCAGCTGGCCCAATACACTTTGTATTGAACATTCATTGGTATTGAACACTCGCTGATGGTGTTTCTGTCCCACTAGGAGCAAGGGCCTGGGCTCGAACCAGGGCCAGCTGCCTTTGGGAGCCATAGCCATCTTACTGAGCCACACACGCTGGGGTGGCAACAGGATCAAGCTGCCTGCCAAGCAAGCTAAATCTAGAAAAATCCACCTGGCTTTCTCGGTACAGAGCATCACTTCAGAACAGGGAGGTGAGTGATGCCTGGCCTACTTCTCAACCAGAGCAAATCCATCAACGTCAATGGCATTTGTCAGCAAGCTTTTGCCTGGAGGGCCAGGGTGACCTGATCTCCGAGGAAGCCAAAGACAGAATAGAGTTGCTCTTAACAGGCTGTCTTGGCAATTAACGTTTCCTCCGCAACCCATGTCTTTGTATGCCCACTGGTACACATAAGCTCTCCTACATCTCCCGGGGAGGCAAAACTCAGTGCGTTTCCCTGCGGTGTGTGCATCTCAGCCTGCCCCTGCCTGGCTCCGTTCTCCCCTTCAGCCTCCTTTGACATCCCTGGATGTTGCCTCTCCTTCTCCACCCTCTGGAGAGAGAGGAGCCTGGGTTATGTAGGCCTTGGATGAGTGGTTCCCAACCCTTTTGGTGCAGATGACTTTGGGCTCACAACCCCTCTTCCATTGTGGGCCCATGTGCTGTGCTTGGATTTCTGTAGGGCTCACAACCCCATTCACTACTAAGTACCATGACACCATTTGCTCCCTAGGTCCTTCTGCCTCCCGGCCTCTGGGAGGACGAGGACAGGTGGAAACCAGATGCTTAGGTCTCCACTCCGTCATGTTTTCTCTCCTACCGTGCCTTGAGGGTTAGGCGCAGGGGCAAACTGCCATTCACAGTCCTTCAGTGAATGGTTTTGGTGCCCTGGTTTGTCCCATGGTGATGTCACGTGGTGGCTATGCCCATTCCTGTTTTTAGATACCACTAAAGACAGCGCCTCTCCTTTTTTCGGCGATCAACCTGCTTCCTGAAGTACCCGCTTGGACTCTACCTTCAGACAGAAATTCTGGGCTCCAAAGGGATGTTCAGAGAGGTTTCTTCAAGGCCTGGAAGCCCTGTTCACACTCAGTTGTCCAGATCACCTTAAATTCACTTATTCCTAGGTTTGGGACAATTCAATTTTTTTTTTTTTAATTCAGTGGCTAAAATGGGTGTTTATTATTTTGATTTTTATCGACTGAAAATCTTGGGGTTGTGCAAAATTGGGGGGGTCCAATTTTTATCAATTTAGTGTGCATGCACCCACACACACACATACATGCATGCACACACACACAGCAGCCACTACAGGAGTTGGGAGCTGGGTCAGTAAGGCTGTGCCAGAAAAGGTGGAGAAGCAGGGCTGGTAGCACTTAAGTACCCAGTGCCACCAGCCAGGGCAGAGGCCAGACTCTCATGGAGCCCAGCCTGGCCTTCCCTGATCATGCCAGTCCACAGGGGCCAAACTCCCATGGAGTCTGGTTTGGCCCATGCATGATCAGGACAGGGGCCAAACTCCTGTGGAGGCTGGGCCAGGCTGGGACCTGGGCAGAGCAAGCGACTGGCAACACCAGGCTCCTGTGCACTACCAGCCCTGCCCTTCCAACCCCCCACCTCCCGGTACAGCCTTTCCAGCATGGCCCCCAACTCCTGCAGGGGCTGCGGCATGTGTCTGTGTGCGCATGGTATATGTGTGTGTGGTGTGCCCCCTGCCCTGGATTTCCTTACCTTCATCCCATTAATTATTTATGTTTCCTTTATGTGGAAGTCGATGATTACCAACGGAAATATTTTTCCCGTCAGTCTGTGACTGTCCAGTGAAATGGGTGTTTATTGATTTAAAAAAAATCAAATCCTGCCAAGCCTGCTTATTTCAGTTCTTTGGATTAATAAGAGGTGCAGTGCATGTGGGAGGAATACAGCTCCTATACCCCACAGCCAGCTCTAGACAAGCTCTAGGTCTGGGGCACTGGGCTCTCTACAGTGCCCTGCACTTTCTCTGTGTGAGCAGGTGTCCTAAATCAAGTAAAAAATCCAGCACGGTTTGGCAGAGCCTCCTCCCCCTCCCCTGCATTTTTCTCACCTGCCATTACTTTGATGGGAGTTAAAGTTAGTACTCGCTGCTGGGTGGCGTCTGATTTTTAACTAACGCCCAGAGTGACACTCACTTTTTCCTTAATGCTACTACAGCTGGGGAAGCCGGCAAACCACCTCCCCCAGGGGTAACACCTTTATGCATTGAAACAAGCTTCTGGAAAGGCTGAAGTCCTGACCCAGCACTTGATGTTTACTTCCTCCCCCCTCTGCTCTTTCTGTCTCTCAAAAAGCAGAGATAAACAAACCACAAATCAAATTGTTAATTGGCCAGCTGCAGGCTTTTTAATTCACTCCTTTTCTCCA
>NW_017728947.1:112162193-112184884 GCF_001723895.1 Crocodylus porosus | reverse complement strand
AGGAGGAGAGTTGGAGGCCAGGTGTGGCCCAGGCCACCTGAGCCCTGTGGGGGTTCAAGAGCCCAAGGAGGAGAGTCGGGGCCAGGCACGGTTATAGCCACCTGAGCCCACCTGTGGAGGGAAGCCCCGAGACCCCGAGTAAAGGGGGTGTTACGAGCAGTGTGTTGCCCCCAGTGTGAGGGGGGCAGCATGTGGAGCCCTGTGAAGGGAGAGGGGGCTCAGCCAGAGAGGGGGAGCTGAGTCCTGACCCCAGTAAGTCCTCCAATGCGGGGAGGCAGAGTTTGGGTCGAATATAACACCAGTAGCAGTACCACGACCTGCTGCCCAAGGTGGGGGAGTGAGAGTCCCCTGTGAGACCCTGATGCCCCAGTCTCGTGGTGTGAGGTAACCCCAGCTCCCCATGTCCGTGGAGGAGGACCCAAAGAGGGGGACCCCAGGATAAGAGTATAGATCATACATCAAGGCCTGCCAGAGCTTCCCTTGGCAGGGAGCCAGGAATAGGAGGGTCAGAAGGGGAAGGAGGTCCACAGAGAGGGACGCCCAAGAGCCAGGGGCCTGGGGTCCTGACTGGCCTGGAGGTGGGCCGGGGCTAGTGTGAGCTGAAGGTCCCAGTGAGGGGACCATACCCGAAGGGAAACCGGTGGCAAGGCGGTATGTGGCTCGGTATGATGGCGGCAGAGTCCACCTGAAGGGAGGAACCCAGGTGGGGTCCTACAGGAGGATTCTGGAGCCCCGTCGTGGGGGACTGGTGCATTTGAAAACATCATGATGTCATCTGCGAGGCTTGGGCTGCGGTGTAGGGGAGGAACGGAGCTGCAGATAGCGCCCCGTAGTAGCGAAAATGGGCAGCTGCCTGCCTAATTACATCTATTAATTAATCAATTAAGACCAAGGCATGGCAGGTGAGAAGGCAGGCGGTTTGCCCAAGAGCAGGTGGGCAGGCCATGCAGAGGTCGGCCCCAGTGGGCCCCCTGTTACGCAGTCAGTCCACAATGTTCATTCCTGGTGTCTAGTAACAAAGTCTCTAACTAAGCAGGAGTACCTGGTCCAGCAGAGTTTTGAGTGAGGTTCACTCCCAGTGTAACAGGCTGCCTGGCTTCTGTTTTCCTCCATGCACACTGCCCACGTCATTCCCGTGCCTCCACACAGCTCCATCGCCGCAACTGTTTCTCGGCTCCACCTCCTCTCCCCTTCCGGGGAAATTACTAGTCAAGTCTAGCTCCTCTTATAGGGGCCTGTTAATTGACACTTTACCAACTGTGCCGGTCTCCGGTGTTGCAAACTCCCTGGAGGGGTGCCACAGAGAACCATGTCATCAGGGTATGTGGATGTGTAGCCCTCCTGCCATCCAAGTGGGAGGGTTGGTGAAGTGATTCAGCCCCTAGGAGCGTCTATACACGAGCAGGGGGCTGCTCCCACACACTGTAATTACAGTGCGTGAGAGCAGAATCAAGTCTGCTGGAGCATGGAAATTACCACTCTCCAGCAGACTTCAGCATCACGTATATTAGTGTCTCCGGACTGAAAAATGGATGCGGGGTGCTTTAAACTAAAGCTCATTCAACAAACTTTAGTTCAAAGTGCCTCACTGGCATTTTTCAGCCCAGGGACACTGATACATGTGATGCTTTTAATTAGCACAGCTCCCAGGCAAGTGCTCCTTTAGAAAACCAGGCTCCTCATCAGCTTCCACATCCTCTGGTGTTACCTGGACAAGGAGGGTCCTTCGAGGTTCCCCCTGGGGCTCCCTCCACTCTTGTAGCATATTTACCTGCCCAGGCCGCTTTCAGTCACGGCAGCCTCCTTCCCCGCTGGTCCAGCTTCCATCCTAGTTCCATGAGAGCCATGCCAGTTCGCTCAAGATTGGCGTTCCTGAGGCTGTAACTGGGTAGCACTTTTGGTCTGTTTTTTCTTCTGGTTTTCCAGCACCTCTCCAGAATTTTTCTAAGTTAGTTTTATCTTTTTTTTTGCCTTAGAATATATCCAGGTGCTCCTTCCTATAGTCTAGTGTTACCACTCAAGTTTGGCTGAAATCTAGTGGCTCCCGTCCTTTGGCACCCACCAAGGACTTCAAATAGTGGAACATTTATTGACGCCTGGGGTTCTTCTTTGTAGGCAAATTGAAGTGGCAGCCCCGTCCCAGCCTGATCCCCGGCTACTAATTGAATTTTCACAGCATGCTTTGCAGAGTTTGATTAAATCTCCCTGTAAGATCATCTGTTCAAGGCCATCATGGGAGCTTTTTCTACTTTTTTATGCCTCGTTGCCAATATAATTGTTTTGTGACCTTAGACATACAAGTTTATCCCCCTCAGTCAGATCTCGGGCTTGCTCCAACGCAACCAAGGTCACTACCACCAAATGATTATTTATACCTCTTAGAGGAAATGTTTCTGGGTTAATTTTTACTTGCTACCTAAATACAGCAATATCCTGAGTAACTTGGCTGCAAAGGATCACTGTGTCCAGGGCTATCCAAGGAAAATGCATTATCATTGCTAGTGGGAGAAAGGGTGCTGGGTCACCTCTGCTTTCTGGGGTTACTCTGAGACTCCGGGCAGGCTGTGCTGTCGTTGCATGCCTGCTGATGTGTGCCAGGATGGTCCAGTCTTCTGGGTTTCTTATTACATGCTTTCCTTTGCTCTGAGCACCCAGACAAGGAACCATACGCCCTGTTTTCATGATCAGACTTTAGGGTTCAGTTATTGCTTCTCATGTGATCACTCAACACTGTAATGGGACTAAGCTTATCTGGAGAAGTTCCCATCCCCGGTCCCATCTGGAAGTGGTGAGGCACTAGGCGGGGTCATCCCCAAGAGCTATAACTTGTAGCTTGTGACCCCCCGCCCTGAACTTCTGTGCTTTCACCAAGCAGGTGACCTACCCTGACTTGCCCACACCTTGGCCTACGATTTTAAGCATAAAGGTAAATCATTTTTCCAACACATGACCTGGTTTTGCCCTGTCTTGTACCTAACCCCTTGCATGGGTGCTGCTCTGTTTAAATTTCTTAACATATAATTGAAGGGAAGGGTCCTCAGCTTGCAGTTGTCCTACCACTGGTGATTATATGCCCCAAATTTTCCACTTTCAACTCCTCTGTGCTCCACAATCCTTTGGTGCCTCCCCTTGGTGCATTGCTTGTCTCCTCTGCGTCTCACTTTGCATTTCTTCCCAAGTCCCACAAAAAAATCCTGCTTTAATTCAGGGAAAGACTTTCCTCCTCTTTTCTTATCTGTGCAGTTGTCACGGAGACATAGGAATTGCCATACTGGGTCAGACTCGGGGCCCTCCCAGCCCAGTAGCCTAGCTCCAACATTGCGGTCCCAGTACTCAGTTGTTATGCATCTAGTGGCGTCCCTGATTCAGGGATGCTTATAGATCAGTTTGTGGGCTACATTTCAAACAGGCCTGACTCCAACAGAAACAATTAGTAGATTCTTCATGGGAAGAATAGAAGAAACAGAGCATGTGTGAAACGATCCATTCCCATCAGACCCTCTCAATCACTAGCTGTCATAGGGTTACAATAGGATGTCTCAAGGTTGTCTCCTCAACAGGAGGCTGAGTCTGACTGAGCTACTTGAAGAAGCTCCCTGGGCAGTACCAGGGTCTGGTGCAGAATTGGGCTCCCTGGTGATTTGCTGCTCTGGTTTAACCCAGTGTAGAATTAGTCCTTATGATTTTACCCAGACCCTGGTACTGGGTAAGCCTGGGGGGGCAGAGCTTGTAGGAGCCAGCAGGACCAAATAGGAGCCTGGGGAGGGTTTTTCGAAGGCTCCCCAGTTGCAATTTAATTGTGGCAGAGTATTGCTCATTGCATTTCTCATTTTGAGAGGCATGGGAGAGGCTGAAGGGGAGGAAAGGAGGCCACTGAAGATACCCCATAGAGGCATTGGCAAGCTGGCAGCAGCCCAGCAAATGGTGACCAGGCTCTCAGAAACCTGAGAGACAGGGCGTAGGTGGCAAGAGCCCAAAAGACAGTGCAAAGCTGTGTGCCCTGGACCACATTCTTGTTCTCCCAGAGTATAACAACATCAAAGGCATGGCAGGCGAGGACGGGGTGTCCAGGGACACCAGAGTATAAGGAACAGGACTGGAGTGGCCACAAAGAGGCACCATTCCTGCCGCTAGCAGTGGATCCTGCTACAGTTTTGTAAAATGTATCTCCGAGTTTTTCTTCCAAACCTGTCTTTCATCAGGTGCCCCCTAGTTCTTCTATTGGGTGGCAGAGAGAATGTGTATTTCCCCCCACACATCATTTGTGGCTGTATAGACTCCACAGTAAGCTTTATCCTCCCGCCTGTCTCTTTTTTCCAAGCTGAAGAGTCACAGTCTTTCCAGTGTCTTTTCATGGAAGCTGCTCCATACCCCCAATCATCCTCCTTGCCCTGCTCCATACTTTTTCTAACTCTACCATAGCCTCATTGCGATGCGGCGACCAGAGCTGCACGCAGTATTTAAGGCATGTACCAGTATTCACATACCCCCACCACTGGCTTATATAATGGGGTAGTTGTGTCTTACATTTTCTTCTCACTCCCGTTCCTAACAGTTCCAAGTATTTTTCTTTGTCTTTTTTGACTGCTGCTGCATTAAGCCAGTGTTTTTAGGCAATATTCCCCAGTGTTTGCAAGATCCCTTTCCTGACTGGAAATGGCTAAAGTCAGAGCCCATCTCTGTGTTTTCAGTGTAGGGTTGTTTTCCCCCTGCGTGCATTACTTAGCACTTTCCGTATGGAAGATCATCTCCCACCGTTGCCTGTTCACGCAGCTTTGTGAGGCCTCTCTGTAACTGTTCACTGTCAGATTTGGACCTGAATTTCAGGAATAATTGTGCATCCTCTGCTGACTTTGCCACTTCACTTTTTACTCCCTTGGTGGGCATGTTGAATTCTACAAGTCCCAGTCCATAACCCTCCTCCACTACGAACAATGACCATTTTGTCCTCCCCTTTGTTTCCTACATATTAACCAGTTTTCAGTCCACAAAGGGACCTTCCCTCTCATCCCATGATGGCTTTGTTGCGTTAAGAGCATAAGGCCCTTGCTACACATCACCTATATTACACAACTAACTGTTTAACTGTGCAATAAATTAAGACCAGCCAGTTTTGCAAAGTAATTATCACACCATGAAAATGTCCATCCAGCTATAAAAAGAGCCAATCAACTACAAAGTTCATGCTTGAAAATGTGTAACAACTCTAGAGCTGGTTCCCCTCCAGCTTTCATCTGAATGTGTAGCAGGACCCTAAAAGGAACCTTTTTAGAAGCTTTTTTGAAAGTCTAGGTATGCTGTATTGACTGGACCCCCTTATCCATGTGCTTGCTGATGCCCTCAAAGGACCCTAGCACAGGGGCAGGCAATTATTTTGGGCAGAGGGCCGCTTACTGAGTTTTGGCAAGCCACTGAGGGCCAAATGATAGGCAGCCAGGGGCAGATAAATATTAATTTTCTAAATTTTTTAGGAGCCCCACAGGCTGGATGGAATGGCTTGGCAGGCCACATCTGGCCCCCGGGCCGCATTTTGCCCGCCCCTGCTCTAGCAGGTGACAGAGACATGATCCCCCTTTATAAAAGGCATGTTGACTCTCCCCCACAATATCATATTAATCTAGATGACTACTAATTCTATATTTTTATAATTATAGATCCTACCAATTAGCCAGGGACAGAAGTTAGACTCACTGATTTGTTTCGTCTGCCCATTTTAAAGCTGCTGTTACAGTGGCAAGCATCCAGGCTGATTGTAGTGATTGCTAATAGTGCTGGGGTTTCACATGTGAGTTCCTTCAGTACCCCCAGGCGAACACCATCTGGTCCTGGTGACTCCTTGCTGCTCTATTTATCTCTTGGCTGGAAAAATCTCATCTGTTTTCACCTGACTCTCAACCAGTTCTTCAGATCTTAACCCTAAAAATAATGGATCTGATGTGGGAATCTCCCCAACATAGTAGGAAAGACCAATGCCCTGTCTTCCCTGAGGGCATACGTTGTCTCTAGACATTTGTTCTGGTTTGAAGTTGCAGCAAAGTAGGTTTATAATTGGATATTTGGAAACACTTCTTCACTGTGAGAATAGTGAGGCAGTGGGATAGGTGCCGAGGGAAGTTGTGGACTCTCCATCGCTGGAGGTGTTCAAGAAGAGGTTGGACATGATCTAGGCACTGTGATACCTAGGTTCCCCTATAGGGATTTCCTGTGTTTCTGGCCTTTTCTGGTTGTCCCCACCACTTGTTTTTGCTGCATTTATTGGGGTGTTTATAAGCCTTCCCTAGAGGCACTGGGTGTTGGTTGCAGCTGAGGATTTTGATGGGGCTGTGCCAATGCTCCTGCTGGGACCAAAGTTGGAGGTTCCTGGCTAGAGGGTCTTGCCCCTCTGCTCAGGGTCAGACCAACACAATATTTGGGGTCAGGAAGGAGTTTTGCCTCATGGCCAAATTAGTATGGACTGCGGGGTTTGCCTTCCTCTGTTGCAGGGGCATGGCCTCTACCAGAGATGTCTGAAGCCTATGCTAACAACCATTTAAAGAAAGACACTAGCTGCCATGGTTCCCCTGCTTTACCTGTGGCAAGTTCAGGTGTGGTGTTGTGTCAGGATTGACAGTGGTTTTACGATGAGTTTAGGTGATACATTGTATGGGATGGTTTGGATAGGGCCGCTCCTGCCTCAGGCAGGGGCTGGACTAGATGTGACCTCTGGAGATCCCTTCCAGCCCCACTTTCCCATGATCCTATGACTCAGTTTTCAAACCAGGACGTAGTCGCTCCCCACATATACTGGAATAAGAGACTTGCATCCGGAGTAGACACCTTGGCTACCTGCCAGCCTGCTGAAACCACTTTCAAACACAGCAGCAGCCGGTTTCTTTTCCACCCGCTTCCCTCCGTGTGCCTGGGGCTCCTCCAGGTTACAGACCTAGGGCACCCACAGCACCCTACACCTGCAGTCATCTCTGCTCTCCCACCTCCATCTCCTGGCTCATGTCCCTCCAGGGACACTCCTACCCTGGTCCCAGATGTCACCAGGCTGTCTGGAGGGCCAGGATGACCTAATCGGCAATACATTGTCCAAAATCCGTAGACAGAGAGACAGAGGAGACAGGCAATGCATCAAGGGGGAGGGACCAAAGGATTTTGGACTGTCGCGGATCGCAGGGGAGCAGGTATCCGGGGACAGATTGCAGTCGTTCTCTATGAGGGAGAGAGAGAGCCAGCAGGCTCCAGGGCTCCCAGTCGGAGCGGAGGGCCACGGGTCAAGGGCCCGCATGCCCAGGGCAATAAGCAGGAATCCACCTTTCCCAGGTGTGTGGGGAAAGGAGGGGCCAGTATTCCCATGGCTGGCATAAAAGAGAGGCCGGGGCAGATAAGCGGCAGCACCGCGGAACTGGAAGAAGGCGGCAGAGGGGATGGAGCCAGTTGGAGCATGCTGCAGAGGATGCGAGCAGCGTTAAGTTGCAGTAGGAACCTTGGGAAGGGGGGTAAGCCCCAGCAGGGCTTTTGAACCCGATTGGCTGGCCTGTGTGGGACATTGGACTGTTTTGTCTACCCGTCAGGAGCAGATGGGACCAGGCTGGAGCCGAGCTCCGTATAGACCCTGATAGGAGGGCACTGGGAGAAGGTGGATACCATAGCCCCTGTAACAGGGGCATAGCATCAACAGGGAGCGTTAACTGTAAGGAGGGGAATTGATTCAGCCCTCGAGAGGGACACACACACAACCGCCCCCCCCCCCAAGAGCCAAAGAGGGGGTTCGACCCCACAGGGGGCAAGGGGACATCACAGTGTGACTGCAGAAGGCTGAAGTGGCCGCTCCAGTCAAGGGCGTCCCTGGGCCATAGTATTTGTGTTGATTTGGATACATTCTGTTGTGGACTATCTGTGCGGCCTACGGACACGTGGCTGGACCTGATAGGTGAACATATCCTGGTGGAACGGGCGAGGGTGTAGGGGTGGCGGAGCCCTCAAACGCAGGACCCGCGGAATGCTGGAGAGTCTCATAATTGGACGGCACGTGCCGGACACTGGAACCAACTCCATTAACATCAAAGTCGTGGCAGGCGAGGCAAGCACATGTGACACACCCAACCAAAGGTGAGCAGACCCTCGGCAGCCGGTAAGCGGCCCCGACACGGGGGAGAGTGTACGACCTTACCCTGACATTCTCAAAGGGCTGTCTTAACTCTGTCATTTGCAGCTGATGTCTTTCAGACCCATCTCCCCGCGAGGCCTCTTACCTCTGTTGCAAGCCCAGATTCTCCAACAGTGGCAGGCCCAACCTTGCACCCTGCTCTCTTCAACCTCAGTACCTTTCCCTAAAGCCACTTGTCACCTCCCTCCCCACTGCCAGTTGTGGCCAAGCAGAAATTGTTACAGCCGAGGTTCCTGAAAAGAAACCTGTGAGCCTGGAAGAGACCTGCAGGGCCCTTGGGTCCCGTCCCAGTAGCCACCTGATATAATCCTGTTGGTAAATGTGAAATGCATCCCTTGGACCGCAGGTGGGTGTTGCATTGGAAGGATGCCCCAGACCCTTGCTCGGTGGCATGTGGGCCGTGTACACATCAGGTGCAGACCAGCTGTCTGGGGGGAGCAGCTGTGTGCGGGCAGGACCAGGGTGCTGGAGCCGCATGTGGAAAGGAGGATCTTGTGTGTGCCGTCACCTGGAGCATAGACTGCAGGACTGAGCAGCTGTGAAATAAGCCAGGACGGACCAGCTGGTGGTAATGGGCTCCCACCCAGATGCTCCAGCTGCAGTGCAGTCCAGGGTTTCTGGGTTCCCCTTCCCCCCTCCAGCTGTTGCTTCCTGCCCCCACCCTGTGATGATAGAGACGACCCGAGACGCCCCTGCCCCGTGATGCAACCGAGGAGCATGAAGCCAGGGCACCCACGCATGTGGGGCAGTGGTGTTACCCCAAACCCCTGAATCAGGGAACCAGTTGGTTGAGAAAAAGGAGTTTCCTCCCCATTAATGCACCAAACACACTGGCTAAGAAGTGCCAGTCACTTTTCAAGTGAGTCTTTGTCTCTGTCACCCAATAGAGCTCCCTATCCTGTTGATCCAACAGTTCAGGATCTCGCTGGGGCGGTCAGGAGCCCGTTCCAGTAGCTCATCGTGTAGCTGTCCGGTAGTCCAACAATGCTTTGTTCCCAAACTGATTTTCATACCATTTGTTTCCTGCACGTTCATTATCTTTACTACTACTCTGATGACTACTACTGGCTATTTACGGACTACTTATGTCATCCGTTTCTTACTGTTTCCTAAAACCTTTGCTGCATAAACACACCCAACAGCACAAACACACCTGCCCGCTGACCTTTCTTATCACATCCCCTTCTTAAGCACACATCCTTCCTCCCTGTCCAGTCTTCTCCCCGGCACTGCCATTAACAGTGCTGAGGCTTTCACAAAATGTATAGCTGCTCGCTTGACATAAACCAGATAGTGGCCTTCTCACTAGCTTAGCAGATATGCAGCATCTCACAGGAGCAGACCTCGCAGGAGCGGATACTGCCATGTTATGGTGGTTGCAGTGATGGGGGACCCGGCTGCCCAGTGCAGAGGTGGGGTGCTCACGTATGCTGCTGTGGCCCTCATGGCATGTGGCCCCTAGGTGCTTTGAGGCTGGACAGCTCTGAAGTAAGCCGTGGGTTGTGAAAGCTTCTGCCTCTCTGATTGAGTTAGTCTGTGAGGTGCACCTCTACCCTGCCTTCTGGGAGACTGAGTCCCAAAAAGGGGAGAGTGTTACCAAGAGCCTTCATACAAGGGAGGCCCGGCTGGGCTGGAGGTTCGTTCTTCAACATCGTCTTGAGTAAATGAAGTTACCAGATGGGTTAACCCTTCTCCTGTCCAGTTAATAACCCTCCGCAAATGTAGTGCCTTTTCAAACCGTGGTCGGCACACGTCGGGGGCTGCCCCAGACACGGACAGCTTTGCTTTTGGAGCTTGCTCATTCTGGCCCGCGCAGCGTCCAGTAAGAAGCTGACTTATGTGCAGCCAGCTAGCAGGAGCTTTTCACTTGCACTGACGAGCCTCATCACCCCTTGTTTTGTCACCCGGTAGAGCTCCCAACATCTGCGTTTCATACGAGCTGCCAGCCCGACATGAGTGAATGCCCCCCACCATACTGGCCAGTACTGCAGAGCTAATTCCTGCTCCATACGACGAGTGTGCTCCCTGCCCTGTGCTCCCTGTCTGATCTGCTGCTCTGCTTTCTGCCCTCTGCCCCTGTGCTCCTTGGCCAATTCCCTGTGCTCACTGCCTGATCTGCTACTCTGGTTTCTGCTCCATGCGCCCTGCCTGATGTGCTGCCTTGTTTTCTGCTCCCTGCCCCATGCTCTGTCCCATCTGGCTGCTCTGCTTTCTCCTCCCTGCCGTATCTGGCACCATCCCGTGCTGCCACACACAGAGACTGCTCGAGCCACTTTTGGCACTCATGCCACAGGTTGCCCACCCCTGCATTAAAATAACAAGCATCCCGATTTCCAGTGCTTGCCTCAGTGGCCACATCTACACGAGATGCTGACTGTGCAGTTGTTGCTGCGCAGTCATTTACTTCTTGCATACACCAGCATTAAATGGCTGTGCAGTAACCGGCATTACTGCACAGTAGCAGCCCCGAACGGCTTTTTGGTGATGCTGACTGCACAGTAACTCGTTACTACTGCACAGTCCGCGTCTCATGTAGACACGACCAGTAGGAGCCATACTTCTTTCCAAGACTGCCTGTAGCATCTTCTGTTTTCCTTGCTGAGCCTGTCTCCTTTTCGCATGAGGCTGCCCTCGGGCTTGCGTTGCTGTTGACAGAGGTCGCCCTGTGTTGGGAGATTGGAAGCCGATTGTTTTTCAGGCCAAGTCCTGTGCTGGGTAAATATTTTGACAGCTCAGGGGATGACGTTGTCTGCAGGGGAAGCTCATGTATGGTTAGATCGCTCCCGCCGGGTGCCCTTCTGCCCTCCAGCTCCAAGCCCCCCGAGAAAATAGGCCTAGCAGAAGGAAGGCTTGAGTTCAGTCAGACCAACTGTGGCGAGAGAGAAGAGTTAACTATCTACTCATCTGCCAGTTCCCAGCGCCGCTGACCACACCTCAGCACCTGGCCAGGGCACAGAGGGCAAGATCAGGGCAACCATTCACCCCAGGGCCCGGGGACTGCTGGCCATGAGGCTGTTGCATTTAGCACTGCTCAGGCATCTCAGAGTTGCAGGGTCTGAAGCCACCGTTCGCTTAGAAGTATATGCACACTCACCCTCGAGCACTGGGCACGCTTCAGGCAAGCCCTAGATTGAGCCTGGTGTACTAGCAGTGCTTGTAGGCATGGGGCTTCTCAATTGCAGGAAGGGGAGGATGCATGACCATGTGTTGGCAGCTTTTCCAGTGATGAGGTTTAATGTTTCCATTGGGAACAGGCTGTTCCTCCAAGTTCAGCAATGAATCCGGCCATCTGCAGGGGTCAGTGGGCATAGCCCAACTAATCCAGCGGACACACAATTGAGAATCCAGCTCCTGTGTCTCAGGCATAGCAAAACCTCCTGCTGCGGGAGAAAGCAAGCCATACATCAGTACTGGTTTCTGCCTTTCCCTCTTCCGCCATCACATCTGTTGCTGAAACATATAAAAAAGCTGACATTCGGCGAAGGAGCCCCCGCATTTTCCAGCCCGTTTGGAAATGCCACCAGCCACGCATTGGTAACGATATATCAGCACAACCTGGAGGGGATAGCAAGCAGCCATCATGGACATTAGGGTGACATTTCTTGAGGCATGCCTCAGCAAATCATCAAAGAAAGGATGTGTTTGCGGGTGTTGTGTAGGTGTCTGACTTGTGCCCTGATTCATACAGGGCAGCACTGAGCAAGGCAGTCATTCCTCAGACAGCTCATTGCCTTGCAGCTCTCTTAGCTCTCAGCCCATTATGAGGCCTGCACACTGATTCACCACATTACCTACTTTCGTGTTGGCTACACATGCCTTCAAACCAAAGGTCAGGTCTTGTTCTCATTTGCTTCCCTGGAGCAGCTGACTGGCCTTGGGTGTGCCTGGGTGTCAAAATGGGGAATCTGTAATAAATGCAGATTGTGGAGGAAGCTCATCTGTGCTGGGAGATGCCCCTGAATCAGAGGGAAGTAGCAAAGCAATGTAGCTTGTACTCCCCAGACCAGCGATCGCAGCATGCACTGATGTGGCACTCCGTGGAGACCCTCTTTAGCCCTGCCCTATTCAAGAGCATCTCCCATCAGAGTCAAGAAGCATCATGACCTTCCACTTCAGCTTTCAGCTTGATCTCCAGGAGAGGTGAAGATGGGCTCAGGAATGTAATAAAGGAGGCAGAATACCTGCTGCTTAATCTAGAGGCATACATGAAGCCAATAAGGAACTAATTAGGGGACATGGCAAATAAGATTTTCTATTCCCATCCATGGATACCAACTAAATACTGTTATTCCCATTCTACAGGTAGGGCATCTGAAACAACTTGATCAAGGACTTTGTGTAGACTGATGGCAGAACCAGATCTGGAGACTCCCAGCCTTGCCAGTGGTGGGGTGTACTGAGCCCCTGAGACTGAGCTGGCCCTGACATAGGCAATAATATTTTGAGCCCTGAAAAAATGAAATTTGATAGTGACCCACTGGTCAGTGCACATAGGCCTGGCTCAGCTTTCATTCAACACTCGCTTTGTCCATGGGTGTTGGATGGCCTTCAAAGCTCTGGATAAATGAACTGGTATCATATGTTCTCTGAGAAAATTGACTTTCCTCCTCCCTCCTGAATGCTTCACTTAATCGGTCATTAATGTTTCCAGAGCAATTGCTGTCCAATAGAGCACCCTGGCATGTCAAGCCTGGCCTTAATGCCATCTCTGCTCTTCCATTAGCTGGCTCACAGTGCCCCGTATGACCAGGCCCTCCTCTACCAGGTGCCCAAGCATAATTGTGTTCCACCCAGCTCCAGTCCCTGCACGCTGTTAACATATCTGCTTCTGTTGCATACCATCATATGAGCCTTTGAAACTCCCTGCTCCACTTTCTGCTACATGCGTCAAGGTTTTTAAGTCTTCCTCGGATGCATTGGGTATTGGCTGCAGCCCAGGCTGGGGATGGTGACTGGGTTGTGCCAATGCTTCTGCTGGGACTTAAAGCAGGAGGTTCCTGGCTAGAGCATCTTGCTTCTCCACTCAGGGTCAGGCCGATGCTGCATTTGGGGTCAGGAAGGAATTTTACCCCATGCTCAGACTGGTATGGACAGGGCAGGGGGGTTGCCTTCCTCTGTAGCAGGGGTATGGCCTCTACCCGGGATCTCTTGAGCGTGTATTGACAACATTGCATAGAAGCAGGGCTTCCTTGGTTCCCCTGCTTCACCTGTGGCAAGTTTGGGTGCTATGCCTTGTACTGTGTCAGGCTGACAGTACTATTTTACTGAGAGGTTAGACAATGGACTTGTATAGGATGGTTTGGTCACGGATGATCCTGCCTCAGGCAGGGGTTGGACTAGCCGTAACCTCCGGAGGTCCCCTCCAGCCCCACTTCTCTATGAAAATCAATAGGGAGGAGGACCCACACACTCTGGCTACAAATGGGCATTTTGCATTTGTCCCTGGCTAAAAAGGTCCGTGCAATAAGAATTGCTATCCTGAGACATCGCGGCGTGCATCTGAAGAGTTGTGCTGGGATTGCATTGTTGAAGCAATGGCAGAAAAGCATCGGGGCATTCAGCCACTCACTAAACCCTGACTGGAAGGGCGATGTGTGCACGCGCCACCCTGGAATGGCACTTCTGTTCTGGGACAAACACAGCTACAACTTGTCCCCGTGTTCCCAGCCTCTTTGGTTTAATGCTTTCTCAGCTCTCTGGCATGCTTGAGCCACTCCTAGACCTGACCACCGCATTTCCAGGCTTGATGGAGTGGTTGAGTAGTGCATATTCAAGGGGAAGTGCTGTGCTAGGAACATGGCATAGACACAGCACAATGCACTGCTGGTAGATGCCTGACCTAGCTTTGAACCAGCTAGGATGGGTACTGGGAGCTGTAGAGCTGTGTTAGCATGGCACCCACTATGCCAATATACCCTGCTTCTCAGCAGGACTGTTTGGGCCACCTGTAGCTCTGCTCTGTATATGATCAAGATGGAGAAGGTGAACTTTGAATGAGCACAGGCATGCACAGCAGAAGAAAATAATGCTCAGCTCATGTGGAAATTGAAATAGTACCACCTAAAGCAGAAGGCAGGGCAGGGCGAGGCAAGGCACCCGAGAGACTGACGGCTCAGAGAGGCATGAGCTTTCCTAGGCAGCAGCCTCTGAACTGCTCACCGGCTAATCCCAAATAACACACCCGTGCAATGCAGCCACGTTCTTTGCAAGACCCACGGTTCCTCCAGGAAGTTGCTTGCTTGGAAAAGCCTGAATGGAGTCAGCTCTCACTGAGTTTGTGCTTGAAGCAGAGGGGGATGAAGCTGCAGCTGGTGTTGTGCCATAAGGAAGAGCCCATGGACAGCGCAGAGGCCACTTTACACCACTTCCCGTTAGCAAGTGAGGGTAACTGTGAAACCCCAGGCCAGAGTGAGGTATGCTCCCTGCTTAAATGGAGAATCAGATGCTACAAGATGAGGCCCCTATATCCAGGACTCTGAGAGGAGATTAGGAGGTTGCCAAGACTGTGCCAAAGGAGACATGTGAGGGATTCAACCTACATCACAAGTTGCTTGCAGGAACTGTGTAGAAGAGCAGGAGAAGGGTGAGAGCACCGCATGCCCGTAGCATGGGCCAGTCTATATAAAAGGATGAATGTGCATTGATACTGAAAGGAAGCCCTCTATCCCCAAACAGGGACTTAGACAAAGGGAGTTTACTTTGTCGAACAGAGAACTGGAATAAAGTGGGAGTGCACTTGTCTCTTCTCAAGAGTGCCATTTTATTGGAAAGCTAAGCATAAGTTTAACCAGCATTCAGATTCAAGCAATGGAAATGCAAAAACATACTCACTCCTGGGAGGATGGGTATAGATCGGACCCCAGGAACTCGTTCAGTTCTTCCAGCAGCTCAGGTCTGTGATTCCTCACTTCCCCCAGGTTTACAATCATATATTTATAGACGGGGTGTTTAGAAAGTCCTTGTGCAACTTTAAACTTCAATAACTTTGGCTGTACACATGATAGAACCAAACTGTGAATGGCAATTGAAAGTGTAATTCATTAAGTTTTAAGACAGCTCAAATGTCTAGACTTCAACATAACCTCCATCTTCAGTGATACCTCATTCAATCTGATTTTCCAACTCATAGAAAACGTTTTGCAGTTGCTGCCGAGTGATTTCGTGAAATGCATTTGTGATCCTTATACTATGCATAGATTACACTATGCTAAAAAAACTTAATGAATTGTGCTTTCAATCACCATTCACAGTGACCGTGCTCTGTGTTTCTGCTCAGGCCGGTAGCCCTGTGGCATGGACCGTGCCTGCTTGCCTCCGAGCTGAGGCTCATTCTCAGCCACGACATCCAGAAGAGCAGTGAGATTTGGGCAGCAGCTTCAGCCTTTGTGAGCACAGCAGCAGGGTGTCTGATGGCCTGTGTCTAGACAGCCAGGGGAGCAGCGTGCCCTCAGTGAAACCTGTTTGCAGGAGACATGGGCTGGGCATGGGAGGGGAGAAGGAGGCAGAGGATTAGGGGCCTCAGCAGACAGATCCAAGTGCTCAGCATGTAGCACTGCCTTTAAATTCGATGATGCTGGCTGTCTCGCCAAGAGTCGCGCTGCATGCTGCTAGAGGGAGGGCAGATAACTTCAGCCGTGCAAGGCAGCCATGGGCTTCGGTGCTCGCTGAGGTGGCTGCTGGCTGGACGCAGGCGACGTGACGTGTATAATCAGGGAAATTGTCACTCGGGATGGAGCCTATACACTCGTGGGGCTCCATTGCGGTGTATAGGCTCCACCCCGTAAAGAGCTGAGCACTTGAATGGCCCTGATCCAAGACTGCATATCAGGAAAAACTTCTTCGCTGTGGATCAGACACCTAGAGAAAGCAGAGACCCTCCATCACTGGAGGCGTTCAAGAAGAGGTTGCACAGGTATTCATCGGGGTGATGGAGGAGTAGTTATACCAGCGCTCTGGGCTTTGCTGGTTGCCACAAGGGGCCAGGAAGGAATTATTTTCCCCTCCTACTGCTACATGGTTTAGTGGGGTATTTTTTTAAAGCCTTCCTCAGATGCATTGGGTGCTGGCTGCAGCCCAGGCTGGGGATGGGAATTGGGTTGCGCCAATGCTCCTGCTGGGACCAAAACCGGAGGTTGCTGGCTAGAGGGTCTTGCCCCTCTGCCCGGCATCAGACCGATGCCACATTTGGGATCAGGAAGGAGTTTTCTCCGTGGTCAGACTGGTACGGACTGGGAGGGTTTGTCGGCCTCTGTGGCAGGGGCCGTGGCCTCTACCTGGCTTGCCTCGAATGCATTGCAACACGCCGGCTGTCATGGTCCCCCGGCTCAGCTGCAGCTGGTCGAGACGATCTGTCTTGCGGTCGTGTCAGGGTTGACTGCGAAGCTTCGCTTCGAGCTCAGACAGTGGGTTTGTACGGGATGGTTTGGAGCGGGCTGATCCTGCCCCGGGCAGCGCGTTGGCTTCGATGACCGCTGGAGGTCCCGACTTCTCTATGACTGCAGGGGAGGAGGAGTGAAGAGGGAAACTGAGACACAAGGGAAGAAAAAGGATGAGAAAAGGGAGCGGGGAAGGAAGGAGCAGAGGTGCTAGCTCTGGAAGGAGGAGGGGGTGGGAGCAGCGGGGCTGGTGGCTGGGATCGCAGCCCGGAGGAAGCCACGTGGATGCCCCCCGAGCAGGGGAGACCCAGGGGAGGCCTCATTATACAGCCAGCTGCAAGAGCTGGGCAGCGGGGAGATCCCGCTCTGTGCGATACGGCGCGTCCACGCGTGCGAATGACAAGCGTCCCGTGTCTGAGGCAGGGAGCCCTGTGCACGGGTCCAGGCCTTGCCTTGCAGCTCAGGGGCTCTGGCTGGCTTGCACCACGAGGCTCTTTTGCACTGACTCTCCAGGACTGGTTCCAGCAGCGACACCTCCACGGCCTGGAAGCGTCCCGGGGGCCGTAGCCCCAGGACAAATGCTGTAGGGGCTGCAAAGCTCTCACGTGCCTTCCACCCCCACCGCCTCCCGCGCTGCCCGTGTTCAGCAGGGATGGAGGCAGACCTGGAAAGCTCCCCGTTTGCATCCTGCTGCCCGTTACCATAGCAACTGAACACTTTCCATGCCAAACGCTGGTGGCGGGGCCCTGACATCAGCTCACATCCCCTTGCCAGGGGCTCCGGCGTTGTCCCGAGTCTGTGTCACGGAGCACGGTGCCAGCACGCACTGCTTCTCTGGGGAGCCGTGAAGACATCCCGGCCATTTGTCCCCATGTAGCAGGTACAGAGATCCTGCCTGAGCTGGCAGACACGTCGTGGTGTGGCACCCAACCCAGGGCTTGTCCCTCAGTCCCACGGAGCAGCCGGGTGGCCACGTGCAACGCCCAGCCCGGGCCCCGGTGGTCGTGTCCTGCGCGTTACAAAGCAAGCGGCACCAAGGCAGTGTCCTTCCAGCCTGTGCTCTCCACCCAGGCTTTGTCTCTTCATGCCAGGAGACCCACTGGCACGGAGCAGGACCCATTGTAGGGGGAGGAAAAGCAGCCTTTCCAGAGATACCCAAGCAAGCTGTGGGCCACAGCAGCTGTGCCTGATTCCCGGAGCGGTGCTCGGGGTGCGGGGGGACAGAACAGCTCTCAGTGTCCTGCGTGCACGGGACTTGCTGGCTCGCAGCACATGGCAGCTGCACCCGAGACGTCTGCATCCCCCGACACGTGGAAACTCTGCTTGCCAAGGTGCCTCGGGACGCCGTGTATGCAGGGCAGCTCCATCCAGCTGAACCTCCCCTCTAATGCCAGCTGGTTTGGAAGGGGGCAGATGGTGCACGCTCCCCTGGCATCACGTCACAGTGGAGCAGCGCCGGCCGCGGGCCCTCTGCCCCTGCGGGCTGCATTTCCACGGCAGCCGCCGTCGGGATCTGGGTTTGCACGTGAAGCCTCAGGGAAGGAGCTCACAAATCTGGGTGCTGAGCGGCCTGGCCCAGCTCAAGTAGTGCTGCTGACTCCAGGCGGCTTGGCCTCCAGGAAGGAGCTGGACGGCAGCAGGATCCCGGTGGTGGGTGCTCGCCACGGACCCGCCTGTGCATCACCGTGCCCCAGGAGACGGCCCTGCTTTGCAGCTCCCCACGTGCATCAGCAGCGCCGGGAGCCGTACGAGACAGGCTCCCCACTGCAGCTCATTTCCCAGGCACGCGCCTGCTTCGTTAACACGCAGGGTCTTGGTTTCCCTCGCCTTTCCCCAGCATAAATCAGGAGTGGTGTTGATGGTGGGGCCCTGGCGTGACAGTGGCGGGAGGGAAGATGGAGCTTGCCAGTGCGCTCAGCGTGGAAATCGTGAGCGTCCAGTCCCCTCCTGCCCGCAAACATCCATGTCAAGAGCTGCAGCCGGCCCTGAGGGAGCGTTCGCTGATTGGAAATCATGCACCGCGCCCGCCCGCGTTCCCCGGCTTGGCTGCACAGCCCTGCCTCAGCACACCCAACGTGTGTGTGTGTGTGCGTGTGTGTGTGCGTGTGCGCGCGTGTGTGCGTGCGTGCGCGTCCACGCGCGCACGCACGGCGGGTGTATGTATGTGGGCATGTATGTGTGTATATGTACGTATGTGTATGTAAAGGTGTGCATGTCTGTATGTATGTGGTGTATGATAGACAGAGTCTTTGGGTTCGAGCTGATATCTTTTATTAGACCAACGTGGAGGTGGGTTGATGCTTCTAGCACGTTTTCGGATAAGCTTGCTGGAAAAATCAAGCCCCAGACCCGTACGGCTGACCCCAGAAGAAAGCTCCCAAACATGTATGTGGTGTAGGTATGCATGTGTGTGTGTATGTGTGCGTGTTTGCATGCATATTCACGTATGCACGTGCATGTGTGTTTGTAGATGTGTGTGTAGTATGTGTATGTGTGTGGATGGGTATGTGTGTGTGTGCATGTATTGGATGACAGTCTCATGCCCTTCCACCTGCTAGCTCCTGGCTGAGGGCATGTAGATAGAGAGAGCATCCTTGTAACAGGGGCCTGTGAGGAGTGAAAGGGCCCCATCCCCACATATCCCCAAAGCTGCGAGTGCCAGCCCAGCCCGTCTATGGCAGTAAGCCGGCTGAATGAACCCGTGTGGGCTCTGTGGTCCTGTCTCTCACACGCAGGACAGAGGGAAATAGCATTCCCCAAGGCTGCTCTTCGCTCCAGCACACAGGGCTCAATCCAGAGCTCATCAGGATTGGTGGCGGCCTTTCCCTTTGGCTCAGAGAAGCACCCTTCTAGAGACAGCACCCAGGGGAGAATGCAAGTTTAGGGAGGTACAAATAGGTCTCTGGGGGTCTCCATCCCCCGAAAGCTTCCAAGGCAGGAAGGAGGCCTGATGCAGCCTTTCCTCGTTAGCAGCCCTGAGAGCCACTCCCTGCAATGGCCTTCAGGACGTGAGAGCTCCGAGCTCGTTGCATGTCCTCTTCGGAGGGTGCACGGCATGTCACTGGTCAGCTGCCTCGCGATGGATGTCAGAGGTGGCTTTGCGGGGTGGGGGTTGGTGTCTCTGCAAGCAGGGAGGGGCAAGGAGGAAAGAGGCTGCGGGATGCATCAGGAGCTGCAGCAGGGAAGGCTCTGAGCATCCAATATTCAGTAAATATTCATGCAAAGGGAATGAAAAATCACTGGATCTGCTGAGGAAGCCTCGTCCTGTCTTCCGGGCTCATTGCAAAGGGCAGGGAGGAATAGGCTGGAAGCTGCATCCGTCCCCCGTTAGCTGGGGTGGGATTGCTCCCCTGTATGGAAGCAGGTGCTGAGCTGGTATCATTTGATGTAGCGTGGGGCAAGGGGAGCGGCTGAGGCCACCTAGGTGGACATCGATCCCAGGAAAAAAGACAGCAAGGGTAGTAGAGGAGTCGGTGGTTAAAGAGCAAAAGGGAGGGAGTGTAGACAGAGCCGCTCGGCGCAGAGAACTGGCCTTACCAGACAAACCCAGCGTCCTTTTGCAGGGAGATTGGATGGACGGTAGCCACAGAGGCCCGGGGCACTTAGACCTTTGTGAGACGTTTGCCCCTGCGGGACACAACACAGGGTCCTGATTAAATTAGCAGCACTGTCCTGCGTCCCCCAAATGCGTGGTCAGGGCATGAAGGACTCAAGAAGGAGATGTCAGCGGGGAATTATTGACCGGAGATCATTACTCAGCCTGATGCAGTACGGCCTGCCGGTGGGCAGTCTGGAAGCAAAGGTAGAAGTATCGCTGCTGGACTTCAGCCAGGTTCAGAAAGGATTGGGCACATTCTTGGAGGAAAGGGGCATTAGTTGCTACCTAGCATGGGAGTAAGGGGCACAGCCTCTGAATTAAAACTTCCTAGACCTTCAGTGCCGGAGGCTGCAAAGGAGGGAGGAAAAGAGGGAAAAACTTCTGCTCAGACCCAGTTCGCTCTCCCTTTCAGCCTCCGCTCTCCGCCCTGGTGCGGCACAGGAGACTGGGCAGGACGGACCTCTGGTCTGACCCAGCATGTTCTTAGTGGCAGACGCTGACCGGAGGGATGGACAGGACAAGGACGCGACAGATATCCAGAGCGGTCAGGACGGCAGCTTAGGCCCATTCAGATGGCATGGGTTTTCATGCAGACCGATGCCAAGTTAGATATCCAGGGGCAAAGCTGGCCGGTTGTGCCTGCGGCGCGGGGGACTGGGAAGCTGCAGCTTGGGGCCGTCGTGACCAGCAGTCGGGTGGGTGGCGAGTGCCGATTAGCTGGCGGCTCTAAGCAACACCTGGTGTTTTCACTCCGTGGGGGTTTTGTGGCATCTGTCTTGCCCGGTGGGGGCTTGATGGAGTCCAGAATCGCAGGGTGAAACTCCGGGGGAACTGCCAACCTTTTTTTCTATTCTGTGCAAGGAGCAGAGGAAGCCTCTGATTTTTCACGTCGTTTCCTCCAGAGACCCCGGTCCCTTCAAATGAATCCCAGTTGCCCCCAGAGATTTTCTGGTGTTGTCTCGGGCTGGTCATGACTTGCCAGGTGAGCCTCAGTGCTCATCCTGCCCCGATGGCCAGATGCGCAAGAGGATCTCGGGGCTTTCCCCGCCAGCAGCGAAACAGTGATGAGCGTAGCACATGTGATGGAGATGTATCCTTCCAGCATGGGACTCTGGCAGACCAGGCAGGGTAAGCCATGCAAAGAGGATGCTGGTGCAGCTCCTTTCATGTTTCCCGTTGCTGGAAGAGTCCAGCCCAACACGTAGCCCCCTTGCTCTTTGAACAGAGGAGCGGCCAGCCGTGGTTCAGCTCTGCCATCTGTCTGAGTTTTCATTAGCACCCTTCCGGGTTAGTGGGGAGTCGTGCACAGTGACCTTGCTGCAGAGCTGTGCTTGCCCAGTCCCGCGCCCACACATTTCCATAGAAACACAGAAAATGGGGGTTGGATGAGACCTCAGGAGTCACACCTAGTGCAGCCCCTTGCTCCAAGCAGGACCAGCCCCAACTACATCATCCCAGGCAAGGCTTTGATCTTAATAACCTCCACGGATGGAGATTGCACCGCTCTGGGTAACCTGTTCCAGGGCTTCACCACCCTCCACGTGAGGGAGTTTTTCCTCATATCCAACCTCAAACTCCCTTGCTGCAATGTGAGCGCAAGGTGGCAAAAGCCAGCAGCAAGGCAGCAGCCCTGGACTTCAGGAGGGCGGACTTCACTGAGCTCAGGAGACTAGTCGGGGAAGCGCTGAGGTCCCGGGGGGGAGGGGAGCCGGGCGTCCAAGGAGAGCGGTCACTCCTCAAGGAGATGATCCTCCGAGCCCAAGGGAGGTAATCCCAACACGGATCAAAGGGGGCAGGAGGGCACACAAGCCCCACGGCTCACCAAAAGCATCCGGGAAGGTCTCCTAGCTAAAAGGGAGACGCACACCCGATGGCAGGGGGGGCCATCCCCAGGGAGGACTGTACTGCGGTTGCTCGGGGATGCCGGGGGGGTCAGGGAGGCCAAGGCGGAGATGGGACTGGGACTAGCTTCCCGGATTAAGGACAACACGAAGTCCATTTTAAATACATAGGGGGCAAAAAGAAGGCACCGGGTAACGTGGGGCCCTGCAGACACACTAGGGAATCTGGTCGTCACGACAAAGCTAACCTATTTAACGACTTCTTTGCCTGAGCAGGGACCAGATCAGCCCCCACCGGGCCCCCTCAGGCCCCAGGGGAGGCGCACCCAGGCCAAGGGTCAGGGAGGATCTGGTCGGGGAACATCTGGAGGGACTGGACGTATTTACATCAGCCGGTCCGGACGATCTCCACCCCCGAGTGCTGAGGGAATCGGCTGCGGTCATTGCAGGACCCCCGGCACGGCTGTACGAGCACTTGTGGGGCTCTGGTGTGGGGCCAGAGGACTGGAAGAGGGCTAACATGGTTCCCATCTTCAAAAAAGGAAGGAAGGAGGACCCAGGAAACTATAGGCCAGTTAGTCTTACCTCAATCCTGGAGAGGCTTTTTGAGAGAATTATCCTGGCACATGTCCACGAGGGGCCGGGGGGGAGATCATGCTTAGGGGCAACCAGCACGGGGTCATCAGTGGCAGGTCCTGTCAGACCAACCTGGTGCCTTCTAC
>NW_017728947.1:112148299-112161758 GCF_001723895.1 Crocodylus porosus | reverse complement strand
GATCCTCCCCCTCTGTGCGGCACTGGTCAGGCCGCAGCGGGAGGACTGCGTCCAGGTCTGGGCGCCGCATTTCAGGAGGGATGTGGACAGCATGGAGAGGGTCCAGAGGAGGCCACCCGCATGATCGGGGGCAGCAGGGCAGGCCCGACAAAGAGAGGTGACGGACCTGAACCTGTTCAGCCTCCACAAGAGAAGGCTGAGGGGGATCTAGTGGCCTGTTACAAACCAGTCAGGGGGGACCAGCAGGCACTGGGGGGGTCCCTGCTCCCCCGAGCACCGCCAGGAGTGACCAGGAATAGCGGTCACAAGCTGGCAGAGGGGAGATTCAGACTAGACATCAGGAGGCACGACTTCACGGCCAGGGCGGCTAGGGTCTGGAACCAACTTGCATGCGAAGCGGTGCCGGCTCCTGCCCTGGGGGTCCTTAAGAGGGGACTGGACGAACACCTTGCCGGGGTCGTTTGCCCCCAGTACTCTTTCCTGCCATGGCAGGGGGTCGGACTCGATGAGCTACTCAGGTCCTTTCTGACCTGACCAACTATGAAACCACGAGACTATGAGCCCGTTGCTCCTTGTCCTGCATCTGCCCCCGCTGAGACCAGCCCAGCTCCATCCTCTTTGGACCCCCCTGCAGGGAGGTGAAGGCTGCTATCCAGTCCCCCCTCGGTCTTCTCTTCTGCAGACTAAATAAGGCCCGTTCCCTCCACCCCTCCTTGTGAATCACACCAAGGTTCGGGGAGGCCAGCTCCTCATCAGGGAGACTGCGCAGGCAGGCCAGCCTGGGCCAAGCAGCCCAGCAGCTACACCTGCAATAAGCTGCCAGCTAAGAAACTCTGCCCCGGTTTAGGAACAGTGAGCGTCTCAGCCGGCTGCTGGGCACGCTGCCTACCCATTTAGTACCAGCTGGGGCCATGGGTTTCCAAGCCTCAAGTCAACAGCTCTGATGTAGGCTGCTGTGACAAGTTTCCTGACTCTAGACCCCTTTGGTTGTCCTTGTTCCTGACCCTGTTTTTTGGCTTTTCTTTGGATTTCAGCTTTGGATTTCCCTGATGGATGTGTGCTCTGGTTTCTGACTGTGTTTGGACTTCTGCCTCTGGGTTCCCCACCCCTGGACTTGGTAGATCAGCTTCTCACCTTCTGGATACTAACCCCAACTTGTCTTGCGCTCAAGCAATGTCCATTGCTGCAATTCTCCATCCAGACCCACATCCCTTCCTCAAAGATCCAGTTCCCACACCAGACCGCCCTAACACTAACCAGCACATCACCCTCCAGGTCTTAGGGACCTGCAGACACACAATCCCTCTTCCCACCTCCAGAGATACTTCATGTGCAGTCCCAGAGTTTGAAACACCAAACAGGCTTTCCAACAGGCAGGGAGGGAAGAAAGTATCAGGGAAAGGGAGCACGCGTGAGGGCAAGTGTCTGCATGTAGATACATGTACACTTGCTTGTGTGCAGAGCTTTTGGAAGAAAAACGGGCTCCGTGCTTAGCTCTCTGAGGAGACGTCCTGAGTCCTGTGTCCTGCGGGCCAGGCTCTGTGTCCGTCCCCTGCAATGAGAAAGCCGTGCCATGTAGTTGCAGTGGGAAGTCCTGGCCACAGAGGGAGAGGTGTATAGAGCCAGTCCCTTGTGTGCTGATATTGGGGCCAGCGCCTTATCCCCTGGGGAGGCGAAGCAGAGTGGAGCAGCAGGGGGATGTGTCCCTGGCCACCTCTTGCCAAGCAAAGGCGTGCACTGTATCCCCCGGGCCGCCTTTCCAGGGTTTTTCCCCCAATACAGCAGATTGCACTGCTGAACCCAGGGAGCATGAACACATAGCCAGGGCCAGGTCAGACGGCTGAAAGTGCACGCTTCTGAGCAGCCGTGGATGCAAGGGAACCAGAGTATCCTTAAGGACAGGTCCCTTATGGGGGCTGTGTTTGAGACCAGACAAGCCTTTCCTCCTCCTGCCTGCACTCCTCGTGGTCTTGGCCCAGGTGTCGATGCAGGTCCTGGATGGCCAGGGGCTGGCGTGGGTGCTGGGTCCCCCTCGCTCGCCCACTGGTGTCACCTTGGTGGATTTCTCCCAGGAACCGCCAGGCCGAGAACGACCTTGGTATTGCTGTGGCCTTCTTGATGATGGGGTCATGTGCCAGCAATGATAACACATCATTTTCCATGACAGATCTGATTCCCTGGGGGAGGGGGTTTCCTCTTAAATTCAAAGTCATCTCAGTTTCAGGTAAATCTGGTACCAGGAACCCGTGAGAGGCCAGAGTCACCAGACAAGGGGCAGCACTGCAGTCAGAAAGGAGAAACGAGCTTGCGGGTGATTGGCGTCCATGGGCTCCAACATCTTATGCCTGCAACGCGCCTTGCTGAGCGGAGAGCGTCACCGCGAGGTGTGGGCTCAAACACGTGCCGGTCGGTGTGCTCAGCTGCCCCCCGGATGCCTGCAGTCAGAGCTGGCACGGCCCCTGTCTTCGCCCGCTCTCCGCGCACGCATCGGCATGACAGATCCATTAGCATTGCTGACGGTTGACTTGGCTAACGGGCGCAGCTGCCAGCTGGCTTGTGCCGGGAGCTCCTTCCCCACAGCCCCCGGTTGTGGAGGAGAGCATGTCAATCAGATCGCAGCCCTCTGGTGCAGTTACCGGTGCCAACACAGCCCAAAGCAAGGCTTCTTCCATCACCTCCCCGCGCTAGGGGACACCCAGAGCATAGCCATGGGCAGGCCGGATCTGATCCGGCATCTGTCCTCCGGCACCTGGTTTTGACAGGAAGCAGAGGCAGGTGCTTCAGGGAGAAGGGCAGTAACCCTGCGGTAAGTAGATGCAGGACAGTGCTCTTGCACTGCCCCTCGGGGTCTCCTTTAGTCCGTCCCAGTGAGACTGGCCTAAACCCTAATGCATGAAATTAAATATCCCTTCAGGCCAACGTTACGCGTTAACACCTAAAGCCACGGAAATGTCCCCGTCCTTTTTGAATCTACCTGTGTTCTTGCACAGATCCTTTTCTTTGGCCCCTGGCAGATGTGCCGGGAAAGGTATGATGGGATCTAACGTGTGATCCACGCACTCGCGCTTACTGCCGCATGTGGGATCATGCATCAGATCCCGTCACCCTTTATTGCCAGTGCAGGAGGAGCTCAGGATCACAATCCTTCTGCGCCAGCAAGTAACAGGCTCCTCTGACTGGGAGCCTGGATCACCTAACAGGGCTCCCAGCCATAGGAGCTTGCTACTTGCTGGCGCAGAAGGATCATGGTCCACCTGGCCACACGTTCAATTAATGACATCATAGGAACCAGCCATGAAGTCATTACATATTATTTGTGGAATAAGTTTGTAGCTTATTCCTTGTGTTATGGCGCCATTAATTGCTTTAATATGGGGCCAGGTCACAACTAAAGATGTGATTAACTGAGTCAAAGAATCACAGAAAACAAGGACGGGAAGGGATCTCAGGAGGTCACGTGTAGTCCAACCACCTGCTCAAGGCAGGACCAGCCCCAACTACATCATCCCAGCCAAGGCTTTGTCTAGCTGGGTCTTCAAAACCTCCAAGGATGGAGGTTGCACCACCTCTCTGGGTCACCTGTTCTGGTGCTACCTCCTAGTGAGAAAGTTTTTCCTAATATCTAACTTCAGCTTCCCTTCCTGCAACTTGAGGCCATTGCTTCTTGTTCTGTTGTCTGCCACCATTGAGAACAAGTTAATTATGTCTCAAATGTAACATCCCAGAGGCCTTTCTTTCAAACTTGCCACCTTTTCTTCACCTTGAACATCCTTTGTAAGGTCTCCTTCCTCTTTGTCTGGGCTCCCTGGACTCCCTGCACTCTCACCTTCCTGCGGCGAGCCCTGTCCCACACCGCAGTTCATTCTGCTTTCTCTGAGAGTAGGGAACTGCCATGGAAACACGGTGCCCGGCAAGTGGTTGACCTTCCAGCCCGCCGAGGCCTGGGATACGAGCAGTTCCCAGGACCTGCAAGCATTGCAGCAGCCTCACTGCAAACGAAGGCAGCTGTTCAAACAGGAGTAATCTGCCCTGCTCTAAGCCAGCGGCAAACTGGCTGAGGAGCATTTGTGCAGGTGACTCTGGCACCAGCTGAGCTTAAATGCTGGTTTTCATTAAACCCACACAATTTGTGCATGCATAGACCAGGGTGCGGGGAAGGCAGCTGTAGGACCGGGAAGAGCAATTCGTTTTGCCCTTTCTAATGCCTGGCTTTTTGTCCAGGTTACTGCTTGCAAAGCAAAATAGGAACGTGGAAAACCCAGTGCAGGCCACCTGCAAGGCCCATGCCCAGTGCCTGGTTATGTGCAGACACGCACCGTAGCTTGCCACGTCCTGGGTCTGTGTGACGGCATGCTCTTGGAATCCTACCTGGCTGCAGCCCTGGGGAAGGATTTCCCTTCAGGTCCCCTCTGCCCCCCGTTCACTGAGCCGCAGCAAGCCCAAGGGCTGGTGTGAGCACCATTCAGGAGCACTGGATGCCAGTGTTGCCCAGTTCCCGTGCTAGCTGGGCAATGCGTACCCTGATAGCCATTAGCAGTGCCAACCCCTTCCCTGGGCACCAGCTGTGAGCCATGCAGATCAGGCTGCCACAGCTGCCAGTCGAAACCAGAGGCTAGCAGAGTAGATCTCAACCCTCGTAACCTCCAAGCCCCTCCATAGCTTTTGTGAATTTTGGAAATGGGAACCCCATTCAAAAGCTGATTTCTATTTTACAGTGCTTCCCTGGGGGCAGGGGAGCAGCCAGAAAGAGACAAGCTTGTGCTGAGATCCTTGCCCCTCCATCACACATCTGCGCGGGGAGCGGAGGGAGTGGCTGGCTTTCATCGGGAGCCGGTGCATTCGGTTTGCAGCCCAAACCGAGCCCAACTTTTCTGCCTGTTGCAGCTGCTCCCTGCTTTGGGTTCAAGTCTCTGCTGAAGGGAAGACAAAGCAAAGTGTCAAAGCAATCCCATGTTTCAGGCATGTGTTTGGTAGCCGTGTTGGTCTGAGGCAAAAAGAAATGCAAAGATCTATAACTCTTGGTTCAGAGAGGATACCTTTTATTAGACCAACTGAGAAATTGCTAAAAAAAAATGTGAAATTATCCAAAAGCTTGCAGAAAAAGATAATTTTCTTTTCTTTTCTTTTCTTTTTTGCCATTTCTCGGTGTAATAAAAGGTATCCTCTCTGAACCAAGAGGTTTAAATTTTTGCAAAGTAATCCCTTTCCTTTCAACATGCTGGGGGGAAAATGTGCCTGGGAGTCCAGCTCTACCGTCCCCAGACCAGCTACGACTCCTACAGCTTCAGGACTGCCAGGCTGGGAGCAGGGTGCTCTGGGACCTGCCATTTGAGCCCAGAGAGCCATGGCCAGAGCCCTGCATAGCAGGAAGCCTACCAGTCGTGCTCAATGGACTAGACGAGGTGCTTTGGTCCCCTGATGGGTGCGTTCGGGGTCTCTCGCACTGCCTTCCCAGCCCTGTCTCCAGCCTCGTCTCCCCGAGGGAGCTTGCAGCAAAGACAGGTCGCTCCACATAGCTGCTTTGCATTACCTGCTACACGACAGGCATGTCTAGACAGCCAGCCAGATATGGAGTCACTCCCAGGCGTCACTTCTGTGTAGGATGCCCACATTCAGGCCTGAATGTCGGGGACGTGTCTCTAATCCATGCAAACAGCAAAGAGTATGCCTATTGATAGGGATCCCTGTGAGATGCAGGCCAAGGATGGCCAGCTGCTGCATGGGGCACCAAAATGGAGTCGGGGGCCCTCCGTTGTGTAATAACTGTGGATTATTCCTGTTGTGTTGTGCCACTGATTGCATGATTACGTGGCCAGGTTGCTACTTAGGATGTGATTAATTGGTTAATCACGTCTTAAGTGTAACGCCTGCCAAGGGCCTGCGTGGCTGGAGGCTCAGCCCCCCTGTGCCTGCTCCAGTAGCCCAGGGTGCAACTTAGATACCCCTTGGAGGGACAGGGTCAGAGTGGCACTGGGGAGGGGGTTGGCGCTTAACTTGTGGTGCATCAACCAAAACATTTAGCTGCCCATCACAGAGGCCTCGCTAGGGTGGCCACTGACCCATCCCCAGAATATAGGAACTCCTTGCCACCCCTCCCACAGCCCTTTCAGTCTCTGAAATCCCAGTACATACCCCCCACAAACCTGCTCCCAGCTCACTCCCCCATTAGTGCTCTTCCACCATGGTTTTCAGGCACTTACAGAGCGATGATGCCCATGCCCCATAAATCAGGGCCTGCAATATGCTGCCAGCCGTTGTGAATTTAGAAATCGCATCGATAAAGGTTTGACTGTTCAAAAGCCTCCCTGAGATCCACAGATAGGAAAGAGCCTGGGGAAGATTTATGGTGGTATAAAAATGCGTTATGAAGATTGCCCTGGGAAAAAAAATGCCATGGTGAGATGCTAATGATGGGATTGTACATGTAACACGCTTGTGCTGGGTCCCTACACTAATTGCTGGTGTGATTGAAGTGCAGCGTGTGGTTTGTCATAGGGCTGCGCTCCCAATATTGGTTATTCCCTGGTCCGGGTTTCCTGGTGTCTAGTACAGCTGGGATTTGGGTCCACTGCTTCATAGGAGGGAGGGGAGCAGGGCGCAGTGTTGCATTAGGAGGTGCATGTGGCTGGGCACTGGATTATTCAGGCTGTCTGCTCTGCATCTCTGCTAGGATGCTGTCGCCACAGCTTTGCCTGCATAGCTCTAGCAGCAGCACCCATGTCGTGTAGACCAGCCATGAGGATCCATTTGTGCAGGGTTTGGGGAGGCGTTGGACTCTCCCGCATCAGCAGGACATAGCTCCCGCAGGAATGGTTCAGTAGGTGGTTTCTCGTGGCCCCTTCCTGCCCTATGGTTTATCATATTATGATCTGGCCTTCTCTGCATTGCCATCTCGCCTCAACCTCTCCGCAGATCCCCCACCCTGGCCTGACCCCAGGCCCGCACCGCACCCTGGCTGGACCCTTTGCCTTGCAGTCCAGCCAGTCCCAGGCCAAGCAGGGTCTCTGCTGCCCCTCTCTGTGACTGCTGGGCCTGGCCAGCCGTGCAAAACCGAGCAGGGGCTTGGGCACAGGTCCTAATTTTGTGGATCACCGATAGGGCGTGGGTTCATGCCAGGTAGCGTCAATCCACCTCACCGCCAAAGCGCAGATCTCACTGCAGAAGGGGCTTGGTTTTCATTTTGGAAATGGCTCTTTCCTACTGCAAAGAGCTGACCCCAGGAGGCCCAGGGACCAGCTGGCACCAGATCACCTCGGCCTGGGGGCTGACACCAAGTCCTGCCTTTGTTCCCTCGCAGAAAGGCTGCGCGGGAAAACCCTCATACAGCTAACCCCAGGGATGGCATCCCCAGAGCTTTGCATGAGAGCAAGTGGGTCAAACATACAGCCCATAGAGCTGTTCCTCCAGCCTCCTAATGGCTGGGAATTCGGGGCTGGCCTGGGGTCTGCCCCAGAAGTCAGGGTCACGGGGACCCATTGGGGACAGCCTTCAGTGGCAGGGGCGAGCACTTGCCCTACCACTGTCCCTTGTCCTGCCGTCACCACCACTGTCCCCACTGCCACCAGGGGCCTGGGGAAAGCAATCCTGGGTGCAGTATCAGTGCCTTTAATGCCACACCCATTTACACCCAGAGAGGGTTTGGCCCCCACGGCACGGCATTCCCCAGGGAATGACACCATGGGGCCTGATCCTGGTATCACTCCTCCACGCCACTTCTTCTCCAGGTGCAGCTTGTGGTGCAAACCAGAGGCAGGCCTGGGAAACGGGCCTCAGCCCCTTATGCTTTGTGCAGGGTGGGGAGGGGGTGCATTTGGGCAGGCTGCATCACTTATTAGCAATGCACTCCCTGATTAACTCCACAGCCCTAATGACTGGCAGCATAAATCTCAGCGGAGATGCAGAAATCACCCAGGCTGCGCGAAAGCTCTTTAAGACAGCAGCCACAAGGTCATTTGCTGGGCCATTAAGCTGCTGCCCCTGGTTTACAAGCTAATGTCCCTGAGCCCTGCACTCCTTTATTTTTAATTTCAGCCCGGCCAGCGCTGTGTTGCCAGGCACCAGGCGATGGTGACCTGGCGTCCCCTCCTGCACCGTCAGTCACAGTCATATCCTCCCATTTCCCTTGTTGTGCCAGCCACTGGCAGGGATCTGTAGGAAGATGCTAAGGCAGAAAAATCAACTCGCAAGCCCTGACCAAAGGCGAGACTCTGCGAGACCGTCATACAGAAGCACCAGGGCTAACGTCGGCTATGCAGGGCACGCTGCCGGCAGAGAAGTCAAGCGAGACACCTGTCACTGATGCGGGAGTGGGCGAATTTGCCTTTGCATCTCAGCTGTCTCCGGAGAGATGGGGGGAGCCAGCTGAGCTGCACGCCCGGCCGATGCTGAATGACGTCTAACAGGGCAGCTGGGCAGCAATTCGGACTCAGCCCTTGTCCCCAGAGTCAAGACGGGGGTGGGGAATAGCTTGTACTGGACCGAGTTGTGTCACTGAGGCTCAGAGGCAAGCTTTGAGGCTTCAAGCAGCCGTCATCACGTCTAGGAAAGCAGCAAAGTCCAGGCTCGCACAAGTTAGAGGAGAGGCTCCAGCTCATCCCGCTTGCGTTAAGAACGTGACCACCTGAGAGGCAAGGAGGCCATCGCCTCTGCAACAGGTTGCAACCAAATAGCAAGTCTGATGCCGGTCCATGCAGCTCAGAGGTGTGAGGCGAGATCAGGTCTTTCACTAAACCAGCTTGCAGAGCCAGGAGAGATGGGAGACGAGCTCTGGGGCCTCTAGCACCCGCCTCTGCTGGAAGGAGCTCTCTGCCATCGTGCCTGTGGTCTGTAACGGAGAGGAGATGGACGTGCTCCATGTTTCTGGCCGCAGAGGGTAGCCAGCGATCCTGGTTAGGGTGCGAGATCCAGAGCCTGCATACAGGGACATCTCCGCCACGTTCCCAGACAAGAACGGGGCACGTGGCAAAGCGGCTGCGCGTGGTGCCGTCGGCCTGTCCGTGCAAGGCAGAGACTAGCATGTACGCGTGCGACCAGGAGCGCAGCACGGGCTCCCAAAGCTGCCGGGTGTGCCCAGCTGCCCTCACCAGGAAGCACACTCAGCCCAGCCTCCACAGGTGAAAGACGCCCCCGACACCTCCCTCCACGGCACTCAGCGCAGTCACAGGTGCGTGGGGATTGGCACAGGAGGGAAATGTCTGCCAGCTGTTCGTCATAGCCTCCCACCCACCCCTGCCGCTTGTAAAAGGGGAACAAGACCCAACCTTGTACCCCGGCTGCCTCATCCTTGGTGTGTGCCTCTACTGGCCTCTCTGGCTACCTGACCTGACCTGGCTTGCCCGTGGACCCTGAGTTCAGCCTCACCCTTTGGCTCCCTGACCTGACTCTGGTTGGATCTCCTGGATCCCTGACCCAGCTGGCCTCCTGGCCCTGACCTGGTGTCCCAGGCACGTCTGCTGACTCCTTGGCTCCACTACAGTCCAAATCTTCAAACTCCCCCTGGATCCTGGTTGCTTCTTGCAACCATGGTGGCCCCAGACCTGGCATGACACCACCTGCCACACGGGCATTGTCACCTGCCCCACTGCCCCTCCCTGCTGCACCTGTAAGGAAGATGGGAGTTTTAGAGGGGGATTGGCAGTGCTTCTTTTTTTTATGTAAAGCCAGGACATGGAGCGGGGACTCTAGGGACCCAGATCTTTGCCACTGGCTTCCTGTGTTACCTTGGGCACATTCCTCTGCCTCCTTGTCCCCACCCTGACTCTTCTCTGTAAAAGTGTCTGGGCCTGGGGCTGCTGTCTGTGTGTGCCCGTACGCAGAATAATGTAGTTCTTGTGGGAGGCATCAAAGCGACATTACTGAGACACCTGGGTTACATGATGTTGGAGCATTATTCTAATATTATAAAAGTCTTAGTCTGTCTGCAGTGTTTATTCGCACTCTGATTGGCTGTCTTGGCAAGAACTGAAAGGGAGGGGAGGTGGAGGGGGGGAGGAGAGGGGAGGGGGCAGTTCCTGTTAGCTGCGGCCACCACCCCGCTGCCGCCACCCTGCGTCTGCAGCCACCGTATTGGGGCCATGCCCCCAGCTGTCCGCCGCCATGCTTAGGCCCGTGGTCACCACCAGGCCACTAGGTGTGGGGCAGCGGTGGCATGGGCACAGCGGAGGCTGCGGAGGGGAGTGGGCCCAGACCCAAAGCTGCAGGGAATGGGAAGGGGGAACAGGATGGGGCTTAAGGACGGCCCTGACACTCCCTGGTGGTTACCTTAATCCTGCCTTGCTCTTACTCCAGCCTCTCAGAGTCGGACCCTGCTGCCTTACCAGCAATGCCTTGGTGGTATTAATCCAGAGGAGAGGCTGCCCTTGAAGGTGGTGAGCTCTGGGCGCTCTCTCTATAGTTTGTTCTTCCTTGGGCTCAACTTGGCCCAGCTGGTTCAGGGCTCAGACCCTGCTGCCTACAGTCTCTCAGCCCTGGGCTCCGACCCCACTGCACTGGGGCTTTGCCTGTCCTCAACACCGGCTCTCCCTGTGCGGTTCTGGCCCCTCTCGATACAGGCTTTCTACCTGAGGATCAGCCCTCTCTGGCTCCAGTTGCTTTAAGGGCTAAATTTGTGGCCTCCGTCCTCCCCTACAGCCATGCCCAGGCCTCACAGATGTTTCGTCAGTGATCTTTGGGTCTTTAGCGGCCTTGTCCCTCTTGGCTTTAGCCCATCGTTGTTCTGGCTGCAGGCCTCCAGCCCTGGCCTGCTTGTTCTGGCTTAATTTTTTTTGGCCTCCACCTTCCCTGTATCTCCGTCCCCAGGTTCCCCAGCTCTGTCCCAGGGTTTGTTCCAGCCCCTTGGGGTCCCGGGCCCTGGCAAGGTAGCTCACAATTTATCCTAGCTCCCTGGCATCCCTGACCCAGGTGATGCTGCTGACAGGTGGGCCCAGCCAGCCCCCACCCAGCATCCCTGGCCCAGGTAAGGCTGTTCTCAGTCTATCCCAGCCCCTGCCCACCCCCTGGCACCTTTGACCCAGGGCAAAGCTACTCCCCATGTAACCCAGCCCCCGGCACCCCTGGCCCAGAACAAGGCTGCTTTTGCTTTGTCGGCCCCTAGCCCTTGAACTAGGCTAAGCCCCTTGAGTACCTGCCTCTGCAGGGCCACCGTCGTCTGCCTCTAAACCGATTGTCTTTAGCCTCATGCAGCCTCCTGGATCCCAGATCTGGGAAGGTCTTTATTTGGGCTTCAGGCTCCCCTACCGTGGGGTACTTTTCACGCACCCCGACCTCTGGCCGCCACACCACCCCCACCAGCTGCACCCATTCCTCTGCGCCAGCTCCCATGCGCTCATAAGCCCCTGTTACCAGACTTAACACTAGGCTTTAGATAATGGCACTGAATTCATAAAAGCTTGAACAAGAATAGCCTGCTCCTTGAAGAGAGCGTTTATGGAGCACAGCAATTTGTAATTTCACGTATGCGACAAGGGACAGAAAAAAAACAACTCTGCCTAAGCTAAGACACAGGCGAATAAGACACGGCGACAACACACAACTTAGTCTAACTTAAAATACAATATAATAAGCTAAAAAGACAACAGAAAGCCTTGCATGGGGCTTGCATAGTCCTAAGGGCAGCATGGCTCCTTGCAGCCAGATATTCAGAAGGTCTTTCTAGGAGATCCACAGGTCTCCTTAGGTGGTGAAGGCAGTCCCATGGCCTCGTCTTTGCCTGGGTTGTTATAGGGATCTGCACCCCCATCTCCCCCTTGGGCCCTCACATGTCCCAGGTCTCTCATGCATTCAACATCGCTGTCTCTTGCCAGTTCTTAGGTATTTCAGTCTCTCCCCCTTACAGGTTTTACTTGAAATGCAAATGTAGTCCCCTGCCTTCTTCCCCTCCCCTGCTACCTCAGGTGACACACTTAACATCTGTCGTGGTAGCTTCAGCCCCCACTTGTGATGACTGTGTCAGGTCTTTGCCCACAGCCCACTCCGAGGGCTCTCAGGGTCCCAGCAACTCCGACCCTGTAGCCTCCGGCTCTTGCAGCTTCCCCAAAAACCAGTGTTGCCAGCCAGGCCATCAGGTAATTCACTCCCAGCAAGAGTCAGGGCCAAACTGAGCTCCCTGGCTGAGGGACTTCAAAGTGGGTCGTGAATATGACTCTTCCCCGGGTGATCACCCTGTGACCCTCACTGTAGGCAGGTGCCGGAGGGTAAAAGGAAGTCACGTAGGAGGCTCTGGCCCCAGAGGGATCCGAATCCACAGCCCCTGCCTCCCAGGACAGTGCCCGAACCACCAGACTACCAGTGAGACCCGGGTAACTTAGCCTGGTGCTAGCAGTGCCCCCAAGCCCCATCTGGGCATTCACCCTGGCCGCTTGTGCCTGCAACGGGATGTTGCTGCTATCCTCATGTTCTCACAGATCTTGCCAAGAGTCATTGAATCAGAGACCCTTGCATAGTCAAAGAAATAAAGCTCGCAGCGAGGGTGCATACCGTGATCTGCCGCTGGGATGCAGACTCAGGGTAGCATAGCGTATCAGAGCTACCCTCTGGCATCTGGAAAAGTCCCTTTGGAGTGGGGAACACTGCAGACTTGTTCTGTTTCCTGCACCAGGCTGATAGTCTACTTAGGAAAAGCAGGGGTGGGACTCTATCAGCATTTCACAGCAGCAGTCGGTGCTCAGGTCACTTGTGGCCTGGCGTTAGGTGCTGGAGTTTGAAGCTCGGAGCCTCTTTGTCCACTGAGGGTGCAAATTGTCACTTAGAGAGTGGGAGGTCCTCACACCCGCCAAGGCTTAGTATGGCGCCTGGCACAAGTACTCTCCATACCCCGGCAATGAGCCCCACGCTTGGGAGGGAAGATCCTGATGGCCCCTCCAGGGGAAAGAGAACAGCTGGGGGGTGCGGGGGCTGCTCCGGGGGGAGATGTAACACAGGGACCTGCTCCCCTGCAACTCGGGTCTGCGCCGCTGCAGAATCGGGGTAAGGGAGAGATGAAAACCAGCCCAGTGGGTCTGTGCAGTCAAAGGGGAGCCTGGGCCCATTGGCCAGGTGGCTGCAAAAGGGCTCATGCACCCTGAGCTGCCTTGGCCAGCCTCCGTGGAGGTGCAGCCTTTTCCTAAGGAGGTGCACCTCATGCACGCCAAGGGCCTTTCTGCAACCCTCACCCCCATGTGGACCCCCATTGATGCAAAAGGGGCCATTCGAGCTCTCAAAATCTGGGTGACAGGGTCTGGGCCTCACAAGTCCCGTGAGGCATCTCCACTGCACACGCCCGTGGGGCCAGAACAGGGCCAGAGGCACAAAGCCCCAAGTCCCTGGGGGGAAGCAGGCACCCAACTCCTCCTGCTCTACAAGCCAGTGGGAGGGAGGCACCCACCCCAGGGTGTTGTAATCGATGGCAGTCACTCATCATGGTGCCCTGTGACCAGTGGGGTCCCTCAAGGCTCTGTCCTGGGACCCATACTGTTCATCATCT
>NW_017728947.1:112146933-112148199 GCF_001723895.1 Crocodylus porosus | reverse complement strand
GGGGGCAGCAGGGCAGGCCCTACGAGGAGAGGCGACGGGACCTGAACCTGTTCAGCCTCCACAAGAGAAGGCCGAGGGGGGATCTGGTGGCCATCTGTAAACTTACCAGGGGGACCAGCGGGGAATGGGAGAGACCTTGTTCCCCTGAGCGCCTCCCGAAGTAACAAGGAATAATGGCAGAGTGTAGATTCAGACTAGATGTCGGGAGGCGCGACTTCACAGTCAGGGCGGCTAGGGTCTGGAACCAACTTCCAAGGGAAGTGGTGCCGGCCCCTGCCCTGGGGGGCTTTAAGAGGAGGCTAGACAATTACCTGGCTGGGGTCATATGAGCCGAGTTTTCTCTCCTGCTCAGGGTGGGGGGGTCAGACTAGAAGATCTGCAAGGTCCCTTCCGACCTTACTTCTATGAATCTATGAATCCACACACCCAGGAGGTCTAAACCTGAGCAGATGGGCCAAGGCCACCCAGGAAAGTCTGCCGTGGAGCTGGGAATTGACTTTCAGCCTCTCGCCGGCTCTGTGGTTGCCCTAGTCATGGGACTCTCCGCAGGGGCAGCATCCAAGACTTGCTAATGGTCATGCAAACACCGAGGGTGGCATGAGACCCAGACTCCTAGTGCTATGCCACAACCACTGGGCAGTGCTGCCTCCAGCCTGGGCATGAGCCCAGGTATGTGCTCCTTGGTGCACGTGAATGCCCTGTGTCCCCTGAGGATTGCTAACCTGCCTTTTGTCACCTTCTGTTTTCAGAGCCAGCTTTCCCAGGCGCTGAATGGGTTGTCCGACAGAGCCAAGGAAGCGAAAGAGTTCCTAGTGCAGCTGCGAAACATGGTTCAGCAAATCCAGGTATGGTCCCGTCCCATCCTGACAGGGAAACACCCCTCCACACATGCCCTGGGCATGTTGCTATGCCCTGACAGGGGCCTCTTCTGCTGTGGCTTTGTGACTTTCCTGACCAAATGCACAGAGCCAGCCCCTTCAGTGCCACCTTCTGCAGCCCTCCGCTGTGCCCGCACTGCCAGGCTGGCCTTGCTGCTCACCTCCGCTCTCTGGGGTTGTTCAGCCAGCAAGAAGCAGCTCCCGCAGCCAGGCTCCCAAGCACCTGGGCTGGGCATGGGGCAATGCTGACTCCAGGTGCCAGTTTGGGGGCTGACGTAGGGTCTGGTGTCCTCAGGACAGCCGATGACCCAGTGGGGGAAGTCACTGCTTAGAAGACGCTTTCTTCCAGCCTCTCTGGCCAAGTGGAGCCGCATCAGTGAGTCCGTCT
>NW_017728947.1:112091896-112146833 GCF_001723895.1 Crocodylus porosus | reverse complement strand
CGTTTGCCTCCAGCCTGCCATGCTTCCCCGTTTCCCCTGAGCAGGGCTCGCAGTGCAGATAAAACCAAGCCGCTTGGCAAAGGTCTATATAGCTTTCCTCCTGCCCCTGATAAAATAAGCCCCTTCCACTCACTTCCACTGGGTGCAGTGGAGATCGGCTGCTCGGGAAAGTAGGAGTTTGGGGAACCGTCCCGGGTGGTCAGAGCTGTCAGGAGCACCCCCTTCTCCCACCCAGCAGGGCTCTCAGGGTCCATCCAAGCCCTGTACCCATCCTCCTGGCAGCCGAGGCTTTATGGACATGATCACCTCACTGGGATCTTGGCAAAGCTGCGCGAAGGTGCCCAGCTCCTGGCAGCCCTCCCCTCTGCTCTCCATGCCTGAGCTACGCTCCCTGCAGAGGGGCTGGGGATGTGCCACCAGGACAAGCACAGGCAGCTGCGGCAGAGATTTGCAGGGGGAGCTGGGTTGCATGCGCCAGCCCGCGGCGGCAAGCCCCTGCCCTTCTCACGGGGCGCCTGGTATTTATGGGGCAGCAGCAGGTCAGTGGTATTGCTCAACCCTTGAAACACTGGGACAGGTCTCCTCCCCCAGTTCTTCCCATTCCTGTCCTGTCCTTGCCCAAGGAGACTCATCTTGGTCTTCTGCAGCACGATACCACCTGGCTGCCTTAACCCTTTGCCCTCTGCACTCCTGGTTCCTTCCCCTACCACTGACTGTGTGCCCCACCTGCTGCGCCAGCCCACAGCGAAAGCCATCTCTGCTCTCATAATATTGCCAGGTCCCAGCCCAGCTCTCAAGGCAGAGAGCTGCAGATGCAGGAAGAGGACTTCATCTCCTCCCGACCCCCTTTGTGCACTGAACCCAGGCTAGAAGCCCTGCCCTGAGACCTAAAAAAACCTGGATGCTACTCATTCACCTCTGGGATAAACGTGGGTGGACGGAGTGTGGACCTGGTCATTGCTCTCGAGCTTACTCCTTGTAGCACCTTGGTTCATAGCGGGACCAACACAGTCAGGCTCTTCTCAGCATCGAGATTTGCCATCCCCTGCAGGAGTCAGTGCATGTGCCATTACACAGGCCCTACAAGCAGATCCTTACTGGTACAGATCCTTTTGCACTGAGCAGTCGCACCCTACTCTGGCCAAAGCCTACAGGGATTCCTGGGAGCGTTGCCTGAGAGCGCGTTGCTGGATTTGGCCCGGGTTTGTGTGATAGCTGAAAGGCCCATTTCTCCCATGGGGAACTGCGAGCAGTGATTAGCAGTCCCTCGTCCCCTCCAGGGTCCGGAGCCCCACTCCCCCCGTGGAAAGGTGCTGGTCGAACCCCGCGGCTGTGAGCATGTGCTGTGTCCCACAGGAGAACAGCGTGGAGTTCGAGGCCTGCCTGGTGGCTCAGTGCGACGCCCTCATCGACGCTCTCAACAGGAGGAAAGCCCAGCTGCTGTCCCGCGTCAACAAGGAGCATGAGCACAAGCTGAAGGTGAGTCCTGCGCGTTCCTTCGTAGGGGGCTGAGCATCCGACCCTGGGGATGTTCCCCTCAGCTCCTAATGCACCACAGCACAGCCACGGGTTGTGATGCTTGTTGCAGTGAAGGGGTTAAAATTGCAACCTTGCATGGAGCGTTCCCAGTATCAGAGACCCCCATGGGAAAGGTAAATCCTGAAGGAAGCTCTTGGCGCGTCTTTCCCAAGGCTGGCTCCCGTTCTTCCAGCTGTGCACATGCGCGCCACACATGCACACGCTATCATGCCAGCGAGGCTCTGACTAGAAGATGCCTTTCGGAGCATTTGCTGAGATGTTGAAATCCGGGGTAGTTCTGCACCAGATCACAAATCAAACCCCGTAGCCGCATTGCTTGAGGTGGGTAGGCGGCAAGGGGTGTGGGCCAGCCACCAGCCGAGCTGCGTAAAGCAAAGTGCTGTATCCCAGGATGAGCTCAGGTCCTGCTGAGGGAGACACTTGAACCTGGATCTCCCACATCACAGGGCATCCACACTGGCACGGTTACGGATCGGTCCAGCCTCCATACGATTTCAGGTGGCCAAGAATGAGCCAAGTACAGTCCACCCTACAAAGGGTGCTGCACCCTTCACACCCAGTGTTTTCAGCAGGCGCAGGTTATACTAGTTATTTGTCACTTTTCTGCAGTGCCGTGAGTGTGCACAGGGCCTAATGGAGCCACAGCTGTGGGATGGCATGGCTCTTCCCCTGACTAGCTTAGGATCCTGAACTTGCAAGGCACATTGAACCTGCACTGCAAGGCAGAGAGTGCCCTCAGCGTCTGTTAACAGCCAGAGCTGAGAGCACCTAGCATCTTGTCAGATTATCCCGTAGCATGGACACGATACTAAGACGAATGGAGCAGGAGGAGCACTAGGGTTGTGTTGGCTGTGCCTGGCACACAGTGACAGGGTTTGTAACCCTGCACGGGAGACCGGGACTGGGATTGCAAACAGCAGCCGAATGAAAGGTCCCTTGAGGGCCAACCGACTGACTGTTTCTGGCTTCACCAGCTGTGAAAACTGAAACTACAGAGGAGAGTCACTGCAGGCTGGGCAGTGAGAAGGTAAAAAGCTTCTTGGGTGCGTGCTCCCTGTGGTGCAGGGTTTGGGGTTAGGGTTAGGACGACCTGCAGACCTGCATGGGGTATTAGTGCCCATGGGTGGTTGAGGACTGAAGTTGGAGGTTATTCAGGGTATGGCTTGAGATTGGGCTGCAGCCTCGTGGGCTGATTCCTGTTTCTGTACAAGGACCTGGAGCAGGATTCACCTCCTAGCTTCCACTTTATTCCACTTGATCTGCCGGGACAAGGGAGGTGCAGCTCTCTCTGGCGGGTCTAGCCACATCTCAGCAGGCTCACAGCAGTCCCTCCGAAGCAAGCCCCCAAGGCCCAGACGTCCTTGGCTCCAATGTTAAGGTGTAACTATGTTCTGCTGAGCTTTCGGGACCCATCATTTGAAAGTCTTTTAGTGAGTCAGCTTCAACCAAATAATGAGGAAGGTCTCTTGTGTCCTCTCTCCCTCCACCTGCATTTGGCCCCTGGCACTGCCCCATGCTGCCGGCATGGCGTCTTACTTGTTTTGGCCGCTTCTCGGCATGTATCAAACGCAACTATCCTGTGCTGGGAGCTGACTGAGCCTCCCCGCATTGCCATTAGTCCCATGTTTGCCTTCGACATGCAGCGAACAGACTCTCTAGCTTATGGGAACCTCAGACCTCTGCATCCTACAGTTCATGTCTTTGCAAGGCCTGCCATGCCACCCCTTTCCACATTTGCACCCCTTCCCTCTTGCTCACAGAGACACCGTGCCTTCATCCCTGCCTTTCAGTCACCACCTCCTTTGTTCTTCAGTCTTGGTCTCCCCTCCGAGATCAGGTCACTTGCTTCGCCCTCTGGGAGATAGGAGTTTAAATGCAAAACCGCATGGTGCTGGGGCAGGGCTGCCCGCTGGGAAAGGTGTGAGCAAAGTCCCTGGCCAAATGTAGGGCCCATTGAAGTCCCAGGGTTGTCAGACAATAAGGGCTTTGTGAGCAGGGTTGCCTGTTCCCTTTCTTTTGCACGCCCACGCTGCGATCGGTGCTGTGGCACTGGAGCTAGTGGTACCCCACCATGCATCAGCTCCTCACAGGCTGCCAGCCTGCCTTCTCATTTAGAAAAGACCAGCACCACCCACCAAGGTCCCCCCAGGGTGGTCGGGGTTAATTACAATCTCACAAAACAACACCATACAAAAGCTACTCCCCTGACCCCCCCGGGCTGCGGGAGCCCAGCGGCCTTTCACTTTATGGGCAGCCCTGGGAGGTTTCTGCCTCTCTGAACCTCCCCTGACCCCTTCCCAGCTGGGCTTGGTACTTGGTCAGGGCCTGACAGCTCCTGGCCCTTAAAGGGATCACTGCATTGCAGCATCTCTGAAATTCCAGCTTGGAGCACCAGTACTTACGTCCACGTGCAGGGATGAAAGTAGCCCCCCTCTGGCATCTCCCCATTGTCATAAAGGATGCCAGGTTTGGCAGTCTGGGCCATGGGGTGTCTGTGGGATTTGCTCCGGTCCTCGTACCTACATCCTGCACCTAAGGAGTCCTGCTGAAACTGGTGGGGAGGCAGGGCAGAGTGAGGGCTGATTGGGGAGGGAAGGGCAGGGCAAAGCAATCAAGGGGCTCCCATGGCGTTCAGGGACCTCGAGCAATGCACGTTGGAAGCTTTGCGAGGACTAAATGAGGAGAGACTGAGGGCATTGAGCTTATTTATCCTGGAACAGAGAAGACTGGCGGGGGATTTAGTAGCAGCTTTCAACTCCCTGCAGGGGGGTCCAAAGCGGATGGAGCTGGGCTGGTCTCAGTGGGGGCGGATGACAGGACAAGGAGCAATGGGCTCATGTTGCAGCAAGGCAAGTTGAAGTTGGATATTAGGAAAATCTTTCTCACTAGGAGGGTGGTGAAGCTCTGGAACAGGTCACCCAGAGAGGTTGGGGAACCCCCATCCCGTCTGTCCATTAGGCTGGGCGTAAGGAAAAACTTCTTTACCATCTGAGTCTCCAGAGTCTGGAGTAGATGCCCCACAGAAGTGGTGCAAGCACCTACTCTGGACACCTTTAAGAGACACTTGGATGCTTATCTTTCTGGGGCGAGCTGATCCCAGCTGCCTTCCTGACCCTTGGGCAGGGGGCTGGACCCTGTGCTTTTATGAGGTCCCTTCCAGCCTTGATGTCTATGAAATCTATAAAATCCTTGGAGGTTTTTAAGACCTGGCTAAACAAAGCCTTGGCTGGGATAAGATAGCTGGGGCTGGTCCTGCTTGGAGCAGGGGGTTGGAGTAGATGTGACCCCGTGAGCTCCCTCCCAACCCTCATTGCTATGACTCCAAGCCGTCAGTGGTTCAGACCCGAAGGCCCATTCTCACAGCCTGCAGCAACGTCTGTTTAAGTTGGCTGTTCGCTCTGAGCTGTGCAGCTGGGAAGCAGTAATAAAGCTGCTGAAATCATGGTTTGAAAGCTGTGTGGGAGGGAACAGCTTGCCCTGTGGCGTGGCCGTGCCTTGTCTGTGTGGTGGTCCCATGCAGCGCGCGGGATGCAGCGTTGTGTTGGGTGCGGCGTTGCACCCTGGCACACAGCATGGCCCAGGTGGGTGGTGCCTGCTTTCGCCCACCGTGCTTTGGACAGCAGGTTGCGGGCAGCTCTCACTCAGGCACGTGCCTCCCCCCGTCTCCTGGGAAGGGGGTGAGGATCGGACCTGAGTGACCCTTCTGCAGCCTCCTCCCTCTGTGCTCTCCTCCACTCTGCCGCTGGCAGGATTGCTGCCTACCCATGCCTGAGTCATTGCAGCGCCACGCTGCTCCTCGCCCACCTGCCGAGATAATTCCCTGGAAGAAGCACAGATGCTTGTCTCCCACATGGTGGGAGAGCTGCTAGCTGGGCTGGGGGTCAAACGAGAAGACAGCCAGCCTGGGAAGAAGCTGCAAAGTGTAAGCAGAACCGAGGCCCTGTCTGTCTGCTGCTGGCTGGGCAGCGTTGCATGCTATGGTACACGACAGGGAGGTGAGAGAAAGCAGTCACATCCATCCTGCACACCCGGTGAGTGCTGCAGAGGCCTTACTCCAGGTCGCCACAACCTGATTTCCTGCACAGTGTCCCCAAATTTGGGGAACCTGTTTCAGAGCCCTCCTTCCCTGAAGAAGAACAAAACACCCCTTCTTCCCAGGAGCTCACCGGAAATAAGGAGCTCTTAGAGGAGAGGTTGCAATGGGTCGTTGGGGCAGTAGCAGCCGTAGGGGTGGGCAAACCAGGCAACTGCCCGGGGCCCCACATTTGGGGGCTCCAGAATTTTGCAACAATTTTTTTGTGGGGGTGAAGTTTTTAAAAACTTTGTTCTTTCTTCAACTTATGAATAAGTTTCATGGATAGGGCAAAGTGAACTTGAAATAAAAAATTGCTTGTAGGTCATCAAAATTAAGCTGTGAAAGTGCCCCAAATGACACTCTTGCCCAGGGCCCCAACAGTCCTAAGGCCACCACTAGTGGGGGAAGCGGGGGCCTGAGAAGAGCAAGCTTCAGAGCCAGAGACTTGCCCCTTGTGAAGCCACACCGGAGCGGGTCCTGGGAGATCAAATAAGGCTTCTTGGGGAGCCTGGAGGCAGTTTCCTCTGAAAAAACAGCCTGAGCTGTGATGCGGTGGAGAGGCTCACTGAATTGTGCCAGGAGGAAGGCCAAGAAGACAACGTTAATCACGCTCCTAGCACAGAGCAGCCAAGCTCACCATCTTGAGCTAGCTCCAGCACCGACGTGCCAGTCCAGGAGGGCAACGTTGGCAATGAGCACCGCAGCAGCAGCTGGGTGAGTTCACAGCCCTCTTCCCCCAGCACAGAGCTGGAGCAGCTGAGGTTGACCTTGGAGGAAAAGAAGCTACAGATGGAGGGGCTTTGGATGAAGATGGAGGATCACCAGTGTCAGAGACAATTTGAGTTGGATAAGGAGAGTGAGAAGGTCCAGGCCTTTTGGAATAGGAAGCCAAGAACCCCAGGAGCCCGCTCTTTGGGGTACCTAAATCCAAAAATAAGGCCCCTATTTCATAGTGAAGGGTACCCAAGTGACCCCAGTCATTCCCAAGCTCCTGAGGCCCTCGGATCCCCAGGCGCGCCTGCTTTATCTGACACGTTTCACTGGGAAAAAAGGGCAACCTTGGACGTGTGCCCAAGAGACAGCTGTCATCTCTGTCCTTTTCCAAGAAAATGACAAAAAGCGACTCTCATTGTCTTCCCATTCCCACCTGCACAAAGGGCTCAGCCCTTGGCTCCTGTCTGCATGGTGGTGGAGCATCAATAGAGACAGCGTACGCTTGAGAAAAAGGCCTCCCATCCTGCTTTAATGATGCCAAGGGACGGAGCTCTGGTGGCACCCCTTGGTTTTCGGTTCTTAGTTAGGGTCCTTGACATGCTTCCCATGGACCATGGTCCCGACTCCACTCCATCGCCATGAAGCATCGCAACAGGAGGCTCCCGTGATGCACTGCTTGGCTATGCAAGTTGTTGGAGACTAGGTTTAGACTAGACATCAGGAGGCGCGACTTCACGGTCAGGACGGCTAGGATCTGGGACCAACTTCCAAGGGAAGTGGTGCTGGCTCCTACCCTGGGGGGCTTTAAGAGTAGGCTTGACATCTACCTGCCTGGGGTCATTTGAGCCCGGTTTTCTCTCCTGCCCAGGCGGGGGGTCAGACCTGATGATCTGCAGGGTCCCTTCTGACCCGACTTCTATGAATCTATGAGTCAATGCGGCAGAAAGAAAAACATCGTCCCCCTACACATACTTTTCACCACAACGTCTCAAACTTCTGCCCAGACATTTTTTTTTTCCCCACTGGGGGAAAAACCCTTTTTGGTGGCCAGCTCTTGGAAACAGGATTTTCCATGGTGCTCAAACCCTCGCATTGTCTTGGCCAGTGGCTGGGGTAGGCAGCTTTAATAGGGGGAGAAAAAGGGAAGCCCCTGGCCATTGCTGTACAAACAAATGCCGTCTTACCCCCAGCAGTAATTAGTTGTGGAAAGCACTCTCCATCTCCTGCAGGCTTCAGAGCCTCAACCAGGAGCTCCTATCCTGGTGTCCTCCCGTGCGATGGCTCGGGAGGCCTCTGCCTAGCCAAGGCTCAGGAACCGAGGGCTGAGGCTGCAAGGTTGAATCACCTGGGGTGAAGTGCTTTAAAAGCAAAGGCAAAAGAGGACACTCTCAGAGCTGAGCACAGATGTTATGGTCTTTTAGAAGCAGCATTAAAATGTAAATTAGAGTTAACGGCATCTGAGGGGGAAGAAAAGCTTTAGGAATACAGTTCCTATTTTAAGGTTGCGGTGCACAGAAGTGCTTTATGACAGGCAGCAATTAGCCGCAGAGCTCTGGTTCGTGTCCTTCCCTAGCACCTAAGGATAAAATGGGTGCTGGAGTGCTCAAGCCGTCGCGAACAATGGCTGCAGCTGCTCTGAAATCCTTCCCAGGCACCTTGGAGCCTCGCCAGCATCCCCAGTGTGACTCAGCCGATCGGTTACATCCCATTACCCTCGTCCCAGCACGCTCCGTAATTCAGCAGGGCTCCGATCGTACGCAAGCTGCATGGGGCTTTGTAACCCATCTAATCCCATGCAAAATTAATGCAAGCCTGGTTTGGAGCTGTAGTCTGGTGAATGCTGCGTGCTCTTCTCAGTCATCTGGGGCCTGCGCTCGGAGATGTAACCTCGTTAGGAAAGGAGTCAAGTGCTCAGGGCTCTTTGGGCATCTGCTTTCAACGCTTGCTTGCCAGCACATTGGAGCGCAAGAGGGACATTGGCATCTTCAGGCCTGTTGCACCATTCCCAGGAGTCACTGGGCAGCGTTTGACTGACTGCAGTGGCTTTGGGATCTGACCCTTAGAAAAATGGCTGTCTGCTTGCTAGTCTCACTGGAAAAGATGCTGTCGATCTTTTCAAGCATTTTACACCGGACTCCCTGGCTAGGTGCAGACATTCAAAAAGCCTGAGGTGGACTTGATCTAAGTTACGCAGTTTTCTGTAAGCAGCATAAGGTTAGACCGGTAGTTACCGGGATGCACATTTGCCCTTTGGTGGTGGGGGGGCGCAAATCTTAGAGCAGGTTCTGCCATTTTTAAACCAGTCTATGTAAGCCGAACTTCTGTTCGGTTATGGATACAGACCCGTTTTGTGTGGAACTTCTGTTCGGTTATGGGTACAGACCAGTTTCCAATCACTTATACTGGAAAAAGTGTAATGTGTGTACCTGGCCCCTGTGGAGTCACCCCAGCTCTGCTCCACTGCTCCTCCAAAGGGAATTTGGACAAGGACCCATTTGGGCAAGGACCCATCTTCAAGTGATGTCAGTCCATAGATCTGAGTCCATTTACCCTGGGTGAGGATCGGCCCAGTGGCCCTGAAATTGGTGGGGAAAGTGGGTTTTCAGTGTAAACTCCCCACCCCCCCACATTTGCAGCTTCATTATTGTGTGCTGTAGTCCTACTGTAAAGGTCCTTCAATCAAGATTGAAGCTCAGAAGAGCTGCATGGTCAGTACTACAGGCTCCGTCTGCTGTGGCCCTGCCGCCAGTCCTGGCATCATAAAAGTCTAGGAAATGGGGCGGGAAGGGAGCTCAGGAGGTCACATCTAGTCCAACCCCTGCTCCAAGCGGGACCAGCCCCAACTAGACCATCCCAGCCAGGGCTTTGTCGAGCCAACTGAGAAGGCCTAACAGTCCTTTGGTTCTGTTTAGCTTTGTGCTGCATTGTCGCTCAGGCTTGTCTCTAGGAGTCTGACAAAGAAAAATCAAGGTTTCCTTTGGTCTGAGGATGTAGCCAAACCTCAGTCCTTGCTGTGACTTCAGGGTAGTACAGCCAGACCTAGGATAGGTTTAAGCAAGCTGTTGAGTCCAACTGCAGCAGCCCAAAACTTGGTTTCCCACCCTGCACTGGGTTCCCTGTAGGCAATACCTTTAAAGTATGAAAGCCCTGCCGAGAAACCAGACTGCTTGTCTGAAGTGGGAGACAGCAGGCACATCTACACATGTAATTAATGCAACTGAATATACTCCATTCCAATGTGACCCAGAGTAAACTAATCCCAACGTCACTGTCTACATGTGTGTTTAAGCACAGTAATTTACTACGCTGATGGATACCACTTGTATCTGAGGGACTATCTAGCAGCACAGTAAATTAGTCTACTGTGCCTAATTGCTGCATATGCGTAGACGGTGGTGCTTTACTGCAAAGCAGATTGGTCTGTTGAGTAGCAAAATGTCTCGTGTAGACATGCCCAGCAAAGATCACCCAGGAAAACCTAGCATCCAGCTTGTAGAGGGCACGGCAGCCAGCAGAGCATCTAGTTACCCCGTTACACCACCACAAATGATCAGAACAGGCACACCTGAGGGTAATGCTGGATTCTGATCTCTTTTTTCCCTTCTGCATACATGACTTGTTGTCTTGTCCCTGGTCTTAGTGATTGATTCACAGCGCGGCATGCATTTGCAGTTAATTTCAGATTAATGTTGGGCTTCTGTTTTCGTGGTCACCTGGGAGATATTCTTATAAAGAGGTCATAAAAAAATCTCTCCCCCAAAGACAGGACTAACTGCTCTGATCATTACTTGTTTCATCTCATTGTGAGGTAGAGAAGAAAGGCAGCTCCGTGTTTCATATCTAGGTTTATCTGCTCTGGACCCAACGGTTGATTGTAGGAGCATAAGATCATGGCAACAGGACAGCCAGTTTGCTGTTTTCAGCCATTTCGAGGTTTCCCCACCTCACCGCCTAAGCTGGCTGGGGACCATATAGTTCACCATCACGCCTTTGTGTCCCTCCTGGACACCAAATGGCAGGACATTTGAGGAGAGGGCGATGCCGATGGGCCCCGGTGGCAGAGTCTGTACTCCACCTTGATCCCCCCGAGCCACTGGGGACCTAGGCTGGCAGCTCCTTCACGGCGCTGTCCCGACAGGCGTGTATGTGGTGCGATTCAAAGCAATCCCCGGCTCCCGATTCTGCGGGAGACCCCAGCGCACGTGGTCTTGGAGCACGCCAGGTTGCAGCCCCTGCACCTCCTCCTCCAGAACCGGCTGTTGCAGTTCTGGCTGCACTTTTCCCCGCACCTTTTTATTTATGCACTCCCCATCCACCGCCCCACTAAGGCCTGGGACCTCCTGGTCCATCTCCTTCTGGCTCTGGCCAAGCTTACCATCTGGCTAACCAGGTGGCAGGCTCTGGCCGGGAGGGTTCCCGGGGACACTGGGCGTTTTTCCTTGGTGTCCTCCAGTTGTGACTCCGAGTGGAGCATCGCTGGGCAGTAGCCGCTGGCGCTCTTGCTGAGTTTGAGAGCCGGTGGGCGATGTCCGGTGTGCTCTGCTCGGTGTCCCCCCAGGGAGCATGTGTTTTGGCCCTATGACCTTCACGTGCACACCCTGTTTTCTCCTTTGTTGTCCCCTGTACTCAGTTGGCTTTAAAGAGGCTCTTCGCCACCCAGTAGTGGCGGCCCACATGTTTTTAGTGGGCTAGGCCCACGGCACCTTTTAAGCAAATAGGTGTATGGAGACCTTGTGGCTTTTTTCTGCCAACTAAGACTAAGGGAATATTTCCATGACAAGGAACGACACAAAGAGCAACCCACCACAATCCTGAGCCATACACAACACATGGAGGACAGCTCCTAAACTCCACCTGGGTGCCACAGCCCCACTCTGGACCTGGATTTAAATGGTTTCTGCCTCCATGCCCCCCGCTGAGAGTGCCCCAAAAACACCACTTAGGTGACAATCTCAGTCCTGCAGAATGGAGATCCATACTCAGCCTTAAAAACAACCCTGGTATTATTATACAACAGGTAATAAGGGGGTGCCACTGCTGTCATGGACCAAACAGCCAACATGCAGGAAGCAGAGAAACAATTTTGCAACAAAGAGTTTTACAAATTCCTCACGGAGGACCTCATGCACAGCGCTGGGAGAAACGAAATGGCTTTTTAAAGACACCACCTCCAGCAGCACAGGGGAGGATCAATGCTTCCCCTTCCCAGGAGCTCAGGCCAGGCAATCTTTACTTCGTACCCAAGATCCACAAACCTGCCAACCTTGAATGCCCCGTTGTCTCTAGCATCAGATGAAGTGAGCCCTGGCTTACAAAAATGCATGCATCTCTGATTCAGTTAGTCTGTAAGGTGCAGCTTTACCCTGCCTTCCAGATGCAGTGGTGTTGTCACCCCACAGATCCCTAACACGGTGGGAGCTATAAGCCTGACAGCCCCATCCAGCTGATAGCAGGGGCCTGGGCTGGGTGACCAAGGTGGTCTTACCACTCCTGCCCAGCTTGGTCCTGCCTTGCAGGTCTGGGTCTCGGTGGGCCCGCACTACAGAAGGGATGTGGACAAATTGGAGGGAGTCCAGTGGAGGACAATAAAAATGGTTTGGGGGCTGGGGGATATGACTTATGAGGAGAGGCTGAGAGAACTGGGTTTATTGAGTCTGGAGAAGAGAAGACCGAGGGGGATTGAATAGCAGACTTCAGTTCCCCGCAGGGGGGCTGCAAAGAGGACGGAGCTGGGCTGTTCTCAGTGGGGGCAGATGACAGGACAAGCAGCAATGGGCTCCAGTTGCAGCAAGGCAAGTTGAGGTTGGATATTAGGAAAAACTCTCTCAGGAGGAGGGTAGTAAAGCATTTGAACAGGTTACCCACAGCGGTGGACTCTCCATCCTTGGAGGTTTTCAAAAACAAAGCCCTGGCTGGGATGACGTAGTTGGGACTGGGACTGGTCCTGCTTGGAGCAGGGGCATGGACTCGGTGTGACCTCCTGAGCTCCTTCCAGCCCTCGCTGTCTCGGATGGTATGAGTCTATCACACTGCAATTTGCCTGGTCCTCTGGGGATTAATCTGGCTCTTGGGCCACGCTCTATTTAGACAGAACTGGATGAAGCGTTAAAATGGCCCAGCTGGCTCTTGTGGAGAGCAGAGAAAGAGCTGTTCATCTCTGGGAGCACAAGCTTCCCTGTTCTTTCTGCCGGGGATTAAAAGCTTCCCTTGACTGGCACTTCCACTTCAGACCCAGGCCTTTATCTAGGAGGAAACTTTATCTAGGAGGGATTATCTAGGAGGAAACTCGATGCTTAATCACCTTCCTCGCGATGCCGTGCATGAGGGCAGCCCGCTGGTGGAGACAGCAACGCCGCCTTGCTGGCTGGAAGCGGGGACGGTGACAGTGAGAGCTGAGAGAGACAGGGGTGGGGAGGCTTCCTATCCCATCCCACCTCCTCTCTGCAGGCTCAGCACGCCTCCATAGACGGTGTGCAGCAGCGCTGCTGGTCTCCGGCAGACTCCCTGGCTCCACTACAGCGGTGCGGTGGCCTAGCTGAGCAGAGATCCCCTGCAGCAGATCCATGGCCTCCTTGCTGGGTGCATGTTGAGAGCTGCAGAGCAAAGCTGCCCAGCTCCGGCCCGTCGATTCCCCTGCAGCATGCTGTCTGCGTTAGGGAGCTGCTATCTCTCACACCGACAGCACCACGGCCCCATCAGTGCTGCTGCGTTCCCCACCCCAAGGTCTGCTGTAACATTCATTCTTGGCGGGGTTCAAACCCAGGCCAAAAGGAAGTGATTTTCTGTTTGCTCTGAGAGCCAGCACCCCCCAGAGAGGCGCGGACTCGGAGGGGGTGCACAGCAGGCCTGGAGGACTATGGAAGAGCAATGGATGCATGAAGCCCTGGGACTGGCTTGGGATAGGCCCCAGTGACCAGGGCTAGTAGCAGCCCCCAGGTACATGGCCTGGGCTATCCCGCTGCATCCTGGTCCCCTTGAGGCCAGTGGAGAGGAGGAATTGAAGTGTATTTGGCTTCCCCTGTGTCTCCGTCTCCTCTCATGCACAGATCCCCAAGTCCATGGGCTCCCTCAACATGGAAAAGGGGAGGCTGGTTGAATTGTGACTGCCAAAGGAGTGGGGCAGAGGGCCTGGGGTGTGTAAGCAAGTTCAGGATCTGGCCCTGGATCCATCTTCCTATTACACGTACATGTGAGATATAAGCTGCTGTTCCACAGCCATTGGGCACATTAGACGAGCCTGGAGAGCAGGGCACTTGCAGTCAGCAAGCCATTGCCCAGCTGAAGCCGTCCTGTCGTTGCAGATCTCACACCAAAACAGAACTGAGTAAAATCTTGGCTCTTCCCTATGCACGCTTACAGGAGGGTCCTTGGTCCTACAAGTCTAGGCTCTGGGTTCAGAAGGCAGAGATGCTGTGTCTGGGTATGGTCCCCTTCACCTGCATGGCCACCGACCCTATCCGTGAGGCTCACGGGTTTCCAGCCCTGCAGATTCAGAAGGGCTGCCAGGAGCAGGAAGGGTGCCATGAAACACCCATCGCTACCAACAGCGGGGGTTCAGGACCAGCAGTGGGACAACAGTATCCCTGTGCCAGGGATGCCAGGTGCCATAAGAAACAGGCAGCAGAGTGAAGGCCAGGAGCTCCTTGGCTCTGGTGATGCTCGGTGACGTCTGCAGATGTGCAGTGGTAGATCCTGGCCTGTGTCCTACTTTCTCCAGCAGAAAGACTTGCCACTTCTGTGAACAAGACCCATCAATGAGCTGTGGTAGAGATCATCCTCTGATCTTGTCGCTGCCCGCACCTCGGGTCCCGGAGCTGTCTTCTCCAGCTGATCCATTGCAAGGAAACCCCCCTGCAGGCCTGCGCATGGTCCCCTATGCCTGCAGATCTGTGTGCAACCCCCTCCTCTCTGCCAGTGAAGCTGACTGGGGGGTGTGAGCACCGGGCCCTAAATATAGGACAGCTTTGTTCGGAGCCCCACGCTCAGCTGTACAGCGGCAATTAACGTCCCTCGGAATTTCATTCATCCCGCTATGGAAATGTGTTGGCCTGAGTCCAGCCCCCACTAATTACATGGCTGATGACAGTCCTGACGTTGCTCTGACTTTGTGGGCTTAAAATTCCCACGTTCAATCTGTTGCTTCCTCCAGATGCCTCCGGTGTCTGAGCCCGGCAGCGCGATCCATATGTGCGCCTGCATTGTGTGGTGCGCATGCATCGCTTGAAAGCAAATTACTTACAGAGCGAAGAGTGTGAGAGCTCATGCAAAGCCGTGCTGTGCATCTGATTCCCAGCGGGCCTCCGCGCCGCACGGTGACACGCCACTGACCTTAGATTCTCCTTGAAACCCTTTTCTCATGTAGCACGTAGCCTGAGTGAAACCATCTCTGGGATTTATGCACGTTGCCAGTGACGGCAGATGGCGATCCCACTGCTACTATTTGGAAGGCACTGACTCTTGTGGAGCAGAGGCACGTGGAGGAATTATCCTGAAAGCACTGCACCTGGGTTTAAGCTGCAAAGACGATAAGAAGATAAGGCTTGGTTTGGCACATGCACTTCCCATCAGGGCGGTTTCCCCAAGGATGGGATGGAGGGGGATGCTGGCTTTAGATGCATTTGGCACAGATCCACACGGACCATTCCTGGCCTAGCAGATGGAGAAGGGCACCAAGCCTCTTCCTTGGAGTCTGCAGGGTCCTGGCATCTCTGGTTCATACATGCTTTACAAACCAGAGCAATCCCACGGCAGGGCAGCGACCGCTTATCCTGCAGAGCTGGCTAGTGGCAGGCCCCGAGTCGCGGGCAATGACTCGATTAGAGGATGATCTCTACCGCAGCTCGTTGATGGGTCTTGTTCACAGAAGTTGCAGGTCTTTCTACAGGAGAAAGGAGGCCATAGGCCAGGATGCCCCTCCTTTTCCTTCCTCCACTCTCTCTCTTCTGCGTCAAGAGCAAGGCACTTTACCTCGAAGCAGGCTGCTGCTTGGTGGAGGTTGTAGCACCATCCCCGCCCCGCTCTTGAGATCGGCTTCCTTCAGCGTGTCCCTGTAGCATTTCCTTCTGCTGCCACAAGATCTCAGGCCACAGCTAAACTGGGAGTAAAGTATGTGTTTGGGGAGTCGAGAGTCGGGCATTCAGCAAAGTTGGTGCTTGGGGATCACTGGTTCCACACTGGTAACACTGGCTTCAGCAAGGATGGTGGCACTTGTGCGGTGATCTTCCCATGTGATGCAGAGGATTTTCCAGAGGTATCATTGGTAATACCTCTCCAGGCTCTTGCAGTGCCCTGAAGGTCAGGCCCCCTGAGTCCTTGGCAGTGAGGAGTAGAGCAAAATATGGCCCGCGGGCCAGGTCCAGCCTGCCAGGCCATTCTACCCAACCTGCGGGGCCCTTCTAAAATTTAGAAAATGATTACCTGCCGGTGGCTGCCCATCAAAGTTGATGAGGCACCAGCTGCGGGACCCAGCCGTGGCAGCAGCAAGGTTTCCCCAGCCCTGCCCCAGCAGGTGTCCCATCCAACCCAGTCACTAGCGACAATGAGCCCGCTGCATATGACAATCAAATGGTGAAACTCGAGATAGTCTTAGACAGAGGCATTGCTTAGAGACGAGCTGATGAGGACTAGTAGTCAGACTGCTACAGTTAGGGGATCTAGTTTCCTTTAGGGGCATGTCGACACGGGCTACATTTCCTTGCTTCACAGGTCAGTGCTATGACACTTGAGTGAAGATATGTGGCCAGCATACATGGACTCTGAGCTAATGGTGTCTCAGCCCTGGCTGCACGAGACTGGAGAGTCTCTCCTTTCCCTTGCGCTCCAGGCTGATTCTGTCACTGCAGGGTTTGGTGGTGGTTTCACGGTATTATACTGCTGAGGCTGTGGGGGGCCATTGCTTCAACGAAGCCGATGCTGGTGCCTGTATCACTGTACTGCCAGTGAAGATCCTCTACCATTTATGTTTTGACTTCAAGAAGGCGCCAGGCCTACAGTGCTGCAGGATCCATTTTGACTTCACTGGACATCTTGCCAGTATGAAAACTGCAGGTCTGGGATCAGAGTATGTGCGGCAAAAGTGACCATGTGCTGGGCACTGTCTCTTGGACCGTCTCTTCTGTCCCATTGTTACCTGGTCCTGTACCAGAGGGATGTGGGGATGGCTGAGGATGGTAAGGCCATGGCCGTGAGCAAAGTTACTCCCAATGGCTTGTACTGCTACGCTGTTGATACCTGATGCAATGTAATGGTGGATCAGGGTAAATTCTCTACCCTGGAACCTCACATTGGGCACTAAATAGCTGCTTTACATGGGGACCCTTGGTTTTAACCAAGCCTGGTTGATGAAACATTGAAAAATAGCTTGAGAAGTGAAAATCAATGTTGTAAGCTCTCTTATAACCTGCTATGGTGAAATACAGCATCAGGGCCACTAACAGGCTTCCCAGCCACTACCAGTTGTTTGGTAACCAGACCAAACCCTAGTTGTAAGCACACCTAGAGGATCCCTTGTGCTGGGTGGCCACATAGGAAAGACAGCCCCTGCCCCCAAGAGCTTACAATCTAAATTGATGGGGGAAAGACATAAAGACATGGAGACTTGCCCAAAGTCACACGGCAGGTTGAACCAAGACCAGGATCAGTGTCCCCTGAGCCCTCAGTCTAGTGCCTTAGCTGCCAGCCTCTGCTGTAACTCAACATACTAAGTTCACTTGGGTTGTAGCAATGAATAGTGAATTAATTTTTCCCAGCAGTGGCAGGGAGTCAGTGAGGACAACGCTCTGGTGTGCACTTACATTGCCTGCATTGTAGTCTTGCCTTAAAGCAGTGCTTCTCAACCTTAGATTCAAGGCGCCCCTTGGAAAATCCCAGCTCTTAGTTTTCACTCATTTTTGACTACAGAAAAATACGAGCGCAATTATTTTGTTGCAAAGAACTCAGAAAGCACACCTGCAGGGGTGAATGGTTTCAACACTAGGAAGTCCCAGATGAAATATCTGGGTGTGCCTTGTGAATCCTGTTTGCCTACCTCCCCGTGCGGACATTGCACGGCACCCTGCAGCACCCTTGAAAGGATCTCCAGGCACCTCCAGGGACTGCGGCATCTTGAGAATCAAGAGCAAGCCATTGCTATTGCACTACGTGCTTCCACAGGGTATAACCCAGCCAGCATGTACTGCTTTGGTGGGCAGGAAGAGATTTAAAAACAATGAGTAAGCTCCCCCTTCCGGCTTTTCTGTAGCAAATGCACCAATTAACTAATTCCAGAGCTGTGCCTATGCCGATTAACATCCTTAAAATTGCTGGTCCAGCCTGAACCCGATTCTCTTCTTCTTTTGAAGTTCGTGCTGGCTTGAGTCTCCCAGCAAATGGAATATAATGTTTTCCTAACAAGAAAAATAAAATGGCAAGTCCATAAGCACTGAGAGCTGCATGGAGGAATATTGGTGGGCAGCCCTTTAATGCATTTGTGTGGAAAGGGGGATGCCAGCCTGAGTTATATGACATTTTGCAGTCTACTAGATAATTAAGGATCGGGGATTGAGTTATAATTGAGTAACACAGGATCTTGCTGATTGTGCTGAGTGAGCCATTGTACACCCTTGAAACTAAGGTTCATTTTGATGCCGGAAAGTAGAGCTTGAATGTCTTCACCGGAAGTCCCAGTTTACCAACACAGGTGCTTGGGTGATCCATCTCACCTGCCATCAAATGAGGCTGCCTAGCCAAGGAGGGCTACTTGGATACTGCTCTGTAGTCAGGTTCCTGGCTGATAAATCATAGATACATAGCTATAGTGAGGCAACAGTTAATGTCAAACCATGAACTCGGGAGTTATTCACCTCCATGTACTGAAGTCTTTCAACTAAGCTGTAGCTGCTGATGCTGTTGGAAGGGTGGTGCTTTATCGTCTGCGTAATGTATTAAATAAATGTCACCTATGGGATTGCTTAGCTTAATCGAGTCTGGCCAATTTTACACAGCTGTAGGCTCTTCCATACCTGCTGTTGACACGTTCACCCAAAGTGTAAAATTGCCTTCTCTGATCTGTGCTACAAATCCCCTATCTCCGGTGCAAGTCTGCTGTGTGCGCTGTACCTGGAATTTCCATTGACATCATCTGAAGATCAGGACTCTGAATGAATGCAAAATATTCAGCCTGGATCCAGCTCTATGGGTAAGGATGGGCAGTGCAAATCAGGGAAAGATTTTTTGCTTAGATGTACCAGCCATTAGCATGTACAGTATCCCACCGATTTAAAAAAATCCCCAGTCTTTCTGTATCTATGTGAGGGTTTAAGCCAATTTCCAGAACCCACCATTAGAAGAGACAAGAGAAACCCAGGTTATGAAACAGTTGCATTATTGTAATGACTCGGTGGTCTGAATTATTGAAAAGTTATTATGGGAAGCCTTTGGGGTTGCACATGGTTGTTAACAGTCCAGTTATCAGAGCTGAACTCGATGATGCGTATGTATGGCTGCTAGGGTCCCAGGTAAACCATTGCAGTCGCTCCTTTGGATTCAGGAACAAGAGCTGGGAAGTTTTTCCACTTCTGGGGGTGTCCTGCAAACATGTCCTGGAGAGCCACAGCCAAAGGCGCAGAAGGACCTGCACTCATGAGGGAGCGTGTTCACTGCCCACACATTCTTGCTGCTCAGTATAGGCCATGATGTACTACTTGATCTGCTGTCTAGATCTGTGGATGACCTGGGCAGAAATGGGTTACCCTCATTCTCATTAACTGTTAGCACTGGGGTTGTATCCTGCAAACGCAAACCCTGTATCCTGCAAACTGGGAAACGCATGCCCTCAGTTCCAGCATACTGCAGAACTGAATGCTTGATGAAGTGATGATGATCAATACGCCCAAGGAGGTGGAGGAAAGAAGTAGCCCCTAGGCTATAGGAAGGAGGTTCCTGGAGCCCCTGCTCCTTCCATTCCCTGGCTGAGATTTGACTCAGGCTAGGCCTGACCCTCAGCTGGCATACGCTGGGGCATTGCTGACATCTGCAGCACTGGGCTGATACCCATCTATTGAGGCTGCAGGGCCTTGGAAGCGGGTTACCCAACCTGTTGGCTTTTGCAGGCAGGCTTTGCTCCCCAAGGAGCTCCTCAGCCCATCCTTCAAATATCACAATCCTTATGTAACCTGGGCAGTACTCCAAGAGGTACCCCCTCTCCAATTGAAAGGATCAAAGCAGGTGCACAAGCGCTGTGGGAGGTGTAGAGACTCTCCTCCCCCTGTAGAGCAGAGCCAGACCACCAATGGGGACTTAACCATATACTTTTTAATACTGGGAACATAATAGGCATAAATCAGAGGGTATAGTGGACACTACAATGCCCCAAGGTTAAACACTTACAATCATTGACAAAAACAGGGTTAACAAAATATAAAACACAAACAGCAGAACAAACAATACGGGTTGGCAAAATATAAAAAGGCACAAAATGCAAAATGTCAAATGACAAGGAAACATAGGGCCTTGGTACCTGGAGGGGGAAAAAGGGGGGAAAAACACAATGGCCCCTCTCCACTGCAAGAAGATTTGCTTCTTGTTATCTCACTCACCCCAAGTCACCTCAGCTAGGACTTGGGCCCAGATCTCCCCCATGGTAGGCAGGAACATGCCACCTGCATGGTGGCACTGCTCCAGCCTGCAAGGGGTCTTGACCTTCCTGGAGCCCGGCCTCTGATTGCAGGAGCTGGAAGCAGAGCTGGGAACCCCTCAGGCCACTGCTCAGATCCTTGCTGGAGCGAGGGACCTCTCCTGCTGGCTGCAGCCTCTCCCAGGGGATCCTGGAGCCCAGCGGGAGCCTCTCCTGCCAGCCGCACGCGCGCTGCTGAGGGTCCCACTGCTGCCTGCTGGTCCTGCTCTTTCAGGCTCTTCCGGGGCACTGCTCCTGCCCCGCTGGCTCAGCTCTTGCCAGCTCTGTGAAGCTCCTTCCTTGCTGTCCCTCGCTGGTCTCTCCTGGGTCAGCCCACGCTGCCCCTTTTATCCCCCTCCAGGTGACCCAAAGGGCCAATCAGGGGACACGGGGGGTGAGTCTCTGGGGCCTGATTGGTGCGGAAAGGGAATCCCAAGTCCTCCAATCATCTTTTGCCCTTTCAAAACCCCTGGGCCAGGTCGCTGCCAGCCAGCCCGTCACACTTAAGTTACCGGATAAGCAGACCAAACCCTTCTGCCTCAGCCCAGGCACTGGAGGACAAATCCTTTTGTTCTGGAGGATGAATCCTTTAGCTCTGGCTCCCAGCCCAGCAGCCTGACCCCTTCCAGCAGCTGAACCCACCACTAGCTTCCTCCTCCTGCTTACTCTTCTGGGAGCTTTTTATAGCTCCAGCATGACACTCCATGTCCATCCAAATGCCCTACAGCTGGGCTGTCTCAATGGGGCTACCCAGCGCCTTTTACACAGACAGACCATCCCGTTACATCTCTTTAACAGGAGCTCTGCAGCAAGCCTCCCTGCCTGCCGTGGCGGGGGCCCTTGGATCCCCACCACTGCAGTGGTGTATGTGCACAGAGGCATCTCACAGTGGATCTCATTAGGGACAGGAGTGATGTGGACTCGTCTGTGCCCTTCCCTCCCTCTGGCCCGTCTTTCTTTTGCTCCCCTCTGGTTCTGCCCCCTGATCTTCCCTGTCAGTCACGGGCACATGCCCCTTAGCAATGAAGGGGCAGGGGGAGGCCCTGGGAGTCTCCCAGCTTCCAGCTCCCCGTGGAAACGCTCTTCTCCTTGTCTCTCCCCAGGTGGTCCGGGACCAGATCTCCCACTGCACGGTCAAGCTGCGCCAGACCACAGGCCTGATGGAGTACTGCCTGGAGGTCATCAAGGAGAACGACCCCAGCGGGTTCCTGCAGGTTGGTGTGGGGTTGGTGTGGGGGGATCTGCACTTCCAGGGGCTTTTTGACTTACCCATGGCTGAGAGCGTGCAAAGCCAGGGACCCAGTGGGGCAAGGGCAGATACAGGTCTGAATCTTTAGGCCAGTCAGTCTCTATCCTTGTCACAGAATGGGCCAGGCCGCTTAGGCATCACTTCTCGTCATCATTAGGCACTACAAGAAAACGGAGGTTGAGCGATGCCTTGTCTGGACTTTTTTAAGCAGCACGTCCCACTCTTCCCAGCCACCAGCCACAGGCGGAGGGTGTCAGGGACAAGGCGGAGGCAGGAGATATGGCCAAAGACCTCCTGCTCCCTGTGGGGTTTGACTGGCAGCCCCTGCATGAGGGGGGCAAGGTGTGGGGGGTGTTATCTGTGGACACCAGGGCCCGAAACAACCCCAGGGAATGGGAAGGTGCAGGGTTGGGTCCAATATAGAAGGGGAGACTTCCTTCCTTCCAATTTTTCCTATAGAGTAGCAGCCATCCTTCTTATTCCTGTGACTTCATTTAGAGACCTGGTGCCCAAAGCTTGCCTGTGCCCATCCCAACTACGCAGCTGGTCCAATAAAAGACAGCACCCACGCAATTCCTTGCCTCTCACAACAACAGTTAGAAGTTTCCTTCCTATTTGGCAGCCAATCCAGCTGTGCCGGAGCTCAGGGGCTAGCCGCCCATCCGCTGCTGTGTGAGCAGGACCCCACTCGGGGTGAGATGGGTAGATCTGGCAGTACAGGCTGAGTGAGGGGGCAGCAGTGCCTGCTATGGGTCGGATCCTGATCCATACTCACGTTAAATAATACCTTTACACATCATATCAGCGGGACAGTGTGAGCAGTAAGCAACTACTCCTGGCAAGAAAGGACCCCAGAAGCTGGCCCTTGGTAAGAAGAAGATCATTATACAGAAATCAGGAGCTGAATGCAAGGTGCAGAAGCAAGCAGTAGAGATAGGAAATAAAGGCCAGAGACCAGGGCACGATTCTTCATCCTGTGGTTTATAAAAGGCTCTGAGTGAAGAGTTTTACAGCAGATGATGTTGTGTCCTATGGAGTAAGGAGGACGCTTGCAATCCTCCAGCTAAGGGCTCGGGTGGTGGGTCAGTCACAAGCACGGTCCTGGAGCATGGGAATCACCTCTGTCTCCCAGATGGGTCCAGGCATTGGGTTGGCACTGGAGGCTCCAGATTAGGGGTGGTTCACCTAATGAACCATCTCCTGATACACAATATGATTCTGCTCGGAGCAACTTACACATTTAAGCCTTCAGGGAAGGCATCTAGAGCCCTTGGGGTATTGTGAAGCCATTGGCACAACTTGCACTACTCCGAAGTAGTGGGCATGCCCCAACCCTCGTGACTTACCGCGGCACCACTGCAGCTCCTTCCAGTGCACACCGCCCATCCCGTGGTGACACATGGTAGCTGAGGCTGCACTTTCTATTGCCATCAGATTTCCGATGCGCTCATCAGGAGAGTGCACCTAACCGAGGACCAGTGGGGGAAGGGGACGCTGACACCACGGATGACCACGGACTTTGACCTGAACCTGGACAGTGCACCACTGCTGCAGTCCATCCACCAGCTCGACTTTGTGCAGATGAAAGGTGAGCGCCTGTCCTCAGCGCACGTAGGAAACAGCCCTCAATTCGCTCTTGCCGCAAAGCCTCCTTCCAGGCTAAAATCAGGACGTGCCAGGGGGCAACCAATGGGGGGCGCTATCTGTTTCCTGAAAAGCAAGAAGGGAGAAAAGTGGGGTGAAGCCCAGGGAAAGCCCTGGGGTTTGGGGGTGTGCTGGAGAAGGGAGCATGATGTTGTAACAGGACCCTGAGGGTACAAACTCCCCATGAGATGGAGTCCACAATTACAGGACAGCTAAAATTTGAGGATTAAAAAAGACCCCAACTCCAATAATTAGGAAAAACACGACTCTCCTCTGCACTCTCTCAAGCTTCTCCACATCCTTTTAAATTGTGGAGCCCAGAACTGGATGCAGTACTCCAGCTGCGGCCTCACCAAGGCCAAGCACAGCAGGAGGATGACATCCTGGGATCTGCTAGAGAAGCATCTATGGATGCAAGCCAGAGATTTGCTCACTTTGCCAGCCGCAACATCACACTGGTGGCTCATATTCATCCAGTGGTCAACCACGACCCCCAAGTCCCTTTCGGGCATGGTGCTAGCAAGCGTAGCACTGCCGAGCCTATAAGCATGCTGTGCGGTTTTCTTTCCAAGGTGGAGTACCTTGTATTTTTCGGCATTGAAGGCCATCGGGTTTTCATCTGCCCATTTTCCAAGCCTGTCAGGGTTGGCCTGAATCACCGTCCTGTCCTCAGGTGTGGACGCCTTTCCCCAAAGTATTGGTGTCATCAGCAAACTTGGCCAGTCCCCTTCTGACACCAATGTCCACATCATTAATGAAGGTGTTCAAAAGAGTAGGCCCAAAAACAGAGCCTTGGACCCTTCCCACACAGCAGAGTGCAATTAGCCAGGACACACTCAGCCTCTTTGCAACCCAGCCATTAACCCATCCTCTGCCAGAGCAAAACCCATCCAAAAACCCCCCTCTTTCAACATATCACATCCAAACATAATACGCACACATAACTGTAGCAACCATGAAGGATGGGACTGGCTATGACCTCCTAGTCTGGTGGCAGGGAAGCTGCAGGAGATGAACAGGGGGTAGGATGCCAGAGGAACCCATGTGGCATAGTCTAGATCAGGCCTACCTTGGTCCTGGGGCTCAAACACAAAACCACCCAGCCTCCCTCCTTCCTGGCATGGCCTGTCCCAAGGGAGAGTTGTGGGGGGGACATGCCTGCTACTTCCTTAGGAATAATTGTGAGCCCATGGTGCCAACACAGACCACTTCCCCATGGGGCTGGTCACCAAAGAGGCTTCCCCTGCCCTTAACCAAGCCCTTGGCTTCAGAGGGAATTAGGCGTAGAACTGAGGAGAGTACCACAGAGAATTGCCATACACTTGTGCACACACACACGTGTGAACACACACACACACGTGCACATGGGTGCTTGCACGACTCAGACAATGCCCTGCCTGTCTCTCATACAAAGGTCTCTCCTGAAAGTGCATCCTTCATACCAGGTTTCTTGAGTACATCTGATATCTTTTATTAAACCAACTCAAATAGTTGGAAAAAATTCTTCTCTGCAAGCTTTCAGGTATAAATACCCTTCGTCAGGCCGAGGAAGCATCTGCAGTTGGTCTGTGCTCTAATAAAAGAGATCAGATTTACCCAAGGAACCTTGTCTGCCGATGTGCCGAGACCAGCACGGCTACAGCCCTCAAACAAGTGCTTATATTTGCCTGTGTCCAAGCCACCTCCCTTCTCAAGATAGGCCGGAGCTATTCCACCCGCAGCAAAGAATTGCATCACCTGAGCCAGCCGGCTTCTTTTTTTCCCCTTCTCTTTTTCCTGGAATTTTTGGGTTTTCATCTTTCATTTTAATTTTCCCCTGATTACGTACTGTCCGTGTGTACAACTAGCCACGTGGTGGTGTGCTGCTGGTAGTTCTCATTAATTCACCGGGAGCAGAGATCCATCACAACCTGTGAGCAATTTCCGACGTGTCGTCTCTTCGGAAATTGAAAGAGGATGCTAATTGGCCCTGACTCAGAAAAGCATTATTGGCTGGAGTCCTGCTTTACACCTGTTGGCTTTTTGGCACGTATTAAAGTAGGGGCCTGGATCTCCACTTCAAGACCAGCCCCATAGGACTTGACCCTGCCAGAGGCTTCATTCCTTCCTTGATGGATTGCCTTACACCAGTCATTAACACCCAATAGCAGACACTTCAGCAAGGACATACAAAAAGCTCTTAAACATTTGCTGCTTCAACCACAGCAAGGACTTGAAATAATGCCCTGCCATTACTTATCCTATTTTATCTCAATGGCATTAATTGGTACCTGTGCATCTAGTAGAGCAGCCAAAAGCACTTCCATGGTTCTTCATTAGCTGCACCATCATTTTCAGCACTTTCAACAGAGAAGTGCAAGGCTCAGCTCGGGTCACCCGAGAAGGGCTGAGCACTTAGCTTGCACACACGTCAGCAAGCTGCCACCTTCCCTTAACAATGTAGCCTAAAGCGTGATGTTTAATTAGGGAGAAGGGAGGGGTATTGCTGTGTTTTCACACTCGTCCTAAATTGAGAGGAGAGGAAGTTAAAAGAAAATAAGGGAACAAAGTGAAGCCGAGCCTGACTCTGGAGAGCATCTCAGAGGAAGGCAGTTTCATGAGACTGACTCCAGTGTCCGGTGCAGAGCGGGTTCCCAGAGGAGGGATCCAGCCTTTGCACGTGGCATGAAATGTGCACGTGTGGATGTGGGTTGCCACAGTTCGGATGCTCGCGACTCACCCAATTCCCGCTCTGGTCGCAGAAGCCAGAGTTACACTAATTTGTGCTTAGCTTCCTCTCCAGTGCCGGCGCCCCCGATCCTGCAGCTGGAAGAGTGTTGCACCCACAACAACAGCGCCACCCTGTCCTGGAAGCAGCCGCCCTTGTCAATGGTGCAGGTGGAAGGATACATCCTGGAGCTGGATGACGGGAACGGCGGGCAGTTCAGGGTGAGTCCCAGCCGCCTTTGCAGAGCACACCGTGCAGAGGAATGGGAGCGCCTTTCTGATGGTGCCTGGTGTGGTTGCTTTTGTTCCCCTTGCACGAGTGAAAAGACACAAGGCAGTCGAGAATCGGGCCTCGTCTTTAGCCAGGATCGCGGGTATGGCATTTACTCCTGCCTGAGTTCAGCTGTCTGTGGATCTGGACTGAGTCTCTGCCTGTCCGGTAACAGGTCCTGTCCTCCTTCCTCTCAGGTATATCCGTACCGTGATGGGGTTGAGGCAGGGATGTCTGGGGAGGGTCTCTGGCCCGTGCTGTGCAGGTCAGACGGATGACTGGAACAGTCTGTTTGAGCCTTCAACTCTACAAGGATGGAAAACATAGTGACTAGCTTTGGAGCTACATAGCGACTAGTTTATCCCTCACCCATTGCTGCTGGGACAAGGTAGAAACAAGGCTGAGGCTACTGAAACCCTAGAGCGCCTCTGTTGCGAGACTGGGAACAACCCGATTATTACAGACCTTCGCAGGGCTACACGCAAGGGGCAGTGGTGACAGCAGGGCCCTTTAGGGACAGTGTTAAAGCCCATTTGTACATAACACTTTAAAGAGGGTTTAAAGCAGGTTAAACGCCTTTTGCACCACTTTAATGGGTGTACATGACACGGGGGTTTACTTTGCCCTAAACGGAAAACACCGCTTCAATTTAGGGAGAATTAAACAGATCAGGCAGGGCGCACAGGGCAGGGAGCAGAAAGCAGAGCAGCCAATCAGCCAGGGAGCACAGAGCAGGGAGCAGAACAACAGATTATATGGGAAGCACAGGGCGGGGAGCAGAAAGCAGAGCAGTGGATCAGGCAGGGGAAAGGGATTGGTGTGGCACTCAGGGACGGTTCACAGCTGATTTGTGGCATGCTGCAAAGTGTCCTAGCTTACCCATGATGGCTGATTTGAGCTAGCATGGGTAACAGTGCCAGAGAGCAGGCAACGCCGAGGGTTTTAGCACATCCATGCTCCGTGCCCGAGCTCCTGGAGAGCCCATCCCTCTGGCTGCTGGCCCATGTGAAAGCCCATGCCGCCACGTCTTCGCTGCCCCAGTTGGTTTGCCACGTAGCAAAGCTTTCTGGTTCATCCCTCCACTCTCCACTTCAGGCACCGAATCCCCTTCTCATCTTCGCTCGGCAGACTCCCCGCTGCGTCTGAAGGCTTTCGGTTACCGGCTGACCAGCAAGCAGCCCTGCAGGCACCAATGTCTTTTTCCTCGGGAATTTAGCATCCATGGGAAAATCCTTCCAGGCTCTGAAACGACTCACCCCCTTCCCTGCTGTTCACAGATGACTTTCCAAATCCACCTGGGCTTTAAATATTCACCAGGGTCAATACCTCTGCTGGCGACAGGATCCTGTTTAACTCCTTTTCTTCCCAGTTGTCAGGTGTCATTAAAGTGTGGGACTCATGGTCACCAGATGCAGTGGATGCTGCCAGCTTAGCCAGATTTAAAAAGGGAGTGAAGGCGTCCTTGGAGGAAAGGGGCATCAGTCGCTATTGAGCCGGGGAGTGAGGGGCACGGCCTGTGCATCAGAGCGTCCTAGCCCTGCAGTGCTGGAGGCTGCAAGTGGGAGAGGAACAGCGGAAAAAGCCCTGCTCAGACCCAGCTCACCCTCCCTTTTAGCATCCGCTCTCTGCCCCTGTGTGACACAGGAGATGGGGCAGGATGGTCAGACCTAATAAATGGCAGTTTTTATGCTCTTGTGAGTGCAGAAGTCAGCTCCAGGTGAGTGCCTGCTTGCTGAGGATCAGCTCTGGGGCAGGCTGTTTGCATAGACCTGACTACTTCAGCTCCCAGTCATGCAAGCACAAGTCAGCTTACCCACACCAGGGCAGCGGGATCAGGGAATCCCACCGCAAAACCCCAAGAAGGGGTCACCATGCAGTTCCCCAACCTCCCCCTTGTTCCTCCCAATACCTTGGTGCCCAGGAAACAGCTGCCTAGCTCTGGGCTGAGTGCTTTTCTCGTGTTAAACTATTTCTTGATGAAACCCATGACTTGTGAATGAAAAGAGCTCACTCCAGGCCCTTTTTAAATGTTGCTTCAAGGCATGAATAGTCCTTGATTGCTGGGGAAGGCATGCGGTTGACTGTCCCGCTGGCAGCAAGAGGCATTGAAGGCTTAGGGGCTTCTCTCAATTGCTGTAATTATGCAATTAAAATGCAATTTTTCTCTCATTCAACATGCTGATAATTATGCACCCCCCGTATATTCATAACTCTTCAGAGTAGGCCCAGGGAGGCAGCCGAGCACGTTTCCTGAACCTGAGCTGGAAAACATTTTGCCAGAAAGAATCAGAGCAGATAAATGGGAGAAGGGGCCAGAGGAGACAGACAGGATACCGCGGCACTTAGCTGCGCGCCTGTCCCATGCCGGCGGAAAGCTGTTCCCCAGCAGGTCTCAAGTGGCTGTAGCGCTCATTCCTATGGATCTGGTTCCCAGCTCTCCCCCCATCCCGCTTGCTTCCTCCTGCCATGTGCTCGCCCTTTTTACTGCACATATAGCTCTGCAAGACATAGCTCCTAGCATTACTGCATAAATAGAGCCAGATGTGCTGGGCTCAATCCCATTTGCATTGCTTCAGTAGTAAAGAAGGGAACCTAAAGCTATGCCAAAGGAGAAACTCTGGTGCCTTGAAGTCTGTACGCCTGGCCCTAGCCACCGATTCTTGCCTTCTGCCTTGCGGGGGTCCAGGCCGAGATCCCAGGCCGGCAGAATGGATCAGAAAGGTCTGCTCCAGGGGCGATGATCATGTGCGCTGTGGCTAGATGGAAGAGCAGGAAGCCGAAGGGTGATATAGAGATGCCTTTGTCTTCCCCAGCTCCAGCGGGACACTGAGTGTCCTGATAACCACGCAGATGGACGCAGTAGGGTTCAGTGAGCCCATGTATTTTAGACCCTTGCACTGCATGATGCAGCATATCAACAGGGCAGTACAAATGATGCCAAAATGCTGTAAGCCACTTGTCAAACCAAATCACCCAGTGGTTGCCAAGCCCTGGGGTCACATCTTGAGAAGGGGTTCAGCTGGCCCGCAGTGTCACGTCGATGATTTGTCCAACAGCCTAGTCCATGTTCTGGCTCAGGGCGATGCTGGATTTCAGCTGCAGTTGCAAAAAAGAAAGGGTAATGTTTGCCAGAGTCTCTAATGCGTTCCTCCTCACACGCTTGCTAGGCGTTGTTGTGTTACTCGTCTGTGCATGGAACCGTTACCCCCACACCTCCTCCCACAGGCATCTCCACCGGCACTGTTTGTGCATAAGAGCAGCTCAGTGTACAGCCAAGCTGAGAGTGCAAAGCCCCTTACATGCATTACTCACAGAAACTACATGTAACAGAGGAGCCCTCGCTCTTCCTTTTGGGGCTTTGTTACAGATGATCATTTTAGCTTTACTGAAAATGAAATGAAAAACTAGGCCATTCCTAGCCTACCTTTTGATGGAGCAACAACACCAAGGGTTATTAGATCACGGGGTGTCACTCCCAGCCCCAGGATGTCTTCATGCATCGTTTATTAGGTTGTCTCTCAATGAAGTCAAACAGTGCAGTCCTAACACGGCCAAGAACAAACCGATGTGAAGTAGAGCAGAGTGCGACCAAGTGTTTAGATTCAGGCTTGTCCCTTTATTAGCAGAGAGCGAGAGAGACGGGAAGTTGCTCCATGCCATTTGTTTTCTATGTAGAATAAGGCAGATCTCTTGTTTGATGGGGACTAGGCAATAAAGGATTTGTGAAGGGGGAACTGGCACGTCAGCTAGAGGACAACAACCAGTTTCTGTACCAGGGAGGACAGTGGCCAGGGCAGAGGCCTGGCGGCGGTGGTGGCAATGGCAGCTATTCTTGTGCCTCCGCAGAATTGGCACCTGGGGCTGATATCACAAGTGCCCACCCTAGTTACGCTACTGGCTATGTGTGACAGCCACGTGCCCTCAGTGCACAGGAGCTCAAAGGCACGAGGAGATAATCATGAAACCCTTCCTGAAACCCAGTGCTAGATGCATTTCACCTTTCCAACTATTTAAGTTGTTTTCCAACTATTTAAGTTGGTCTAATAAAAGATACCAGATTCACGCAAAGAACCTTGTTTGCCCGTCACCTTTCACGGCACTTGTTCGGTGCATTTGCTTCGCAGCTCAAATTGCGCTTCTCACCACTGGCGGGTGCGTGCTCTGAAGGAGAACCGTAATGTATATAACTCCCAGCATCACTGTCAGCTGAGTCAATTTGCTCAGGATTCAGGGGCAAAAGTTAAAAACAGAAACCTCTGTTCTTTTTTTATTCATGAGCAGAGGCATAGTTAGCTGTGTTAGTGGGAAGGCAAGTAGAAGGCAAGGTATATCTGTACCTTACAGACTAAGCAAAGTAGATTTTATATATATATATATTTTATAGATCGCATATATAATATATATATCTCACAAGCAACATTAGCATTGGATGAAGTGAACTTTAGCTCATGAAAGCTTGTCCTCTATATGTATACATACACGCACACATACATGCCTATATACACACACACCCGCACACTTTGCAAATTTACCCTGCCTTTTTTTTTTTATGCCTAAAGACATTATCCCAAGGGAGCCTCGCAGCTCCATCCCTGCAGGATGGAAGGGTGTGTGTTGGCCTGAAAGCAGTGGCTCTGTATTTAAGTGGGGGCTGTTTGATCAGATGCACCGCTGTACTCTGCAACCCCCAACAGAAATACAAAAAGGATTCTTGGGTACCAAAAAAGAGTGGAAGGTATTTGCAAGGAAGCACAGAGCTAAAACCCCTCCCTAACATCCTGGATGAAAGCAAGCAGGCCCTTCATCACATCCTCCACAACTCAAAAGCGAACCTGATCGCTGACAGAGTCCCTGACCATTTCACGAGTCTTTGGGGCTGATTCACATCTGCTTTTTATGCTCTTGTAGCTCTTCATCTGAATGGCATTACGTTGGCGTAAGTCTGACATGTTGGCCGGTCAGCTCTAGATCCGTAAAAGGATCCGATCTTTGTCTTCTCATCAAAGCATTGGTCCCGCTGTCTGAGCTGATAAGGAAATATTTTCCAGTATAGGTCTCGAATAAGTGGCCTTCATTCAGTTTAGAAGCCAGCAACAAGTTTCTGTACCAGGGTACATCAGCAAAACTCCTCTGGATTCAGTGGGAGGTTTACTTGAAGAGAAACCTTGCTTGCCTACAAACATCAAGGCTTCTGTGCCAGTGCCGTGGAGGAACTGGTGTCGTGTGGCAAGCTGTCAGAGCTCAGAAGCAGGATGCAGGGTCATTTTATCCAGATATACCATTATGATTTAGCACTGGGCTGGGTTGTATCCAGCCGGGGAGGGGTTAATTTGAGCCTCCTCCCCTCCCCCCGGCTCTCACACTCCAGTATATAATATACCAGGCCCCCTATCACTCCAGCTGCAGCTGTAGCTGGGGTCCCCAGGTTCCTCCAGCCCTCCCAGCATCCGCCCAGACACTTTGGCCTGACAAAAAGGTGTCTAACTGGCATGCCCATGTATCGGGAAGCTGTGGAAATACTGTGTAGCAAGCTGTCTGAGCAAGGCCCTCCTCTACCTGGATATGCCCCATGCATCAGGCACTAATGCAGCCTTTTGTGTCTTAACTAGGAGGTGTATGTCGGGAAGGAGACGATGTGCACCGTGGATGGCCTGCACTTCAACAGCACCTACAGCGCCCGTGTCAAAGCCTTTAACAAAACAGGAGTGAGCCAATACAGCAAGACCTTGGTCCTGCAGACATCCGAAGGTAAGAGGCTTTGGCAGCGGTGCCCTGACATGCTGCATCAGGCGTGAGACTGCCCAGCCCCAGAGGCCTGGTCTTCAGATCCACATAACTTAGCCTTCGACGAGCAGCTCCAGTATACCTCCTAGGCAAGAGACCAATATTGCAGAAGAAGTGATGGTGACAAACAGAATAAAGGTTATGTCAGGAGTCCAGAACAAGCTCAGCCAGAAGTTGCTTTCCCTGGTCTTTCCTTCCCAGAGGGTGCATCTACATGAGACGCTTTAAGGCGTATTAGCCTAAATTTAAGGTGCATTAGGGTGCGCGTCTGCTTGTGTGCACCCTTAATGTGCTTTCAAAATGGCAATTTGGGGCTAACCGTGCATTTGCAGGTATCAAATTTAGGTGTGCATAGTTAAAGCACATGAATGCACATGTAGACACATTAAAGCACATTAACACCATGTGTGCAGACTGACTCAGAACTAACTTTAGTCCCAAGTCAGTCCGGACACAGCATTATGAGCTTTAATGGCTGCATGTTTAGACGCCTGCCTAAACTGGCTTAATGCACATTAAGATAATGCACATTAAATTGAGGCGTGCTGAAATGCCCATGTAGACATACCCAGAATGCATTTAGTGAAGGGCAGCATCCTGTTGGGAGGACAGAAGGAGCTATGATGAGGAGGGAAGGCTTTGAAAGCAGTTTGCCTCTGGGATTGAGGTAGATCATCTGCAAACATAGCTCGGCTGTCTTTATTCATTCCTTCTCTTCCTCTTTTCTGAGCATTGCCCCTGAGAAACAAAGGGCCACATTTGATTGCACTGTGACTGCACATATGGCCCTTTCCTAGGCACCCTGCGGCACCGCGTGCTGAGCGGAAAGACCGTGTGGGTGTCTTTCTGTACCGACAGGGTTCAAAGCTGAGCCGCACCAGTTTCACCTACAAAGCTGATTACAGCTCCCTCCTGCTGTTATCTCTGTTAGAATATTAAACGCAGCTATTAAGGATAAACCTCCTCTTCTGGATGATAACTACCTTTGGGAAATTGCCTTGATTCTGACAGTCGAGTCAAGAGGCATGAGGCTTGTTTAGGAAAATTATGTGGGGGACAGAAACAGCAGGTGATAAAGCCCAAGATAAAGTCGGCCATCTCTGCACCAGCATGCCTGCGGTCCCCTGCGGTACGGCTGTTGCCAGGAAAGGGCCCCTTCCTTAACAGCAATGCTGCTTCCATTACCTCCAGAGCAGAGTCGCACCCTTTCCCCAGCCCTGGCAAGATTTCACTCAGCACCGGTGCTGCCCACACAGCCCGGCCTTTGAAATCCAGGCAGCCTCCCTCCTGCTTTGCTCCGGCACCGCTGCCGGGAGATGTGCCTGGCTCGAACGTGCCTGTCTTGCCAATGGTGCATCAGGCAGGCACAACACAGCTTGCCGCAGCCTGTTTCAAGGAAGCTGTCCCAGCAGCGATTCTCAACCACAGCACCCTGGGGTGCCTTGAGATCTTTTCAAGGGTGCCATGCAATGTTAGCACTGTTAGGTATACAAATAGGATTCACAAGACAAGCCCGGAGAGTTCAAATGGGAATCTGTAGTGTTCGGCCCTGCCCTGCTGTGGGCTTTCTGAGTTCTCTGCAATAAAAGAGTTGCTCAAGTACTTTTGCGTGGTCAAAAAATGAATGGAAACAAAAAGACAGCGTTTTCCAAAGGGCCCCTCAAGCTTACTGAGTTTGGAAAGGTTGAGAAGCGCTGTGCAATGGGCTGTTGAGCCTGGCAGGGAAAAGCGGTTAGAAAATTCAACGCAGGCACGCCAGACCGAGCCCTATTTCTCTGCCTGTCATTATTACACTTCAGGAGCTCCCTGGGATTGCTGTCCAGAGGGCAGCTCCGCGGTGCAGCAGTGTGGTGCAGCACGCAGGGAGATGGGAGCAGAGAGACAGGAGAGGGAACAAGCTGCTCTTCCTTCTTATCACAGGGGCTGAAATACTGCAGGTCCTGGCCCCCATTCAGGCCAGCGTTCCCTACCCTGCAGAGCTTCCTGCACGGTTGTTAGGCCAGGCGCCCATCTTAGGAAATAGCAGCAACTTCCTGGGAGCTCACAGGCTGTGCACCAGCACGTGTTGAAGCCATTCGCGCAATTCCCACTCCGGGAGGGCTTGCAAAACTGACCAAAGCAGAGGGGCACGCTGCTGGCTTAGGGCTGTTGCAGACACTTTATACTAGGGGCTGAGAGAGAGAGAGTGCTCTGGTGTTCACTGAGTGATGATGGCTTGACAAAACTCACCTCGCTACCATGGGACTGGTGCACAGGCCGGATGAACGATGTGGAGCTGGCTCCACAGGTCAGATCGCACCCACCGTCTGCCCCGCTCCCCGTGCGTGCTAGATCCAGTGCCCACGCCACCTGCTCCAGCCTGTGCCACATGTGACGCCTGCTCGAGCTGGATCAGGATGCTAGCTGCACACGGTGCCTCCTCCAGCTGGTCCAGGGCAGAAGCTGTGTGCAGCACAGGTCCTGGGCTGGGGGCCACATGTCTCATGTCCCAGTCCACCCAGAGTGGGTGCTGCATGAGGCGCAGCCCCAGACCAGCTGGAGCAGGAGCCTCCGGTGCTGGGTACACCATGCCGGGGGGGTCCTGGACTGACCCCGCATGAGGCCAGCGCTGGGGGCTGAATGATGTGGCTCCACAAACCGGATCTGGCCCCAGGCTACATCCTTAAGACCCTGACTTTGTACCAACCAAGCATGGGGACAGGCAGGGCTGTGCCTGCGTTCCCCAGCTACCTAAGAGATGTCCTGAGCCCGAGCAAGGCCTGCCAGTGCTATGGGTGGTATCACTGGCACCAACAGCCAAACTTGCCCCCGGGAGCATGGGAATGGCTGTAGCCACCCTCGCACCTTCCCCCCTGGCCCCGTGCTGAGAGGTACGTGGCAGGAGAGACCTGTCTCCTTGAATGGCTTTTCTGCACTTGTACAAGCCAGGTCCTCAGTTCCTGTCCCCATTAGCTGGTCCTGAGTGTCTGCTAAGGAAATCTAGTCCTTACCCTCCAAACGGTGCCCACCGCTGGGACAGCCTGCCCAGAGATGCCCACCCCGTCTATGGCAGCGTGAGAGACTTCTGGAGAGCCATTCATTGCAGCTTCACTGTGCATTGAGGGAGAACAGGAACAAGAAAGCCCCACGTCCACCTTCTAGTGGTTTCCTAGTGGCTTGATGAACATGAGATTTAGACGTTGGCTAGATCCTGCCGGAGGGGGAGTGGAGAGGAGTGGGGATCCCTGCGATCCCTGGGAGCAGGGAATCCAGGACAGGGCATTTGCCATTGCTTACAGAAAAGCCAGGGGCTGGTTTGATGGGCCACCCACTTCTAGCAATGCAGTCCATTTTAACACCACTTAAGAGACAGGGATTGAGGACTGACCGGGAGACAGAAGGGACCTCCCCTGCATCGCTGTGGGGACCCACATCTCAGGGGCACCTGAGCAGAGCAGGTGCAGATCAAAAGTGGCTTTAGGCATCTCTCCTTTCCTTCTCTGCCCCAGTGGCAAATAGAGCAGCGCTAGGGCTACCCTGATTTGCCCCCGGCTGCCTGGAGACTGTCCTAGGAGCCGGGGATTGCCCCTGGGTGGGGATGCTCATACCACGCGCTGGAAGCTGTGGGACTGGACCAGCCGGCTCTGCCCCACAGCCGAGGAATCTGTTCCTGCCCAGGTCCGGCACCCCTTTTGGCTGTCAGCGTGCACAAGAAGCTGGGCTTTCCTGGCAGGTCTCCCATTCAAGCAGGGACAAGGCCAGGTCTGCTTAGCTCATGAGAGCTGACACAAACGCCACCAAAAGGGGTCAGGATTTACAGAGACCAGTGCAAAAGCCGACAGGTGAGAAGTTCTTGAGTACTTTCCAGTGCACTCGGTCTCTCGCTCCCTCGCTTCCCCGGACCCTTAGAAATGTCTAGAGACGTATGGCCAGAAATCAGCACTTTCTACCTGGCAGCGATGCAGAAAGCTGCCTGCTAGCTGGTCCCTACTCTTACTTGTGGTGGGCCAGGCCCCTAGGCGACTCCCTGGTTTCCAGAAATCCTGCAGCCTATGACACCACACGTACATCCACTGACGCATAAGCGAGTGAGATCCCAAAAGGAGGAGTCAGGCTCACAGCAAGCAACAGCTTTCCTGAGCAGCATGCTGTGCTTCTGAGATCACCTCAAGATACAAGTCACTGCAGGACGATGTTCAGAGAAGGGGCTGAAGATACAGAGGGATACCAGGAGCCATCCCAGTGGCAGAAGTGAGCAGAGGTGACCGAGCTAAAAAGCTGCATCCTGGAGGGGTCTCTGGTCCACCAAACATCTCGCAGCAGTTGTGGAAACAGTGACTTCTATCACAAGGCAGGTTCCCACCCTACAGTAGCATTAGGCTTCGTGCTCTTGGGGGGCTAGGGAGGAGTTTGTAAGGCACTGAACAGCCCTGGGAGCACACGTCCAATCTGAAGTCAGTGGGACAGGCCCCGAGTCACATCTGGGAATCCCACTTATCATCAGCATTTTGCAAGGAGGGGATGGTGTGCAATGTGCTGGGGATCATCAAGGACCTGGTCCATCCTCCATGAAGAGGGAGATTCTTGTTGACTTCACAAAGAGACAGGTCCAAGGCTGGGATCTTTTGAAGCAAACAGTGGGGCCTCAGCATCCTGTCACATTGCTCTTCTAAGACCAGTTTTTCTAACCAAAGCAGTGGGAAAGGGAAGATTGTCTCTTGGTACCTGACTCAGGCAAACCCATGGAAACCATTACATTGACATGTGTGAAATTGCTTTAAATAACCCCGGTCAGGAATTTGCATGAGCAGCCAAAGCATCCCTTAGGTCCCTCCCTCCCTGGTACGTATTTTCATGGTTGCATCTGCCTCAACCAGGCGCCAGCTCTCAAAAGACCCCATCGCAAAGTCTCGGCTCCCAGCTCCGGCCCAGGGGAATCGTGCTTGGAGCCTCCGCACAGTGTTTGCCAAAAGATGAATCTTTCTTTTATGCCTTTTTCCTGCATGAGACATTGTCATCTTGCTCTCCCAATGCAAGAGGAAAAGCAAAAGCTAAATATGGCCCAGAGCATGTTCTGCTTTCAGAGGCATGCTGAGCTCTCCCGACCCAAGGCAGAGAAATAAATTGCATCTGAATTCGGCTTAAGGAGATGTGAATTAGCCATTGAGCAGAGCCTGCTGCACGTGACGGCTCATGGGGCAAGGTTATTTTTTCTGGCCTGAACAGCCGCTGGGTCTCTGAGAGCAGCTCTGCATGAAATGAACTGGGCTTCACCCTTTCCCCTCCGCAGTGGGTGGAGAGTTTTCCACCAGGGCACAAAGGGGGAGAAAACGAAGAGGATGGAAGAAGAAAAGGAAAGGGGTTCTCAGCATGAGGCAGCACTGCTGGTACCGTGACACTTGTCTGAATATGCCTACAGGGCAGGGAAGCTGCAAAGCTGCTGGTGCTCTTTTGCCATTGGGGGTTTCTACCCATAGGATCTGATGCAAAGCCCTGGACTTCAATGGGAGTGTTCTCTTGACTCTACCGAGCAATGAAATAGGCCAAACCCTAGGGATCCATGGGGAAGGTTGCATGTGTAGCTGACTTCTGTAGCACCCCAAGCCATGAATGTGACCCCCCACAAAAACTGAGGTAGTCGATGTGAAATCTGGGTGACCTGCCGTCATCATCTCACGAGCCTGACGAGGCATCATCAACGATGCTTCCAGAAAGTCCTCCACATCACACTGGAAGATCACTGCGTAAGCCAGCATCCTTGCTGAAGCCGACGTTCCCAGCATAGAGTGGGTGATCCTCAAGCACCAGCTTCACTGGACTGGACATTGTGGGCGCCTATACACGTGCGGCGAGGCTGCTCTGACGCACTGTCATTGCAGCACGTCAGAGCAGACTCGATTAATCGAGCATGGTTATTACTGTGCTCCAGCGGACTCCAGCGTCACATGATGAGCTATAGTTAGAGCATCCCCCGCCACCATTTTTCAGTGCAGGGACGCTCATACACATGATGCTCTGGGCACTTTAATTAAAGCACCCCCCCACCATACTCCCAGAGGACGTCTCTGTGTGGATGCCTGACTCTCGACTCCCAAAACTAGTGCTCGATTCCCAACCTAGTAACAGCCTGAGATCTCCCAGTGGCCAGAGGAGACACTGCAAGGACACACTGAAGGTATCCCTCGAGAAAACGGATGTCGACATTAAGAGGTGAGAGGAGCTGGCTGCCAACCAACCCCGGTGGTGCCAAAACCTCACCCTAGTGCAGCCCATTTTGAGGCAAAGCATCTTGTCCTAAAAGCAGAAAAGAGCAAGCAGAGGAAGGAAATGGAGAAGAATCCCCCCTGCAGCCTCCTCTGCCCTACAGAGAGACCTACACCGTCTGCAAACGATCCTTGGACTCTTAAGTCACTTTAAGACCCATGGCCCATGACAATGATCCATGGTAGAGATCATCCTTGAATTGAGGGATTGCTGATGAAAACACATTTTCTGTCTCAAGCAGTGGGAAAGCAAGGGGTAGGAGAGTGATGGTGGGGGGCATCGGTGGGGAGAGAGGCCCGGTATGACACCGTTCTTTACCACCCCCTTGGCCAGGAAGATGGGGGTGAGCTGTGCTGCAGCAAGAGGAGAGGTGCTTCTCAGATCCTGCTTTTCCAAGACAAGTTCCCCAGTGACTCAGTCATTCAGGAACAGAGGAAGGAAAGAAGAATGACATGCCTCGAGTCTGCAGACATGAGCCCATGTCTTGGCCATGCTCACCGCAGGGCAGAGGTAAGTGGCTTCCCAGAGAGGAGGAGTGAGGGGCACATGTCCATTAGAAATACACAGTCCACAAGATGCACTAAACTGCTGGTGCAGCTTTCTTGTGCCCCAAGGATGGAGGTCCCCGTGCCACGTGCATCATCAGCCAATCCACGGGGCGGCCCTCATGTTCCTACCATCTGCAGGGTGCTGCCTGCACCTGCACAAGATATGGCATCGCCTCCGTTGCTTTGTGGGTAGCCCTAGAAACAAACAGAGATCTTGCTGGCAGGCTATCGTGATTGCAGTCCTGTCCTGTTTGGACCCATTGGTGCCTCTGGCTGCTGGCAAGGTCACTGAGTGAGGTCCGACCCTCTGCTTGGTGTTTTGATCAGTGTGTCCTTGTCTTCGTGGGGCTCAGAGCAAAGCATTTGATAGCAGGCTTACGGGGCCCTGGACACCAGACAGATCTGTCTGGTGCCAGTGCCCTGCTCAGCACATCCAATCTTGAATCCAGTGAAGACACAGGCAGCTTCTCATATTAGCACACATAACATTTCACAGTTGTCCGGGCTTTGCAGAGCAGTGCTGAGAGTGGAGAGCTGGGGGACCTGCCTTCCCTGGCTTGCTCAGGGAAGGGTGATGCTGTCGGGGGCTGGAGCCTTAGACCTGGAATCAGGGTGAAGTTACACATCACATTTAGGCCATACTAGGGTCGCTTAAAATGCAAGTGTCCGTACGTTAAAGCTCGCTAAATCCTGCTAAGCGCAGTCTGAGCATCTCAAATTATGCCACTTCAGGCAAGGATTAACTCTGGGCCGTGCTACCCAGAGTACTTTAATCTGCTTCATGAAGTGACCAATATGCAGCCCTCCAGTATCCCTGGATGCACTGCTTTCAGCCCACCACCCCACAAGCCAGTGGTATTAACCCTTAATATCTGACTGCTCACAGCACTTTCTAACTTTAACACCGCTTAAAATTGCACAAACTTCATCTGGTTGAAGAGCAACATGTAACCTCACCCTCCGAGCAGCGTCCTGTAGTTGCCCATCAGACAGAGGCAAGTGCTGAGTGGCAGAGGAGGCATCACTAGGGTACTGTCAGGAAGTGCCCTGAAACTCCAAGCCCATTACCTGCCATGGGGTTGGCTGATGAAGAAGACCCAGTGCCCTGGTTAACAGGTTGCAGAGCCTCCTGCTCACTTCTCCAGCCCCTCCACAACCCCCAGCCTCCCTCTGCATCCTCCTGCTTTGAGCAAAGCCACCTGGACTCCAGAGAGCTTCCTGAGCTGCATCCAGGCCCCACAACAAGGGGAGGTAGGGAAGGGAAGGCTGCAGCCAGCGAACTTAGAGGGACTTGATGCCTATTCTGGTGGAGAAGGGGGCAGCCTTGAGCCAGCTGAGGCAGCAGGAGTCAACTTTGAGGCTTGCCATGGCTATCACAAGCCTTAGATGGCCAGGAGAAGGATGTACTGTACTGCTTCACCAAGAGCATCTGCTCCCAGATCCCTCCCTGTGACTCCTTTGGAAAGCTTATGGGAGGGGCAGGAGAGTGTGTTCGGGATTATCTGGGCAGGAGGGTGAGGTTCACACATGTGGCTTGGGTTGGGTTGAATTTGCTCAGAGATAGGTGCACTGGCTCTTGAAGTAATGGAAGGGCTCTTGGTGACACCAGCAGCTGTTGGATCAGGCCCCAAGGCCTGGGCAGAGCTTCCCAAGGCATAAGCCCATGTCCTGGCAGAGGGATGTATATCACAAAGGTGGAGCTGCTACCAAAGCTAACAGGCCCCCTGTGCTGATGCTGTAGAATTGGACGGAGGAGGCAGACCAGGGAGGTTAGTCCCGCTCGCCCTCTTGGTCTTCAGCACGTTCATTCCCCTGGCCGCGGCCTCAGAGCTCGCAAGGTGGGTCTAGGCTCAGGGTCACTGTTGTCCCTGCTGCAGATGGGGATGAGGAGCAGGGCTTGACTGACTCTGGAGTGGGACTTCCAGCTCTTCAGATGAGGGGAACACAGTGCTTGGAGGGACCTCCTGGACCACCCAGTCCTGCTCCCCCTGCCATTACTGCCACCATTTACACTCCTGTCCATAAACTGAGAGCACTTCAAGTAGACTGCAGCAGTGGAGAGAAATGTGGGAATGGGGTTATTCATCTTCCATGCGTGCTTTACACAAAGAAAACTTCTTTGTAAAATACTCCACATCTCCAAGTAGGATCCAACACATTTCTTCTAACAGAGATGTATCAGGCAGGAGAGGCTGCAGAGACAGAGGCTTTATTTCCCAGATGTGGCTATGTCCAGAGGTCCAAATATCCTGTTGGAGGGAGTCATCAGAATAATAGCTATTATGGATTGGGTGGTAATATCCCTTTGGATCTGTTGGTTTGTCTGTTGAAAGCTCTGGTCAAGGAAGTTTGTTTTGTGCAAGGGGACTGGACCCGATGATCTTCCAAGGTCCCTTCCAGCCTTACAGTCTATGAATCTATGAAAAGCTGGTACACTTCTTGTTTTAGCTGCCCGACTGCGTGTGGCTCAAACGTGGAAGGAAAGTATCGACTGACAATGTAATATGCTAAAATATGGGCAATCCCGATGATGGGGAAATGGTCCCATCAGGTTAGCTTATTAGAAAAGAGCCCAAACAGGGATAGATACTGAGAAATAGAGATTCCTCTCCTGACTTACACAGAAGACAAAAATTCAGCAGCTTGTCAGCCAGAGTCATTAGCCACATTTCTTTGCATATTCATGAATATTCCTGAATGTTATTTTTTTATATATATGTACATATATACACACACACATATATGTACACATACATATACATATGTATGTGTATATATATGTATATATATAATTACATTGAAAGTGCAGATGATGAGTTGTTTGAATTGTTGTATATTATTTCCTGTGTAAAGATATAACAACTTCAACCTCCTGCAATTCCTGTGTATTACTCCTGTGTTGGAGTTTTGTTTCAGTGGTTGCCTGAATAAAAAAAAAAGCATTATCAAAACAAACTCCTGGAGCTCCTAGAGAGTTTTGTTTTACCTTAAGGTCACTGAGCTCTTCCTCTTGCTCCCTTCTCTGACATAACCCATCGTCTAGGAAAAGCCCCATGCTTTATGTCTTGGGCTAACTGGAGTGTGACCTGTTGGGCTGTGCGCTCTGAATGGCGTTAGAGCAAAGAGAGAGCTGATTACCTGCCTCCTATAGACCTGGGCTAGCCCCGGAGGAAACAATCCAGAAGTGCGGCTACAAAGAGCAGATCATCACAGATCTGTCTGGCCTTTCCATCTCTGCTGCCCAGGAGCCCTGTGGGTGGCAGGGGCACAGCGCGTTCTTCCGCTCTATTTTAGGAGGGGGCTCAATCCGTTTATGACAGGCACGTGATGGTTTGCAATAGTTTTGATGACCCAGGGGGTCCCATCCAGTGTCCCTATATGAATCTCGTGGGTTAAAGTGAAATTCTTCCTGTAACCACCAGATGCATCTTGATAGGTACAAGGAGTTTCCCGTGAACACAGCAGGCCAAACAGCCTTTGAGTAAGGTGGGTATTTGGGGATGCTTAGAGTAACACTGTTTAGACCAGCTTTGTGCCAAAAGTGGATCAGACCTGTATGAAACCTGCACGTCTCCCCATTATTATAAGGATTATAACAGGGTGGGGGGAAGTGTCCACGATACCAGTTAAAGTGCATCCCCTGGTAAGTAGCATGGCAAATTGCAAACCTGCCTAGGTGGGATTCATTCTTGTGAAGGGCTCCGGGACTTGCTGAAAAGAAAAGCACATCATATGTGTCTTCGACAACATAGGGATATTTGCAAAGGCCGTGCTTGCTGTATACAGCCTCAGTGGCACACGATGACTGAGAGGTATCAATGCACACAGTGGCCTGTATGTTGTTCTGCCCAGCACATGCCCATGGCAACACAGCAGAGAAGGAGCCCACACATGTACAAGGGCCCGTGCTCTGGACTGGGGGTCTTAGGTAATGATATGAAAGTTTCTGATCTCTAGTTTGCATTGATCTTGCGTTTAGACACAGAGTCAGAAGAACAGACCCTCCCTTTTCCAGTGCCTTTGGAAAGATCTTTGGAAAGGTCGCAGCTCCGTAGAATGAGTCCTTTCTCCTCCACTCTTAATCTACAACCCAGCTTCTCGGGGAGATCCTACTTTGAGCTAAGATCTTCGTCCCACCAGCTGAGCTTGCATTCTTCTTTACAGTCTCTGAATTCAGCCGGTGAGCCGAGCCCCTCTGGCATTTCCTCTTGATCTGTGCTTTTGGGCATCTCCAAAGCATCTGTTTGTTTTGCTTTGTTTTTTTTCCCCATGACATTCATATGCCAGGGGGGTAAGTCGTTCTGTTTGTCAGTGGCCTGTTTCCGATGTGAAGGGAATTTGGATGATGTAGCTATGTGGCGTATCTCTGTTTCTATGTAACAATGGTACCAGTTTAGATGTCATTTCGCTCCCCCTGCCTACCCCGCCAAGGCAAACCCGGGGTCGGGATAACAGCTGTTATAACCAGGGGAAGAGGCATCCTGGGATTTCAGCTGGAGCACTGGTGCATCCTTCTGGGAGAAATCCATGGAGGTGTTTCAAAGGTTTGCACGCTCAGCTCATCCAGGAGGGTCAGCCACTGCTGTCAGGTGGTTGCAGAGCATTTGCATTAAACCGTGACCCCACAACATCTATCTATCTATCTATCTAGATATAGATATATGTAGTTATATCTATCTACCAATCTATCTGTATAGATATAGATATAGTTACAGATATCTGTCTATCTATAGATATATATATAGTTATAGCTATCTACCTATCTATATAGATCGATAAATAGATATAGTTATAGATAACTATCGATAGATAGATAGATAGATAGATTTAGGACCCCAAAGCCCAGCTCAGACTGAATGGACCTGGTGTGCAGAGGCCAGAGCCTCCTTTTTTGAGGGCACCATGCTTCTGTAGCTCCCGCTGACTTAAATTGGAGTTGGGGGAGCCCAGCCTTTGTGAGGAGCAGGACGTGGGATAGTTAATCCTCTTTTTCTTCAGAGCAGTGGAAACTACCTGGAGGAAACTCTCAGCCGCGCTTTGAACAGTCGGTTGCAATCAGCCACCAGGCCCCTGCTGGCCTCCCTGCTTCGGGGCTGAGCGGGCTGTGGCTGAGCAGTAGGTTGCTTCCTTGGGCAAAGCACAGCCAGAGTGAAGGTACTTCGCCCTGCCGCAGGCAGCAGCCAGCAAAGGAGCAGGAGGCAGGGCTGATCTCCCCAGAGCTCTGCGGCAACCGTGGAGAACAATTATTGCGCGCTTCTTCCTGCCAAAGATGCCGGGGCTGATCCTCCCGTCGTGCTGTGTTCACACCACGGCCACTCCATTGGACTCCGCACCGTAATTCACAGCTTACACCAGTGTAAGCAAGGGGAGAACGGGGTCCCCTCGATTTTGATTTCCATCCCATCCCTTGGAATGAGGAATGCTGCAGCATGGCGTTTCCAACACACACAGGGGCTGCCACCCCTACCAGCAATGGGTTTTTTCATTTCTTTTTTCCTTTGTGCTTCCATGTTTTTCATTGTACTGCTGTGCACTGCTGGCTTCTTAACTATGTTTTGTTATTGGACGTGTTGACTCTGTCTCCAGTGTACCGAGACCGACTGTATTGGCTCTGATCAAATACTTTGTTTGTGGCCTGCGTATTTCTGTAACAACAGTCTGTGGATAGGGCGGGGGGGTGACGGGCTGGGATTTTACGACTGTGTCCTACTAGAGATAAATGTGCTGTGCGGCAAAGCACAGAGACCTCTTTCCAAAGAGGGTGCTGGGCACGATTCATTAAAAAGGCCTCGGCAGACATTGCGTCACTTCGTACAGCCGCGAAGAGCTCAACGGCGGCAGGCGATGTGCTTGGCCAGAACGACACTAATGTGTCCAAGAGCCGGATGCAAATGTGCTGTAAGAAAATGGCACAGAGCACACGTCCCCTTATTCTGCCTACAGGTAGACACAAAAGCAGCCGCAGAACCATGCTGCGCCTCCTAAAACAGACTGGGAACAAGGCTGTCTTGTAGTGGCTTCTCCTTCCACCCCAGTTCCTCCCCTTGCCTGCAGGCTTTCTCTGCAATAATAACAGAAGAGGTGCTAAGTGGGAGGTTGCAATAACTTCTTTACAAGCTGAGACACTTTGCAAATGCTCTGGGTCTGATTTGCAGGTGCAGGGCAGCCCCTCTGCCCCGTGCCGCTGGCAGAGATACTGCACAACTAGCATAAGCGTTTCAGGTCATCCGTTCCAACATGACCTTTGACGGCTAATGGTGAATGCAGTGTTTCACATTTCCCTTTCTGCTGCTGTCAGTGAAGGGGTCTTGGCAGACCTAAGGGTCTTGCATCTTGGCAAGACCTTCCTGGTGAATCCCTACATGATGCTAAGCCCCAGATGCAGTTCCAGTGCTTCAGAGCCGTTTGCAGCTAAAGTAAATTAGAGCAGCCCAAGGATTGCTCTAGTTAGGTCCAGATGGGCCAGCCCCAGGATGAGAGGAATGCAAAATTTAGCATTTACCCCCTCTCCTCCAACCCCTTCCACCCCCATCTGACTTGTGCTGTGAGCTTTTCACCCAGTGGTGAAACTATAGCCCATTATTTTTCCACTGGTAGCACCCAAAGCCAATATGCCAGCTGCTGGCCTCCAGGGACCTGGCTTAACCAGGCTGTAAAGTCAAGTCACTTCAAAGCAAACAGCTGCCATGATCTGGCCCCCCTCAAAAAGGAAACAGGGTAATAGCTCAGGGTGAGACACAGCATGGGAACTGTGCAAAGAGGTCTGTCTGTATGCAGCCCCGTCTCACCGTGCCCTGTGAAGCCTGCAAGCTTTATGAGCATCAGACACCGTCAGTAAATGCTCACAGTAATATCAATTCATGATGCTTGCTTAGCCCTACTTCAGGGGCCCCTTAGCCCCATTGCTCTTAAAATACGATGGGAGCTAAAGTATCATGCTCTAGCTACGCAAACCCCACTGACGAAGACATGAAAAATCTCAAAGCATTAGGACAGCCTTAATCTCTGCGTTCCTTTTTTATATGTATATAAGGGCGGGGGGTTGCACAGAAGAACAAGATCTAGGTTCCATTTTGCTGGAGAAAAAGCTCTTGAAATCAAAATCTACCCTTCTCACATTGATTTCTTTCTATAGGGAGTGGTGGGAAGTATTTTGGAGCAGTGGAGATGAAAAGATTTTACTGAATAGCAAAATTGCTTGCTTTGCACTGCTAAAGGACCATGTTCCCTTTTCCAGTGCAGAGGACAACAGACGAGGACCCAGTGGCAATAGAGGCCAGGATGCTCCAAAGTGTCAAATAATTTGGGATAGGAGTTTGGACGCCAGCCTTGATCCATCTGAAAGGTGCCCATTTGTGGGTATGGGCTGAGGCTTCCTGAAAGTCAGGCCTTTGCAAAAGTCTTTAGCTAGGCACTTAAAATGGGCAGTCATTTTGAAAACCTTTGGTCTTTGGCTTTTAATGAATCAGGCCTGCAGTGGTGAAGCAAATGGGTAATTCTGTACATGTGTGTGCATTTGTGTTCATGAGACCAGTTGCTGTTTCTTAGCTTTGGTGTGTGAAATATAGTATCTCTTTATAGGATGCAATTTTGAGACACAATCAGCGCCTTACTCTCAATTAGGCAAGTATCTTTATTATAATTAAGTGGCACTCGCTTTGTTGGTCATCCATCCATGTTTTGTGTTTATTTTTTAACCTCAGTTTGACACAGTAAGCAGATAATTGTTCATCCACGAGTGTTTCTGACTTTTTCCACCCCGTTTGCATTAGTTTCTCAAATGCCATTCCTGATTATGATGAGGAATGATTATTTCTGTTTGGTAGAAAAGGGGTAAGTTCTTTCCTTTTGCAGTTTTAAAGGGAAACCTGAAGTGGTCCTTTAATCAAATTCAGAGCTGAGTCTTATAGCAATAAAAGAAAAGACTCCAGGTCACTGAGGCATAAAAGCATGTACAAGACTTTAAGTGCATGATTAGCAGCTACCTTCACCTTTGAAGGTCACTGGATTACTTGTGCACTTAAAATGAGACCTGTAATTTCCTGAAATCAGGACTCCAGGCCTGCTTAGCAGAGGTGCTGAAACCCTTCAGTTCCTTTTGATTGCTAGGGGAGAAATGACAGGTCAAGAGCATGTAAAATCAGACCCTCTGATTCCTTTGGGGAAAAAGCAAATGACTTGCCAATGACCCAGCAATGCAACCAGCAGAGGTTTGCTGCGGGTGGGCCTTGCCTGACCAATCTCTTCCCCTTCTACGACCAAGTGACCTATCACCTGGACAAGGGAAAAGGGATTGATGTCATATACCTGGACTTCAAAAAAGCCCTTGATCTGGTGTCCCATGATCTCCTCATGGAAAAATTGGCCGATGCAGCGTCGGCTACATCACAGTCCGCTGGCTGGGGAATTGACTTCAAGGTCGGACCCAGAGGGTGGTGGTCAACAGAAGTGAATCATCCTGGCACTCTGTGACCAGTGGGGCCCCCTGAGGCTCCATGCTTGGACCTGTTCTCTTCAACGTTTTTATTGACGATGTGGACATCAGCGTTAGAAGCGGACTGGCCAAGTTTGCCAATGACACCAAACTTTGGGGTACAGCATCCACACCCAAGGATAGGCTGGTGATCCAGGCTGACCTAGACAGGCTCATAAAATGTGCAGATGAAAACCTGATGGCGTTCAACACTGAAAAGTGCAAGGTACCCCACCTTGGGGAAAAAAAACGTGCATCACATATATAGGCTCGGCAGTGCTACGCTCGCTAGCACCATGGCCAAAAGGGACTTGGGGGCTATGACTGACCACAAGAGGAATATGAGCCACCAATGGTGATAAAGCAAACAAAACACTGGCTTGCATCCATAGATGCTTCTCAAGCAAATCCCAGGATGTCATCCTCCCGCTGTGCTCGGCCTTGGTGAGGCCGCAGCTGGAGTACTGCATCCAGTTCTGGGCTCCACAATTTAAAAGGATGTGGAGAAGCTTGAGAGAGTCCAGAGGAGAGCCACGCGCATGATCAGAGGTCAGGAAAACAGACCTTATAATGAGAGGCTGAGAGCCATGAGGCTCTTCAGCCTGGAGAAGTGCAGGCTCAAGTGGGACTTGGTGGCTGCCTATAAGTACATCGGGTTGTGCATCAGGATCTGGGGGAACGCCTGTTCACCAGAGCGCCCCAAGGGACGACTAGGTCCAATAGTCGTAAGCTCCTCCAAGACCGTTTCAGGCTGGACATAAGGAAATACTTCTTTACTATCCGAGCCCCAAGGCCTGGAGCAGACTGCCGCCAGAGGTGGTGCAAGCACCTACTCTAGACACTGTTAAGAAACATTTGGATGCTTATCTTGTTGGGCTTATTTGACCCCAGCTGACTTTCTGCCCCTGGGGCGGGGGGCTGGACTCAATGATCTTCCAAGGTCCCTTCCAGCCCTAGTGTCTGTGAAATCTATGAAACTTAGGTTCACCAAACCATTCACACACCATGCAATGTAATGTGCACTTCATTTACAGTGCAGGTTCATCTGGAGTCTGTGTCTGCAGTGAATGGAAACGTTTGTGAGCAGAAAAGTATTTCTGAATGCCTTGTTTTAATAAATACCAATCTTCCTTACTGTTTTTCTCCTTGCACGCCTTTCCTGTGGGATGACAACAGTTGACATTAAAAAACTGGTGGCAGGTATGGAACCGCTTGCATTGAGTTATAAACCCAGGGAGCCTGAGTGCATGTGAACTGGCCTGTGAAACCATTCAATAAATCAGTGTGGAAATCCCACGCGAGTCATTTGTTTTCAAGCAGTGTTTGCCATTGCAGGTGCAAGAATCTGTTGTGGATGTGTCAGCTAGTTCACATTTCCACCACATTAAGTGCACAAAAGACCACTGGAAAACAATCACCTGTGAAACCTGGATAGTGGCTCGTGAAACTCTGTTACTCTGTGTGTACGTTGTCAAGAAAGTGATGTTCTGTGTCAGGTTTCCTGGACGCAAGTCACTGTGCATTTAAATCAGCCATCCTGTTGGGTCTCAGAGATGCTCAAGCATTTCCCAGACTTTGCAAAAGCTAGCTTGTGTTTTAAATATTTTATATATGTATATGTATATGCATATGTATATATGGTTGCTTGCTCTTCAGGGAGGTTTCTGGGTGGTACTTAACACATCTGTAAATGTAAATCTGTTATGTGCTCTTGATTTCTAGAACCACGAGCTCTCAAATGCACACACAGTTTACCTGCTAATCTTTTAAGCCCCCTTCCCACATTGGGCCTGATCTTACAAACTTTTACTCTCATGAATAAACTTTAGTCGTCAGAGTAAGTATGACTTAATATTTTCGTTCTGCTAGAACCAAGAGGCCCAGGCAAGGCTAGGGGCCATTTTGCTAAGAGCCGAAATGGTGAGGGAGCACCTCTGCCCTAAAGAGTCCTCTAAACAGATGAGCAAGAGGGAGAGAAGGTACTCAGAAAAGTGGCGTGACTTCCCTGAGGACCCACACCAGGTCAAGGGCAGGAGCAGGAGTAGCACCCAGGTCTCCTGAGTCCCAGTTTTGGCCCCACAGCTGCCAGACCATGGCAGTCACCCCCTCTCACAGGCCAGTTTGCAAGGTCTGGCATTACTCAGCTGAGTCGAGGTGCTGGTGACCCCCATTAGTGACTCCATCCCTCCACAGATTGCTTTGCTAGCTCCTGCGGGAAGTTCTGCAGAAGCAGCCCCACTTCTCTTTGGACACTTCTTGGTGTCCACTACTGAACATCCTTCCTGCATGGTGGCATGCAATGTTTCTTGTCCAGTCTGCGTGCCTTTGCGGTTGGACTGAGGTCTTCCCGTCATACTAACCAGCTATCCTTGTGTATTCCAGTAGCTTGGTTCTCCTTCGACCCTTCCTCCGCACACACGGACATCATCTTTTCCAACGACAACCTGACCGTCACCTGCAACAGCTACGATGACAGGGTCGTGCTGGGGAAAACGGGCTTCTCCAAAGGGCTCCATTACTGGGAGCTGTCGATCGATCGTTACGATAACCACCCTGACCCGGCCTTCGGCGTAGCCCGCGTCGACGTCCTCAAGGATGTCATGCTGGGAAAGGACGACAAGGCCTGGGCGATGTATGTGGACAACAACCGGAGCTGGTTTATGCACAACAACTCGCACACCAACAGGTAGGCCACCGGGGCCAAGTATCTTTCTCTGAGACTAAGGCCTCAATTTAGTCCTGATGTATGCAGCTGCACCACCGTCCAGGGCTGCTGTATCCAATTTGCTCTTGAGCCTGACGTGCAGTACTATGTACCCGCTGTATCAGCTAGGAGCGGTTTGGGCATCCAAGACACCATGTCTGCTGCAAGAGCCGTTTGTGCCTGCACTTAGCATTACATGGTCCCTGTCTGTTCCTGCTACAGAGAGCCAGGACACTTACTTGACTGCCTGCATAGAGCCATTCATGAGTAATGTGCCAAGCCCAGACCCTCTGAAGACGGATAACCTGCCTACGGTTATTCTCGCCTCATTCAGGTTCCCCTGACCGGCTGCTCAGAGGCTGCTGCATTTGGATCCTCACACTGCATCCGTGGGCCTCTAGGCTTCCTTTCAGTCTAGGTTTCAGCACTGCCTCTTTCTGTAGCCCATCAGCTTATTATGTGGATAGAAATGGTCCAGGTAGCAGCCCATCTTAGAAGGGGGACCCAATGGTTTGGCCCCGAGTCTGTGCACAGCTCCCTGGAGGTTTTCCAGCCGATAAAGCATTCTCTCCACAAAGCCGCCCTCTCCTGGGTACTCCAGCTTATAGTTTTACCTTTCTGGGATGCAGTTGGAGGAAAGCCACCCAGACTGTAACAGATAGCATTCTGGCCCATCGCTCTTTATTGTGGACAGCACGAGAGAGAGACAGATTGGGACAAAACAACAAAATGCCATGCCCCAGCTCAGTTCCCTCATCACTCTGAGCCTTATTTGGATCCAAAGGGATAGAGGGAGAGAGGCAAACAGGCAGCTACAAGCACACCTGGTCTTTTTTATAACTTCCCAACCCCTCTGCCCCCCTTGGCATGTCCTCCCACGTGAGCACATCCTCCTTACATTTGTGTGTATTCGTTCTGGCCATATACGGACAGTGGAGGAGGTGCTTCTGTAGGAGAATGGCTAATGATTTTGTTCATAGGTTGTATACTTCACAAACATTTGGGACAGATTCAGTTCTCACCCAACCAGTATCTATTTGGCTTTGCTGACTTCTCTTTGGGCCCTTCATAAATGCATTAGTCACTGCTACAAAGGTATGGAGCAATCTGCTCTTTTCCCGAGCCCTTCTGCAAAATAAAGGATGATTGTATGGGGAGACTGACCTGGAGGCTGCAAGTGGGAGAGAAACAGTAGAAGAAACCCTGGTTCGACCCCGTCTCTCTCCCTTTCAGGATCTACTCCTGTGACGCAGGAGTCTGGACAAATTGGACCCAGTAAATGGCCGTTCTTATGAGATTTTACCCGCAGACACACACACACACACACACACAGCTCCCACTAATGTCAAAGGTGAGCAGAATTTGACCCATTCATCACTGGACCACAGTATTGTGTAGTTCATTTATGCAAGCATAGCATGCCCTTTAAAGTGTTTTAACCTGGATAGCCAGGAGTCAGAGATGCTATTTTGCACCTTCCAGGAAGCCTGTTCCATAAAAGCAAAGACTGGGATGGACGTTAAGCGATATACATCATCTGACTGATTTTATATCCTCAACAGAACTGAGGGGGGAATAACCAAAGGTGCTACAGTGGGCGTGCTTCTTGACCTAACTAGGAGGACCTTGACATTTTCCATCAATGAGGACCAGCAAGGGCCTGTGGCATTTGAGAACTTGGAAGGCCTCTTCTTTCCTGCTGTGAGCCTGAACAGGAACGTGCAGGTATGTGCCCACGTTAGTGCAGAGGAGGAGTTGATCTTATGTCCCAGGCTCCTGGAGAGAGATTGAAATAAGGAAGCGCCTTTCTGGAGCACTTGGCTGCTTCTTCTATCTGTCTGTGCCATGGCATGAGACCAGGATTCGCAGTCCCTTTGGTATGGCAGAGTTCAGCAACTCCATCCTTTAGCATCCCTCAGGAGTCTTGCTAGTTATTGCACGCCCCCCTTGAGACTGTCTGAGCTACTCCTGTATTTTTGGTCTCTGTTTTCTCCTCATTTTTCCCCTGCCCACTAACGCATCTACTTCAAAGTGTTGCTGTGTGGGTGTCATTTGCTTACAAAGGCTTTGACTGAGTTTAGCTGTGGTCTGCCACATTTTGCTCCTCTGAGCACTGCGCTATTGCAAAAAAGCTTGAGCAACACTTCTTAGAAGGCACACGGAAAGTCAACTTGATCAGGTGAAGTCACAAAGCCTCACAAAGTCACAAAGGTCAGGTCCTGTTGAAGTAAAGTCAGTGTTTTATTTCAGGCAATATTATAGAATCAAAGGACTGGAAGGGAGCTGCAAGATCATCAAGTCCGATCCCTGCCATGGGCAGGAAGTTACTAGGTTCAGACAAGCTCACCTCCTCCAATTATGGCCATTAACAGCAGTCTCGGAGGGAATCACAATACCCATCACAGGCTTTTACTGAAGCCCAGGTGTCAATAGGAGGACTCCTGCAGGCTCCAGTGGCATTTGGATTGGGCCTCTTAATCACAAAAGAGACTTGGGCAAGACCTGCAGGCAGCAATACATTGCTTGGGCAGGTTGTGGATGTAGCCCATACCTCAGCTAGTTTAAAAGCAACTCATAGCATAGCAATGAAGGTGCAGCAACCCAGACTTTGACCGCCAAGGGTCCATCTGCATGTTCATTAATGTGCCATTATGGCTCATTCACTTTAGTACCTGTAATAACAGGTACTAATTTAATGCACCATAATCAGCGCTACTGTGCATTGGCGCAAACAAATGCTTTTTTGTGGTGCTTAATGCTCATGGGACTATAACCTACTGTGCATTAGTGGATTAGCATGATTTTTTCCAGATGCACTAATATGCAGTAGTATTAATCCAATGGGCATTAAGCATCTCGTGTGGACATGCCCCAAGTACGGTCCAGGCAGATTGGTGCACACACATGCCTGTACTGCCGTGGCTATGTCGCCTCTGGTCCCCAGCCAGCCAGGTTAAAGCTGGCTCAGGGATGAATGATGCCTTCACACCCCTGCACTGCAATGTAGACATACCCAGGCACTCGCTGAAGGATGCTCCTGGCAGGTGCCTTTGTTTCCTGTTCCCTACAGGTAAAGCAAATGCAACGGATGAATATATTCTTTCCAGCTCCCCATTAGTATCATACATGAATAAGACTTAACATATCTCTCCATCATCATTTGGGCATCCCCCAACTCCATGCCATGTCATTTTTTTAAATAGCTGATCCAAATTTAGCCTAGTTTTATGGAAACTGGAGTCTCTGATGACCTGCTCCTGGTGCCATTATTAAGTGAATCAGCAGTACAGGCACAGCAGCAGTATTTGGTTATACTGCACACTGACAGTATGGTTGGACCTAGAGACCCTTATCTTCATCATCACTGTTCCAGGAGTGTCAGGGTAAGAGAGGGTGGCACTTTACCATGCACCAGATGTTTCACGGTAACCTGCCCATGTGCTCATGCAAGTACTGCAACTTATCCCTGCTTCCCTGATAAGCAACCTGCCGCAGCTTCTCTTGTGCTTACTGCTGGGTTGAGTGTAAAATGGGCCACCACTGTGGAGGCACTGGCACCCACTCAAGCCCCGTCTCCTGTAATGGACAGTTCTGGACACTCTAGAAACACTCAGTAAGGGACCAGCCCTCCCCAAAGGAGCTTGCAGTGTGAGCAGACAAGACTGTTCCCCTGTTGGACAGGCAGGAGCTGAGGCACAGTGTGAGTCGCCTTAGATCATGCAGGGAACTCGTGGCAAAGTTTAGCACTAAACCCAGATGACCTCTGCACCACTTCAGCACCTTACGCAGAAGACAGGCCTTCCTCCCAAAGAGCTCAGTCCACACTAAGTTACCCATCATGGGCCGTGGTGTGATGCCAGGGTTTGAAAGCCAAGTCATAAAAGAAGTGTTCTTTTAAGTGCAGCTACCAAGGAACACCTAGGGAAAATACGGTTCTGGTGTGTGGTAGGGTTAGAGCTTGGGTGTGTAACGCTATGCAGTAAAAGTACAGAAGCATTGCTGCTTGGTAACTAATTCTTATCACTACATCCTTCCCACTGCCCTAAGAGACAGGAGCACTTATGGCATCCCAGTGCTTCTTGGCTGTTCCAGAGAAGATAAAAAGTTTAAAATCCCAAACACAGAAGTTTTAATCAAAGTGCTGCAAGTAACCCTACAATATTCATCATCCTCATTCTTCAAAAATACATCATTAGAATATCTCTAATTAGACCTGAGAAGATTTTAGTCTGGACAGAATCGTGGCAAATTTTAATCTAAACATAAAAGTATTTTTTTCCCCAAAGCAAGAAATGAGTTGGGTTTTTCTATCCAAAGTGAACGTAAGAATTAAATGGTTTAGAAAAGGGAATGAATTTGAGGCGCATAAGTGTCTATGTGCGCAAGAGGGAGAAAGGCGGTTCGCAAAAGCTGGCAGTCTTCATGGGCTTGGGGAATACAATTCACCAATTACAAGAGGAAGGATATTTTCTCTAAACAGCAATCCTGCCTCAGTTTGTCGGGGCAGCTGACTGGCTGATGAAGTCTCCTGTACGTGAATCATTTTCCTGAGAGAAGCAAACTCTCCAATGCCCTTTTCATATCCAAGAGAAAGGGACTCCTCTTCCATAGTCTTGTATCTCTCTCTAGTAGAAAGCATGCCTAGCAATTGCTCTGTGGCTGTTGAAGGAAACATTCAGGCTAGGGACAGACATTCAGAAAGCCCAAGTCTGAATTGATTCAACCTTTGCAGGTTAGTCTAACCTGGCTAGGCTGAACCGGTCAGAAACTGGACAGACATTCTCTCTGGGCTGAGGAAATTCAGACACATGCCTGCAGTGCCTCAGGCTAGAAGCTGGGGGGCGCTAGAGCCGCCATCCCTTCTGTTGCAGAGTTGAGCTGAGGGGGGCATGGCCAGGCCCCAGCAGGACTTTCTCATTAAGGAGGCTTGCCTGCACCATCCCAGGCTTGTGGGAGGGAGAGTTGTCAGCCCCCAGACTCTAGCTGGCACTCCGAGGACAGGTGGGGAGGGGGGCACTGCATTGCAGTGCATGCATCTGTTGATGATACGGAGCCAGACCGCAGCCAGCAAGGCCAGCCATACCTTGTCGTGCATCCAAAGGTGCGTCTCAAGCCGTCCCGAGAGGTGATCCTCCCCCTCTATGCAACTTTGGTCAGGCCGCAGTTGGAGCGCTGCGTCCAGTTCTGGGCGCCGCACTTCGAGAGGGATGTGGCCAGCCTGGAGAGGGTTCAGAGGAGGCCACCCGCTTGGTGAGAGGGCAGCAGGGTAGGCCCTACGAGGAGAGACTGTGGGACCTGAACCTGTTCAGCCTCAGCAAGAGGAGGCTGAGGGGGGA
>NW_017728947.1:112083745-112090991 GCF_001723895.1 Crocodylus porosus | reverse complement strand
TTTGACCCCAGTACTCTTTCCTGCCATGGCAGGGCGTCAGACTCGACGATCTGTTCAGGTCCCTTACGACCCTAGAAACTATGAAACTATGAAACATCAAATAGGTAGAGCCCTTTTCTCCCCAGCACCATGTGGGGTGACGAGGAGCAATGGTAATAAGCTGATGGAGAATAGGTTGGGGTTAGAGATCAGAAGGCAATATTTTACAGTTAGAGTGGCCAAAATCTGGAACCAACTTCCCAGAGAAGTGGTCCTCGCCCCTACCTTGTGCAAATTCAAGAGGAGGTTGGATGATCACCTGTCTGGGGTCTTGTGAACCCAGCATTCACTCTTGCCTGTGGCCGGGGGTCAGGCTAGATGACCTGTTCAGGTCCCTCCTGACCCCAGCTACTATGAAACTCTGATCTGGGACAGACATTGCATAAAGCGGTTTGAGCCAAATCAGTTAAGTCTAATGCTACATTCAACCAGGTTTATCTCAAACCAGTTTCAGCCATCTTCAGACTGGTTTATGTGCACTGAACATCTGTTCCAGGTTTAAACCAGTTTCTGATCACTTAAACCTGTTTATGTCTCTCCCTAGCCTCACAGGCCCAAAGACCCTAACCCTAAGTTTCCCCTTGATGCTTGTGAGGATCCCTCAGCTGGTGTATTCTTTGTTTCTGTACCAGAATAAACTGTAGCTCAGAAGGACGTCACATCATACCTTAGGCTATACCCATCCAGACAGCTCCTGCAAAGACCATTCTTGGACTGTGCCACCTCTCTCTATGCCCCCTTCCCATCCTGCCCCTTCTCTGTTGCATCAAACAATGAACTCAGGTGTGGAAATAATTTCCAGCAAAGTATAGGATGATGCACTGTCAAGACACTCAATGCTAGCTTTTGTTTTATGAATCTGAAGGGGATGTACATTTAATTTTAAATACAACAGGACTATAGGCATCTTTTGATTATTTTTGCTTAGTTTGTTGTGTTATTTTATACATAATATATGATATAGCTGATTAATGCACATTCCAATGAAAGTCTACACCTCCTTTTCCTCTCAATGGCAGCCAGGATGGAGCAGGCTGCTGATGCTCCCCAAGCTGGCTGCTCTAATTGTTTGCCCTTGGCATACAAGCTCTTCTTGGCTCTGCACAGTGACAGGGAGAGGAGCATGAATGAGAGACGCTGGAAGGACTGGGCTTCCCCAAGATGCCAGGAGAGCATCATCGGGACCCGTGGTACAAGAGAGGAGGCAGAATACACACTGTGGGCCAAGGGCAGGGATGAGAGTGTAAGGAAGTGGATGAGGCATCATCTGTGATTGCCAAGGGCTAGGAGCCTAGCTATACACTTGGTCATCTCCATCACAGCATGGATCTTGCCGTGGTGCAGATTTCATTGGGCCTTTCAGAGGAGTGGCCTTAAAGATGGGAGGCATCTGAAACAGCCCACACTGAGAACAGTGCAAGATTATGCCCCTCTCCGCCCCCACCTGCAGACTGTGGCAGAGGAGAATAGCAGCACGGTGGGCATGTGGGGGGGTCCTTAGTTGCTGGCTGTGGGCACGCTCTCTGTCCCCAGCATGCAGAAGCTGCTAACCAGCAGTTTTAAGGAAAAAAGATTTTCCTTCATTCTGCTTTCCAAAAACAAAATGTCTCTCTTATTTGGGCAGGTGTCATATGTGAAAAAGGGTATTTCAACTTTAAGGCCATGTGCAGATGAAACAAGGGGCATGTGTGCATGACACTTTAAAGCGACTAAATGCTTTTGCACTGCTTTAATAGTGTTGTTGTTTGCACATGTCGACAGCATATTGCACAGTAATTCCAGCTGCTGTAGCATATTTGGTGGTGTAGTGCACCTTAAATGACTTGGTTCGCAGCAAACTAAAACTTCTCCGAGGACTTTAATTCGCTGCCCTACAGCTGCAGCGTGAAGCACCGGGCTCTGTGCAGCTCAAGGCCTCCTGAAGCCCTGCAGGCAGCCTGGCAGCAGCCCGGGAAGGCAGGGTCTGCCTAAGAAAAAAAAAGTGGCAATCTTTTTTTTTGATTTCCCTGGAGCCTGCCTGCCTGCCTGAGCTGTGTGGGGGCCCGGTGCTTCCCTCCGCGGCTGCGGTTCCCCCTGGGACCTCTCAAGCCGGGTGCCTACAGGCAGGTGCCACCCTGGGAGCGGGGTGGCACGACTGCTGTGGAGGGAAGCACCAGCCCCCACCCTGCAGCCCAGGGACCGCTCCACCCGCTGCCAGCTTGCCCCCGCCTCCCCACCACTGGAGAGGCAGGTAAGTGTGTGTGTGCATGACACGGGGGTTTCATAGTTTCATAGTTTCTAGGGTTTAAAGGGTCCTAAATTGAAGCTGTGTTTTTAAAAACCCACCACAATTTAAGGCCCCCATTTTGTCTACATGCGCCCTATCATTAAAACCTGGGTTGCACCCCACCCATGGAAAGTGATAGCTGGCTCGATGGTAACAGGGTTCTCGTTACAGGTGACACTTCACACTGGCTTGCCGGTCCCCGAATTCTACACTTCCAGGTCATCCATGCAGTAACAAAACGAATGAAGCCAGCTGCCTTTTCTCAGCATGGGTGAAGAGAGCTGATTTACTTCTCTGGGAAGACACCTCATAGGAGCGGGAGAATCTTTGGTCAGCTGGTAGTCGGAGACCAGGGGGAACCAAAGGGGCAGGAGAGAGGAGAGAAGAGAAGAAACTGGCTTTCTGCAGTCTTTTGTACACCACAACCATGCAGCAAACCCTCTCTGCATCTCCAGCACCGTACTGTGCGTGTTTGCTTTGCTGTTTAGCTTTTGGGGCTGATAAAGTATCTAGGTAGCCTGAGCTATTACTCTGTGCCGGCTTTTAGGTTTGAGTTTATTTATTTTATTATATTTATTTTGTTTTACGCCAGCTTTTAATTTCCTCGTAACATTGTGGCCGCTATCAGCCAGCCTCGCCGCTGCCATTGCAAGTGAAACCACGACGATAACTTTCGGCGGAGTTACACATCAGGCAAAAGATGCTGTATAAAAAACAAAAATACCTGGGGAGGGACTGTTGGGGAGGGGGGGAGGGCTAAAATGGAAAGCTGTTGCTGAAACCCAGCAAATTACCTCCAACCATGTTTCTTTCCCTGTGGCCTTTCTTAAGGAGTGCCCTCAATCATCTTTGTAGACATTGGTCTTGGATTACCAGTTAGTCTATACAGAGCCAGGTGGAACGAACGCACCGAGTATGGGGAGCCAGTCCAAGCAATTCAAGTAGGACCAAATTCGTCCCTTACACACATGCTCCTGGCTCATATTGACATCAAAGGGAGCCATCTGTGTGTGGCCACGAGTAGGATTTAGCCCCAAAATACTGCTTTGAAAATGCCGAGGAATTTGTCAGAGCTTTGTCAGACCACTGTAATTAAGATGGACAAGGAGCCTGAGAAGATAATTGCATTTATGATGTGGCGATCGCTTGGTTTAAGCAGAATAATTGGCTGGTAACTGAATGACTCTGGCTCTATAATTTGTCATCTCCAAAGACTTTCTGTTTAGCTCAGTAGGTGGACAGGGGAGTCAGCCACGCTCCTGTCTTCACGCAGTCCAAGATGGCACAGACTTGCAAGAAGACTTGAAACTAGCACTCGCACCCAATCAGTGACTTTAACTGCTTTCTCCATAATGGTGCCAGCTGACGTGGTGCAGCCATATGTCACAGGGCCTGTATTCGGCCCTTTTGATATTAGCATTTATTTTTTTATCGCGATAGTGAAAATTCTAGCCTTAAAAAAAACAACCCCACCTGATAGTGTCCTTTCTTTCATAGAGAGAATTCATTATGTTATAAGGTTATCACGACTTGGAGACCAGGGAGAACAAGTAGAAAAAAAGGAAAGATGAGATTTGGAAACACAGTCCATGGCATTCACATTCTCAGGAATACATGCTTGTTGCCATGCCTGCCTGTGCCTACTATCCAGAAGAGTACATTCTGCTTAAAACTTTTAACTTTCTGGTAATTCAGACAAATGCCACATACAAAAATGACGGGTTCTTATCACTGTGTTTAATGCCAGAACGTTAATTTTTACTGTTTCTGTAAGAAAGAGACTGCATGCCGCATGTTATTGCGCTTTCCTTTCTGTCATTTAATGCCACTCTAGATTAGCTTAAGGGGCTGGAGAAAGTTTCAGTTGTTGTTGCCCAACCATTTGCCAATGTGCCAAGCAATTAAGTTCATTGAAAAGCTGTAGTTAATTGAACCAGGGTTAGGGTGGAAAGCTAATGGCATAATGTCCCAGCAGAAAGACATTTCTGTAAATAGATAATCATTTACTTCAGTGCTCACTCTATTTAGAATGTTCTTATTGGTTATATTGCTGTTCTAGTATTAAGTTTACCTAATTTATTGAATGGGTGCTATCTTGGTCATTTAAACCTATTAGTTTATCTCAGCTACAGAAGAGCTGTGTTGCAGGACAGCACTGATCTTTAATTTCTTATGAGACTTGGTGGCTGGGCCACTCTGGACTCATTTTTCATAGTCATTATTCCCAGTTCTCCATGATGTTCATGATGCTTATTAGATTTCTAGTGAATTGTAATATGTAGTTTTCACTGTACTGCAATTATAGCTGCATACAGCTGCTGTACGAAAGAAAAGTGTCATGGTTGCTGTTCTAATAAATGACTTTTATGAGAGAACACTATGCATTGCCAGGGCATCTTGGGTCTCCACATACGGTTACCATTTTCCTTACTGCAGGATTGAAAGTGCTCCCTGGATTTGGAGCAGGGAATACCCAATGACCACCTACCCAGGTCCCAGGCTATCAGAGATCCCGTGACGGGAAGTGCTGCATGCCAGTGATGCTAACATAGGGGCTGGGGTATCTGTGAAGGGCTATACTTCTTACTGCATTTGAGGACTTAGGAGAATGCCTCTATGATCAGAAAACACGAAGCAAAAGAAATCGGACCTGGTGTATGCGCTCCCTGGGTGTGTCCACACATGCAGGCATGTGCATTTGCAGCAGCTCAAATAGCAGTGGCACAAATTCGTGCTGGAGATTTGTGCACCAGCACACGTGCCTGAACACGCACTTTGGTGTGGAGCAAATTGTGCCACTTGGGGCAAACTCACTCTGCTCATCTCCCTGTGGATCTTCAGCCAGGGGGAGCTAGAGGCTGGGGCCAGTACCTGGGCTGGCCCCAGCAGTATAAAAACCTGTCCTGTGCTGACCGCAGCAGTATAAAAACTGCCCTGGTGAGGAGCTGACGGTTACTTGCTCCCAAGAGCTTCTGAGGCCCAGCCAATTGGTATCTGGGGACACTAGCCCCCTGTGCCACCTGGACTGCTGAAGCAGCCCTAACCTGCACCCTCTACCCACTGCAGCAGTCTGGCAGAAGGGACTGCTGCCTGGCTGTGACCTGCTGCCACCTGCAACAGCTTCCACCCCCTTGAACCTGCAGCCCCATGGCTGCATGCCTGCCAGACCCAAAAAGGAACAGCACGACCACCTAGGCTGTGGTATGGGCACCACAACAGAGCCGCCTGCACCTCTGAGCCAGCTGCCAGTGGGCTGTGGCTGCACAGTTGGACTTTGTGTGGCAGTGCTGTCATGTCTTCTGGTGGCCCCCCTCTGCCATGTGGGCAGCTATCACCAGAAGATGTGCTTGTTGCAGTGGCCCACTTTGAACAGTTGAAGTGTGTTCCTCTGGTCCCAAATGGCCAGAAGGTCAGCCGCCTCATCTGCCCTCCAACTGGGTCACTGGTGCTGGCCCTGGGCAGGCTCCTCTGCCTAGGTCCCACCCCTTGCCTCACCAGCAGGCATCCTGGTATTCCCTGTTTAAAAACTGAAAATTCTGTGATAAAAAACCCAAATTCTCTCATTAAAATACCCAAAATCTGCGGCCATCCATGATTAAAATGAAATGTCACTGTATATAGAGAGATCAGTTGGCCAATGTTGCATTGATAGATTTAAAAGCAATTTTAAAGCAATTTGGAGGCCTAACAGTGCCTCTATCATCATAATAAAATGAATTATATATATGTATACACACACAAACACACATTCGCATTTGCTTTTGGGTTTTTTATCATATAAAAATCAGAGCTGCCCCTACCCCTTCACTCACCAGGATGTGGGACACTGAGCAGCATTGATATGCCAGTGCCCTGCCCATGACCTTGCCCCTCACTCCCAACCCACAGCCCCGTCACCGCCCTGCACTCCTGACCCGCAGCCCCCGCCTACCCCCACTAGCTCCCTCGGAAGCAGCTCCATCCTAGCACCAAGACATGAGTGTCCCAGCCGCCAGCAGAGGGTTTGGGATTGAGAGTGTGGTCAGGGGGTAGAAAGGTAAGAAAGGTTTATTGTCTTAACAAAAACACAACTACTCATAAATAATAATGCTACAATGACAGACAATAATAATTTGCATTGGCAACTTATCGGCAATCCCCTCTGATGCCTGATGTACGACAAGTCTCTCTTTTGCAAAGCTCAGTGAAGTTAGGCGTCCCCGATCAGCGCTGTCCAAGGGGCACCGGAAAGGACTCTGTTATTCAGTCCTTAGGCTCCTCAAGATCCACGAGCCTACTGATCCAGGTCAGCAGTTAATTCGTAGTTCCTTTTACAGAGCTGTATCTTCCTTCTAAATGATTTCTGGATGTGCCAGCCAATTTATAATTTTGAGCTATGCTGATAACTTACAGCCATTCAGATTCTCCCATTATAATTATTCTTAAGACTTACCAGAGTCCTGAACTGAACTTAGGATGCAGTTCAACAAGGACAAGTGCAGGGTGCTGCACCTGGGGAGAGGGAACCAGCATTATGGTTATAGGTTAGGGGCTGACCCTCTTGGCAGCACGGAGGCAGAGAGGGATCTTGGAGTCATGATTGACTCCAGGATGAATATGAGTTGCCAATGCGACAAAGCAATAGGCAGAGCCAACCGCACCCTGTCATACATTAACAGGGGCATCACTAACAGGTCCAGAGAGGTCTTGCTCCCCCTCTATACGGCTCTGGTCAGGCCTCAGCTGGAGTACTGTGTCCAGTTCTGGGCGCCACACTTCAAGAAGGATGTAGAGAACCTGTGGAGGGTCCAGAGGAGGCCACTCGTATGGTTGAGGGCCTCCATGGCCAGCCCTATGAGAAGAGGATGAGGGACCTGAATCTCTTCAGTCTCCGCAAGAGGAGACTGAGGGGGGATCTTGTGGCTGCCTACAACCTTATCGGGGCCACCAGCAGGGACTCAG
>NW_017728947.1:112070379-112083585 GCF_001723895.1 Crocodylus porosus | reverse complement strand
CAGTGCTCCTTCCTGCCCATGGCAGGGGGTCGGACTAGATGATCTGTCTAGGTCCCTCCCGGCTCAGTGATTCTATGATTCTATGACCAATAGCAATACAAGCCTTGCATTCTTCTGATAAGGTTAATTTTAACTACGCCACAAAGCTTACCACTAATACTACAAGGACTTGCTAAATTTACTAGGCCTCATTACTACATACAAGGGCTCACTACATCTTTGACTTTAATTAGGCTCTGAACAACAGCATATAGCTTAATATCTGAACAAATGACAGAAAAACACTTGGTCTAATCTTCACACCATTCAGCAAACACCTTAGACACAACTTGCAGCTGTCACAATGAGTCTGGCTGCAGCTGTCCTACCCGCTGCTTTGTGACTCTGAGCAGTGTCATCCCTTGCTGGTCTGCTCCCTGCACTTGTGCCAAAGGCTCCAGTGACCCCCATGCTGTCCCTGAGAAGCCCTCGACTGGGGCTCAGGGACTGGGCTGGACAAGCCCCTTCCCTTCCAGGCTGGCCTCCCCCTGCACTGGGGAGGCAGGGGGGCTCTCCTACCCTGAGCACTCCCCCACCTCCAACCCCATCTTTCTCTCTTACACACACACCTGTTGACACTTCCACCCCTCCCCCCAGCCCATCACACCCGCCAAGTGTGGGACCAGGAGCCCCCCAGGACAGGACCGCATGTCCCAGCACCAGTGTGGACACGGGGCAGGGCTTCAGTGCAGCAGTTGCCCCTGCAGCCATGGCTCCCATCAGCAGGTCCTGTCCCATCTGGTGGCTAGGTATGCAAGGTGTGAGATTTGTGAGGAGGGGATGTGGAGTTTGGGGGCCAAGGGTATGGGGGGTAGATGTGGGGTTTGTGGGTGAGTGTAGAGTTTGTGGGGTGAGGTTTATGGGGGGACATGGGGCTTGTGTGGAAATTAGGGGGCTGTGGGGGCATTTGTGGGTGTGGGGTTTGTAGGTGGATTGTGGGGAGGGTTGTGGGTATGGGGGGACTGTGGGAGGGGGGCTGTGTGGGACAGGTGGGTCCCCCACCTGCCTCCCCATGCATCACCCCCACACAAAGCCTTGCCCCTACCCCAGCACCAGCCAGCAGCAGGCCATCAGGGCATTCATGGCCCACTGCTGGCAGAGACTTCCAGTGGCATGCAGAGACCCAGGGGCCCCATGTGGTGCAAGGCGCCAGCCCAGCCTGCTGGTGCATGCCTTCAGGCAGGACCAGGCCAGCTTTTGCTGCCACCCAAGGCTCCCAGCACTGAAGTCAAGAGATGTCTGCCATGAGGCCAGGCAGACTCCTGCCTCCATGTGCCCCGCAAGCCCACTGCTTTGAGACACCACAACATGCACATGCTCGCTCATCTGCACGTCGCACCTGTGGGGAAGTGAAGAAGAGAGGAAGAACCAGTTTCAGACTCCTCCTCCAACAGCTTCTCCAGGATAGCCCTTAATGACAGCAGGAGTGGCCTTCCCCAGTGAGGATACTCAGACCCCTGGCAAGCTGCCTTCTGGCTTACATAGCCATCAGCATGTTTGACTTCCACGAAGACCAAGCCTTGAGGCTTCCCAGCTTGCCCTGGTTCTCCTTCTTCCCCCCTGCAACCTTTTCTACCCCTCTTCAGGCTGTGTTTCCTCCACTAAAGTCCTTCAACCAGCGCCTGTGATGAGGGCACAATTGTACCAGGCATAGGTGACTGGTAGGGGGTGCATGGGGGTGCATGTGCCCCCCCCAACGGCCGACACTGATGCTGTTAGTAGGGCTGGTGCCCACCCTGAGAGTCGCCACCATCAATGGCTTCTGCGGGTGTCCCCCAGATTCAGGAGGCATCAGTCACTCATGGTACCAGGCCCCCAAGCTCAGGGGTAGGGGGGGGCCCTCACATTATGAAAATGTATTTTCTTAATAAACACTGCCCAGGTTTCCATTCAGGCATATTTGTTATGCCAAGGGCAGTGGGCCTAAGCCCACCAACAAAACTATAAGCTTCCATTAGGAGCATAGGAAAGAAGGGTTGGAAGAGATATCACAAGGTCACGTCTAGTCCAGCCCTTTGCTCAAGGCAAGATCATCCCTGATTACACCATCCTAGCAATGTGGCTGTCCAACTCGCTCTTGAAAACTCCCAAGAAGGGAGATCCCACAACCTCTCTAGATACACAGCTTGTCCCAATGCTTGACCATCTTCATAGTGAGAAAGTTCCTCATCTCCAGCCTCAGTTTCCTCTGCTGCGGTTTCAGGCCATTGCTCCTAGTCTGGTCCTCTGCAGAGAAAAGCCCATCTCCATCCTCTCTGGAATCACCGATCAGGTATTTGAAGACTGTTGTCAAATCCCCCCTCAGTCTTGTCCAAGCCAAACAGTCATACTTTCAGCCCTTCTTTACAGAGTCATGCCTCTCAGGCCCCTAGGGAGATCACTAAAAACCTAACAACATATTAGGGGGGACAACTAGTGAAAATACAGAGACAGGAGTGAGGGTCAAAGGCTGACAAGGGTTTTGAGGGGGGACTCTGAGCAAACCACGTCAGCCAAAGAGGTATTGGCAATGCGTAGGAGGTACACATGGGTGCACATGCACCCCCTGAGATTGGCCATGCACCCCTCAAAATTGGCCGCTGGAAGTGGGGGCACCAGGAGAAGCACCAGCATGCCCACCCCCTGCGGCAAGAGAAGCACTGGCATGTCCCCCCTGCCACAAGAGAAGCCCCAGCAGGGAAACCTCTGGTATTCCCAGTTTTGCTGCTGGCTTGGCAACTGGGCACTGGGGGACTCCCCTCCCTAGGTTGGTAATCCGCTGCTGGGGGACCCCTCACCAGTCGGTGACCTGGTGCCCCCCCGACTCAGGAGGCACCAGTTGCCCATGCAAAGAGGGGTACAAAGAGCCTGTGGATGCTGCCCAGAGACATGTGCAGAGGAGAGAGAGGAAAATGGCATAAGAGTTGTCTGGGGTCCTCCTAACCAGGGCCTCCTTCCCGGGCAGGTAGATGGCAAGCTTGCCAGAGCCAGGAGGAAGTTGACCAGGAGATCCCAAGACATGGTGGGGCCATGGATGGGGAGTGCGTAAAAGGGAAGTTGTGGGGAGAAGTGCTCCTGAGGAGATGGTGGAGGGGCTGCAGCCTGGCACGCTCAAGGTGGACATGTGCCAGCATCTCCCTCTGTCCACAGAAAGGGCAGGTTTGGGGGAATCCATGAAGCGTGCCAGGTATGTACCCATCAGCAGCCATGGGCCCATTTAGGAAGCTGACATTTGCCTCTTGCTGGAGGACTCCCCCACTCCTCATGGGGCCCTGCTCCATGGCTTACAAAGAGGAACATGACCCAGAGGAGCTGAACCTGTAGGATGCCTATGGCACAGAAGAAAAGAGGATATTTCCCTCTCGGAGAGGGAGATTTTTTTTTTTAAGGAAAAATTTTTATGTCCCAAGTTAAATCAGCCAAATCAATTCCAAACCATTCAAGAACCATATGTGGCCCTGGTACCAGCAAGCATCCTCTACCCCCTCCCAGGGCTTCAGATCCTTCCAAAGCCTTTGGCGGGTATCCTACGTGCAAGTCCAAGCCTGGAGGTCAGGCAATTGTATTACTGTGGTCAGGGTATTTCCATTGTGGTCACCAGGGGATCACATCCGGATCAGCTCCAGGACAGATCTCTGGGGGTCTCCCATCTCCAGGGTGCTGCCCACTTCCCAGCGGGCTTCCCAGTCAGAAGTAGGGAAGGAGCCTGCATTTCGGAGAGAGCGCCTGGATTGGTCTCTCTCTAGTCCGCCCTGCTTGCCAAGCTCAGTGTTCCCCAAGCATTTCCACTTCTTGTTCATGCTCAGCATAGAGCGCAGGCCAGCTGGCTGCTGTTGTGCGTGGCAAGCCCTCCCTTGCTGGGCCAGCGGCAAAGTAAATTTACTGCCGGGGTGACACAGAGTGGGTGCACGTGGGTGCATGTGCATCTCCCTGCGCGTGGAAGTGCACCCCCTGCAAAAAGGTGCTGTCAACAGTGTCAGCGGCACCTGCAGATGGTCCACGATCGGCCCTGGCCTCCACCGAGGTTGCCAGCAGCGCCTGTGAGTGTTCGATGACCCTTGGTCAGTGCTCGCCACCCCCTCGCTGCCAACTGCTGGCAGCATCTGCAGGAGCTCCCCTGCTTACTGCCACCGCGCTCCCACCACTACCAGCACAGCCAAACCCCCCCAGCCGCCTTTCATGGTTACTGCCCCCAGGGAACAGAGCTAAGGCAGGAGGGATGGCGTTCGCATCTTTGCACACTTCCTGGGCTAGCTAGCTGAGACACTGCCGCTTCCCTTGAATCATAATCTAGCTGTCATCCATTAGAAAGCTGCAGGGTAGACTAGAGGTCAGAAGATAAAGGAGAAACCATGGGATTTCTGCATGACTAAAATGAGATTTAAGCCTAACTCAGTGCGATCTTTGCCCAAGCAAGAACTACAAGATTTGCTCATTGCTGTGACAAGCCGAGTTGTTAACCCCACAGTGGCCTCCCCTGTTATTTATGGTCCTTTTGCACTACCAGCTAATGGGAAAGGTTTCCATATGAAATCCCAGTAGAGCCTTTCACTATCTGGCATCCTTTTCCTGTGGTCTGGCTGGACTGTATTGAGATATTGCCAGCGGTATTTCTATATCAACAGCCTCATGGCTTCATTAATAAAACATTGTGGGATATTACATTTGAATTACAAATGAACTCCTCAGGAAGAGGCATTCCTCAAGGCATGGGTTCGAAACAGAATTGTCTTTTTTATTAACAAACAGATGCCTGGTGTGCGCTGTTAACGAGAGCCACCCACGATCGGGGCACGAAACAAATGTTCTGGGTGGAAAGGGGATGGAGATATTTCTGCTGCAAAATGAGGCAGAGCGGTGGGGCGGTGTGGAAGAAGCTGTCTGTAGCTATCTAATTTCAGGAGGCAAAATACAGACGTTCCTGTCACTTCTGTTACCTCTCCCGCACCGCACGGGAAGACCAGAAAGCAGGTGGGCTGACCAGAAAACAAAACACCCAGTGCAGATGTTTGCCATCAGTGCAAGACGGGTTGGTTGCATCCTGCAGTTTATGGGCATGGCTGCCTTGTCCAAATATCTGTTCCTTAGCCTAGTAAGAGATAACTGCTAAATGATAATAATACTTTCCCCATGCCAGCGCCACGAGTCAGCAAGCCAGCTCCAGCAGGCGTCCATTCAGACGCGGTGGCCTGCTCCCATATTATATGACAAATTCCACAGTAATGGTTATTTCCATTTGCACAAATCACAGGCTACATTACATCGGAATTGCTTTTTGGACTCCACCAGCATCATTAATTACCAAGCCAAATGCAGAAATATGTTGTTATGAGGCCGTATCATGCTGATGATTTTTTTTAAGCCAAGCACCTCAATAGATTTACCAGGGAGTTTAGCTGAACCGTTGCTGGCCTACTGTGACCCGATGCATCTGCCGAGGAATCCTTGTGTTTTTAACAACATTGTCAGGACCAGTGAGGCTGGTATCAACCTGGGCCACTGGCCTTAGGGGGTCCTAGATGTGCATAAGATGAGCAGGGAGAATCCTCAAGTGTGTCTAAGGCCTGGACCCCTCCAAACCATGGCAGATTAAGTCAGATCCTATGAGTCTGTGGATCAACTCCTAGGGAGCAGCTCCATAGATCCAGCAGTGGGGCCATCCCGCGGGGTAGAATGGGCCCAGGGAAGTATAGGAAATTGGGATCTGACTGAGGATGGAGGCTGACTCTTTCTGTCCTCGACTGCCTGTGGCGTTTGAATTTCCTGGAGTGTGCTACCAGGTTATAGATCATCAGAAACGCACGTGCATGCCATGCAAAATTCAAATGCCAGAGGCAGGGACAGGCAGGAGGCTTGTGTCCTTAGCAAACCATGTGCTCAGGCAAGCAGGCCAGCCAGAGAAACTCAAAGGGAAATTCATTGCACCGCCCTTCTCTCCGAGGTAAAAGAAGATACATTCCTGCCACCGGTGAGCTAGTATGTATTGCTGAAATACCCTGAGACAACCATTTCCTCTCCTCTTCTACTAGCCCCTGCCTACAAGGATCTTCTTACGCCGGTTGGTTTGCTAGGGTTCACCTGATGGATGAATGGACCCAGAACACATGGGGGTATCGACAACATCCCAAGCGCAGCAGCCTCCCAGCAAACAGCCACTTAATTTTGTGTCGTTTGTTCATTTTGACCTCTGCTATGGAGGCAAGAGAGAATATATTACAGCATTGCAGACAGGGCCATGGGAAGACCCCTCCCCAAAGCTCAGGGCCCTCAGCATGTGCTTAGTTTGCCTATGTATTAATCCAGCCCTAGTCTCATGTAATTCATGTTGCCACACTCAGGAATACAAGGGAGGTCTCTTCCCCCACTATTAGCAATGTAATGACTTTCTGAGAGGTGACTGTTTTGCAGTAGCCCAAATTCTACCAAATAGCCCCAGTATTATTTCAGTGCTGCTTTCAAAATTTATTCCCTTGCCCTCTGACTTTGTGAAAGGGCACCATTCATACATAAGGGCGTTGGGAGGAAGGCAGGGGTTTAGGCACCAACAGTGATGTGTGCTTAACCGCCAACCCCAAACCTGTAAGCAGCCACCATCGCAGACCCATGTCATTGTGGGACTGACTGGAGAATAGCTGGGACCAGTACAGTTAACAGAGCATCAACGGTGACATTGCTTGTGGGGGAAAGCTGGCTTATTCATGCAGGCACTGGTAGCTGGCCAACAGAAAAGTTGAGTTTTTCTGACTTGCCTTAAATTTGCATGTGGACTCGGGTAAATTCCTGCTGGCAAAAAATCAGCTCCTGGCCCTAAAGCTTTGGAGCATAGAGCAGGACAAAGCATGGCAGTGGCTCACAGCCTTTTTAGACTTGAAGAACCCCCAGCTACACTTGAGGCACCCTTTGGAAAACCTCTTAGTTTTGCCTGGTTTTTAACCACAGAGCAATTCCTTTGTTTCAAAAACCGAAGACAGTGGGACAGCTTGGTTTTAACACTATGAATTCCTATTTGAAATCCCTGGATTTAACATGTGAATACTATTTGCACACCTAACAATGCTAGCATTGCATGGCGCCCAGCAGCACCCTCAAAAGCATCTCAGAGGTGCCAAGACACCCTGATTAATGAGCTTCCTGAGCTACAACCCACTCAACATTCATTTAAGTCTCTCAAAATGACTCCTTGCAATTAGAGGCAGCACATTTTTTTTAAATGGATATGGCGATGCAGACAGAAAACATCCAAGCTTTGTCCATCCCAGCAGTCTTAAGAGGAACCTGCTCCAATAGCTCATCAGTAATAGGGCAGAGTAGCTCAGTCTCTTGTATGGTTAGCAGTGATCATGAATGGGCAGAGCTGCAATGTTTGCTGTCGGCTATGCAAGAGCCCCAAAGACCTCGGGGCCAGTTTCTCATCTGGTCTAAACCCATGTAATTCCACTGCAGTCTGTGCCTCTCCACCAGGCTGCCCCAGTGGAAGAGCTGGGCCTTACAATTAGGACTGGGCTCTGTTGAAATTATATCAGGAAGGAATTAAAGAACGCCTTGGACTCTGTGGCTATTGAAAGGAGCTTTTTGAACCGGGGTGGGGACGACCTGCTGCGAGGGTCTGATCTGTGCCACATTCAGTGTTTGTAGCAGGCTGTCAAACCTGCAGTTAATGAGACCATAATGAGTGAGTCCTCATTTGTAAATGAGTTCCCTCGTAATTTTTGCAGGATGCTGATTGCCATGTGTGATGTTTACAGTTTATCGAAACCAAACAATACAGTCTCTTCATTGTCTAGTGGCTCACACCGTACCAAAATGCAAGGGATAAATAGGCGCCATGAAATGCCAGGCCGGCTGGGAACAGGGGGTGCTGATAAGAGGCAAGCATTCATTTAACTGGTCAGAAATTTGTTTGCTCTTAATCCATTTGCCAGTGATTTGGCTGAAATGTTTTGCTCCTTATATTGAACGATCCCCATGTGCACAGGACAATTGCTAGATAATGCCCAGGATGCTGAGTAAGCTGGGAGCATGAGCTGTCCTAATTCAATGGATGGCACTTTTCTACACCGGGGGGGTTTCTTACAGAACACGCTCTGCAGACTGTAAAGTGTGCAAGTCTGAGACGTGGGCAGCCATCAAGCTTCGGTGCATTGTATATTAATTGCTTTTCAGTCTAAAATGAATATGTTCTATTGACAAATAGAAGTATCATCTTATTTGGGAGAGACAAATGGGAACGATTTGAAGACCTGGGGTGAAATCCCAGCCTTGAAGCCAAAAGCAAAACTCCCGTGTGCTTGGATGGGGACAAGGATTTCACTCCCTAGGATGGTTATCCCTTCCATCCTCCTTCTCCTCTCACCCTATACAAGGTGGCTTCCCTCTTGAGAACCACCTATGACTTGAACTGGAGACCTCCCAGCCAAAAGCCGCAGCTGTTTTGGTTTAAACTAATGACCAGGAGGATGCCAGGATTTTCAGTTAGCAATAATCAACAAAGTGGTTTTCCCAGGGTGAGGCCTTCCCCTTGCGCGAGGAGCAGGCTAACCCCTGTGAGCTTCCTCAATGCACAATTTTTGAGTAATAGGGCACTGGTTCATGGTTCCCCCTGGCCTTCTGGCTGGAAGCAAGTGAGACTAGGGGGCATCTGAACCCCAGAGCCCCCAGGCAGTGGGCTTGCACATAGGAGGCCTGCCACAGATTTGGGGAGTCTCTTAAACCCCAGGCTGATGAGTCTGGGAGGGAGGATACTCGTTTGGTGGCAGAACTACGCAGGCTTGAACGGCCGAGCTCTGCTCAGTTGAATTTGGATCTTGAATACTGGGTTTTGCCCAATTGAATCTGGAACTGATTTGGCTCTTGGAATGTAATATATATTAAAAAAATTAATGAACCATGGCTAACTAACTTGGATCCTTTGAGCAGCAACTCAATATAGGCCATTTCACTCACACACATACACACACACCTCCCAGTCCATTGCATAAGTGCTCGCTTACATGCTTAAATGTTAAGTAGGGGAGAACTCCCATTGACATCTGAAAGCTGTGCCCGTGAATAAGCATTTGCAGGGCTGAAGTCAAATTCCTTTAGCACGCTGCTGCTGCTCTATGGCATTTCCAGCAAAGTGAGAATCTGTAATAATGCAAATCCTAAACCAGGTAGGCCACTTTATGTTGCTTACAAACAAGTATTACCTGCATCAGCTGGGTTCTACATGCAATAACCTTTGCACATTGATTATTATTCACACGGTTGCTCTGTGATGTACGTTATATGTTAACTGCACTGAAATGCAAGTTTCTGATCTTAGCCTAAGGAAAAGAGTGCAGGGAAGCCTGTAACCACTGCTGAGAATGCTCTTTGCATTAATTCCACTCCACTAATGATATACAGCTGTGAGAAGGATGCACTATAAATAATTTTAATTAGCTAATTATCTCCACTCTGCTTCTCCCTATTCTGTGGGTCTCTGTCATTTAGCTAAAGTACAGACTGGAGAATTATTGCAACTGTTTAAGTTGTATTCACCAAAAGAGCTTTTCAAGCAAATAAGAAATTAGAGTTTAAAATGCTGTTAGGATTTGCAACATTTAAAACAAATCATTCAAGAAGGGAAATCACAAAACAGCCAGTAAGAAAAGGATGAGCAGGTTCACCCATAATTCCTGACCATCCCATGGTCTTGTTGCAAAGATAAACCTCTCTCCTAATTTTCACCAGCCTGAGTGGATTATTTTCATGCCAACAGAGGCTTGTTGCAATCTTAACATGGATCCTAATTTACTTTTGATAGAAGATACCAGGTAGCTCCTGATGAAACCATCAGACTTCTTATTCTAGTTCAAACAAAAAATACTAGAGCCAGAATTTGGAAACTTAGACAATTTAGTTAATTACCAAAAAACAAGTTGTGTAAATGTGTTTTGCCCACTGGATATTCCAGCCGAGCCCAGATCAACCTGTTGCACATTGAGCCTCATCTGTCATGTGGAAGTACCAATTTTGGAACGATTCGGTTTCCTGGAAGGGGTCGCCGAGACTGAAATCTTTGAGTCAATTCAGCCACAGGTTCAAGGAGAAGTAAAAGCTTCAGCTGACAAGTTAAGTCAAAGCAGCTCCCCTGTTTTGTCTAAACCGCTGTCAGTTCTCTCGACCAGCAAATCTATTGAATTTTAGACTGAACTGCTGAAAATACGGAGGGCTCTTGCAACTAACCTATCTTGTAGCAACACAGAGCCTGATACTAGGATGATACTAGGCTTCACTTAATATAACGAGTTTTCCAGCCTCGGTAGTCTCAACAACTTAACGAGTTAGCACAATTCCCAGAGGCTGGTGCTGTGATTGTTGTCCTTTTTTTTAACATAGCACTGGGGAGCACCCGTCCCAGACCAGGACCCCATTGTAGTAGGTGCTGTTCCAACACCGAACAAAATGGTCCCTGTGCCAAGCAGCTCACAGTCTAAGAAGGGCTCTTTATGCCCCAAACATCATCATCTCACATCTCTCCCTGCTATACAGCTGGTCCAATAAAATGTATTACCGAAAGAAAACCCCTTACTTCTTACAAGGTAAGCATCAGCTAGGAGGCCGCAGATGGATAAAGACAGCCAGAGGAGCACAAGGAGGCAAGAGCAGTCAGGATGATGGAGAGTGAGTCTAAGCTTTGTCCTGTTTTATGTGGCCTCACAGCAGGACAGAGACTGAAGGAGGGTTTGAATGAGGATAATGAAGTGGCCCAGTGATCGCTGGGGATGCCAAAAGTTTCCTTGGCTGCGCAAACTATGTTGCTGAGCCTGCTTGCTGGATGTATCCTGAGACCTACAGAAGCCCAAGCTTTGTTGCTTTACAACAGCCAGAATTTTGCACACGTAACATGAAATATTTCCCTTTGACTCCCTTTATTTGGAAGGTCCTCGTGGAACGCAAAGCAACGCATGGGTGGTGCATCGAGGATTTTGAAAGGGGAGGTGCAGATGATGGTGCATCTTTGCATACAACACAACAGACACGTTTTCTCCCAGTAAAAAGAAACCAGAAGCTTTGCCGTATGCTAGTGTATAATTCAGCTTAAGGTAAAAGCAAAAAACAAATATCACTTGATTGGACTGTATATGAATTTGCTATATCTCATGCTCCATAAAAAAAAAAAAAACAACCACAAGCTAGGCAAAAAATAATCACAAGATGTTGCTTCTTGCATCCTGCTGCCACTAGAATTGAATTTACATCTCATTCAGATTCTTAAAATAAAATCTAGCTTCCTTGGGCATCTTGACAGTGCAGCCAATGCTTCACTGGAAGTTATTTCCACACGGAGTTGATGTTCACCCGAGTGCAATATTTCCACACCAGAGTTCGTGCTTTTAGCTCGAGTTAAAACCAGTCTGCAAGGCTGTGAAAGAGAAGCTACGTTACCTGGAGCAGTTCCTCGATGGCAGAATGGCAGAGGAAAGACCAGCTGGCTTACCATTCAAAAAGTAGAGAGGATCCTTAACACGTGTGGAGCGAGGAGGTAGAAGGGATCAGGTCAACAGTAATGAGCCTTGACGGTAAGAGACGCTCATTCACCCCTGATTGACTAGAAATAGAAATGCCACCGCTGCTGCCAGGCAGGTGGTTTCAAAGTCGGGGTACAACTGCACCACTGCACACCTCTGCCCCAAATCTGCCCCCTGAAGCCACTTCTAATAGCTCTTCGTTGGCCTAAAAATCCCAGAAAACTGGTGTCATGTTCTGACATTTGGCAAGACAGTCCAGTTACTTAGTTGTATAACGGGAAAGCGGTAGATAAGAGACAACGTGGCTTTAGAACAGCCAGCCCCAAAACATCTCTGGCATGCTGAGCGGGGCATCGATGACTACAGAGGATGACGGCTGAGTCAGCTGGCGGTGAAATCCAATTTCGAGTGAACTAGAGAGTGGGTGATTGAAGTCATCCCTGCTTTTATTATCCATCCTCCAGCTAAGGAGGCTCTGAATCATGTGCGAAGAAAAGGGAACTGTTCCAGGCAGCCGATACCCAGGCCCAGGGAGCGCTCAAGTCCCTCACGTGCCAGCCAGTGCCAGCGCCAGCGCCAGCCCCTCCGGGGACTGACAGCACTGACTGCGGGGAGGAAAACACCTGCTCACTGGGAATCAGCCTGAGCAGGAGTCTTCGAAGGGTAAAAGCGGCAGCCGGAGGAGCAGGCAATACCAGCATGGACCTGCCAGCGGGTTGCCAGGTGCAGGCACCTTGCCAGCATGCCCACAGAGGAGCGGGGGAAGCACTCCCACTCCGGACTGGGCACCTGTTCTCAAGCCATCACCCTTGGGAAAACAGTTCGAACTGTTTGTATCTCAAGCCCCAGGCTGAAAAGTCTGGGGTAGAGGATACTTGCCGGTAGTAGGCTTTTGAATGATTCAAAGGATTTGGAACCGCTCCGGCTAATTTGACCTGGCACGTGAAAAAATTTCCACAAAAAAAAATTAAATAAGCCTGTTGAACAGTTTGCCCTGGTTTCTTCTGCAGGATCTGAATAGGGAGCTGGGCAAAGAAGGTGCCAGTAGTCAAAATGGTCCCTACACAGGGCAGGGGGCAATCATCCCATCATTCCCCCAGTTCCCTTGCTTCATCCTCCTCATACAGCATCAGTGTCAGGAATTTGTCCCATCTGCTGGTGCAGTGTTTATCAAAAGGGAATGATTCGATTCTTGTCGGTGCCGTGCCTAGCTATGCCACGTGACATGGGGGAGGCAGGCCGCCACGAGACTGTCGGGGAAGCAACCACACCCCGTTCCAGCGGGTCAAAGGACCCCTGTTTCAGAGGTAAAGCGTGCTAACAAAATCAGCCCGGTGCATCCGTATATACAGCCCTGACGGGCTGTGCCAGGGCTGCCCAGGTGCTAAAACCCCCAGTTGTTGTTTTTGGTTTTTTATTTTTAAAATGCATTCCCTCCCCTTCCGCAACCATTTCTGACTTTCTCTCCAACCCTCCACTGAGCCTTTCTCCTGCTACCATCGTGTGAGTGTGTGTGGGAACCAAGCTGTACGGTACAGTGTTCATTTAATAAAACTGTTGTTTGGATCCCTGAGTTGGGTTTTGCTTTACTACAGCTCGGCCCTGCTCCAATCTCTGCTCCTCGCCCCTCTCACTCCTGTCTCTTTGCTCCCCCTCCTGCTCCTGGCTCACGGCCACCTCCAACACCTGTCCT
>NW_017728947.1:112001373-112062365 GCF_001723895.1 Crocodylus porosus | reverse complement strand
GGCAGCAATGGACAGCGTGACCGGTGGAAGGCTCAGCCCAAGCCATGTTGTTTTAAGGTCCCGGGGTGATGAGAGATGCATCAGGACTCAGGGCAGCAGCTGGGGGACTACAGGACATCACAGCCATCACCCATGTGTCATTTTTGGAGAGCAGCTAGCATGAGCTGTTGATATACAGGAATGCGCGCATGTCCCTGGAACTGGGAAAATGGTGGGGAACCCAAATTCATGCACAGTCATGGACACCTGCCCTCCATCTCAGACAGTGCCCAGCACTGTAGTTATGTTGGGCTCAATACAGACTGGATACCACAAGTGTTTTGGGTATCCCTAAAAATCACCTTCTTTTGTGCAGGGTGGCCCATCTGCTGTTCCCCTAAGCATTGCCATCCCTGCCTGGCACACTAAACAGTAACTGACTCCCCATTTCTAGTCAGGGAGCAAGGTACCCACCCCCTTTGGCAGCTCAGAGCTTGCACTGTTAGTTAGGTTCTGTTCCTGGAAATAACTCAAAGGCTCTTCTAAGGGTGAGTCTCAGACTACACCAATGGGTTTGAGTTTGAGGATCAGGTTCCCTGTTTTTCCTCGTGCATTCCTCCCTCACTCTGATACCAACCCTGCTCAAGGTGCGGCAGGCGAGGTTTACATCACTTCAACACTGCCTTTAACCCTACAAGGGATTGATACAGCCCATCACGAGGCATCACTGTTGTACACAAAATGGTTAAGGGGACCCTTTAGATACACACATACACACGCACACACTCCCACACCTGCGCCCAGGAATGGATGCTAGTACCACCATTTCAGATTAGTATCACAGAAAGATCGTTCTACTATAGAAGGCGCACCAGATGTACCTCGTGAGGTTTTTGAGGGAAAAAACATGATTTATGTAAATGCATGGGAAACAGTAATTGCATTTCCAAATAATTCATTTTCCTCTGATGAAGCCTTTTTTTTCCAACAGGGATTTACTGCTTGATTATGTACGAAACAAATCCAGAGGGAGAAAGAAGGGAATTAAATCTGTACTTCTAAATTAACTTAAATCGCAGTCACAACATGGGTTCTTCCACGTTTCTTCTTCATTAAGAACAATAGGCCCTTCTTATGGTGGCATCCTCACAGCTGAAATGGCAGGATAACCCCACCTGCTGGTCTCAACAGGGTTTTTACATTTTTTGGATGGGTGATTTTTCATGGTGGCCTTCCAAAAAGGTAAAGTTTCATGCTAAATGAGAAGAATTAAGATTGAGTTAATTCGTTTATGATATACTACACTTCGGATATGTACAGCACTCTGCAGGTGCTAAGTAAAATGTCACACAGGATAATACTGAAGTATACAATTTCTTCACTGGTTCCCATCTCTATCCTGCCCTCTGACTGACTTCAGGCTAACACAGCTAGGAGCTACCTTTCTCTTCTTATACTGCATGGCATTTGCATGTCATCTGGGCTTGAAAACAGGAAAAAGACAGCACCGTGACATCTTTAATGCGGACAACTCAGATTATTTGAAAAGCAATGCAACATGTTCTGGTGTGGCCAGAAAGATCAGTAAAGTAGCAAATGCTGTAGATTATCTAGATCGGGGTTCCCAAACTGTGGTACATGTACCCCTGGGGGTACACAAGACATCTCTGGGGAGAAACTGTGTAATGGTGGATTTAATTTTCATTATAATAATAATTGATATTTAAGGGGAGGAAATATAAAATATATGCTGGTAGGGGTACCCAGGCAACTGGTACATTTGGAAGTGGATACGCAATAAGAAAAAGTTTGGGACTCTCTGGTCTCGATTAAACAAGAAAAGAAGACTGAAGAAGGTAATGCAGAATGACCCCCCAAAAGGGGAGTGGGCATCACGAAGGGAAGCAAAATTCAGAGTAGACAGTGTGATGTGTAATGCATTTGTTTTAGAAGGATGTGAACTGGTCACACACATGGCCTGATACTAAATTAATTGTAGCCACCTGGGAGAAGGGACAGACATATCTTACATAACCCTGAGAGGTAAGACACTTAAATAATATGGAAGGTTTTTCTGTACAATGTTTAAATGATCTGTGGGACTCACTGCCACCAGGGATGTCTAAGTGCAAGGCCCAGGTTTGCCAAGGCACTTTGGTAACTAACTCCCATAGCTTTTAATGTCGATTAGTCAGCTGAGTACCTTTTATGTGGGTGTAACACAGGGGTGGGCAAAATGCGGCCCCATGGGCTGGATGCAACCTACCAAGCCATTCTATCCGGCCCACGGGGCCCCTAAAAAAATTAGAAAATTAATATTTATCTACCCCTGCCTGTCATGCAGTCCTCAATGGCTTGCCAAAACTCAGCAGCCCTCCACTTGAAATAATTGCCCACCCTTGGTGTAACAGCTTAATAGGGTTAAAAAAAAAAAGAATTATGCATGGACACGACCATTTCCTACAGTATTAATAGAGTAAAATATAAGGGATGTAAACCTTCCTACTTCCAGGTGTAAACTGATCCCTAACTGACAGGAGCTAGGATAAAACTCCTCTGTGCACAGGATAGTCCGAAATTCTCTAATTTGTGCCATTTCACACCTTTTTCTAAAGAATGAGGTGCCTGTCGTCAGACGGAAACCAGGCCTCAATGGACCGTGTATCTGATCCAGACATGGGCGTGCTTGTGTCCTTCATTCCTGATCAACACAGGGACCCGGCAGACAAAGGGGTAGTGAACCCCAAAGAGCAAAGAATAAGAGAAGGGGTTCCCCAAATCAGCCAGCAATAACCTTGCTGAACCCCAGGGGACTTGCAGCATCTGCTAAGAGCAGACGGCAAGATAGCCTGCAAGGAAGAAGTCAAGTCTGTCCCTGTGCCTGACTGCTCATGTTGCTCATGAAGGCAATGCAAGGAAAGGGTGTGCATAGAAAGCAGACTTCTTTAGTGCTGCCATCCTGGTTGTCCAATGCAAGGCACAAATCAATAAATGCTATTCTGAGGCCTTAAACAATAAAACAACAGAGAGCACTGAAGAGCTGTAGCTGATTTGACTTTGGAAATGGAGACGGCCATCCACAATTCTTGCTCGTTTTCAGGGACGTACTCGGGGGAGGAAGCAGAAGCCACAGTCGGGGACCAGAATGGCCTTGGGCCCTTGAGAGGTGGGAGGTGAGCTGGGCAGGGCAGGTAGGGAAGGGGAAGGGCTGTTTCCACCAAGGGCTCTTCTGGGAGCAGTGCTAACACCAGGAGCGGGGCTCCAGGACAGCATCTGATCTAGGAGAGAGCAGAAACAGCTTGGCTTAATGTGCCACGGTCCTGAAACAGGACAGGACGGGACAGCATTCTGTTATGAAGGGGAACCATACAGCCCCAGCCAGAGCTCAGCCAGCAAGAGGAGACCGCTTACCTGGAAGCACAGCCCAGCACAACCTGTAGCAAACCTGGGGCTGGAGCAGACCCTGGGGACCTGCTCTCTGAAATAGGTGCAGCTTCCTTAGGTTTCAGGGCTACAAGCAGGACTCACTCAGGGAGAAGGCAAAGGTGAGGGCTTGGGCTTTGGGATGCTCAGTAGCAAAGCACTTGGATTAGGAGCCTGAAGGAGCTGCTGCTGGGAGGCAAAGGCAGTGGGCAAAGCAGCTGGCTGCCTGTGTATCAGTTAAGTGTCTTGGGGCAGCAGCTTGCAGCAGGCTCTGTTGCAGCATCAAACCATTACATGGTGGGAACAAGTACAACACATCTTCAGTTATCCACAAGGCAGCTTGGCTTTCCTAGTAACTCCTGCTCGTGTTTAACACACTGTTCCAAGTTTCACTGTATTTGGTATCTCTGCTGTCAAGCCAGCCTCGGTTTTACATGAGGCATCACATGTTCATCCATGTAATTCTTTCCCAGATGTTGCAGTTGCACTGATCCAGACCATTTCAGTCAGCCAAACAGCTCTGAGTGGTGCTCAGATAATCAATGACATTACTGGGACAGTCTGCACAAATGGCTACCTGGAGATGGAAGCAGTCAAACCACACCTACCCCAGTGTCACTTGCACCTCAGTGGTTTTTATCTGCTTTTTCCAGGGGTCATCCTAAGTTACGCTGGGTGAAGGGTCGACATCCCACGTCTGCTCCGTGCTTAAACCACTATATGGGCTGATTAAACTAGGATAAAGGTGCCATCCATCCAAGCCTGGTTTGCTTCTGTCTTCCCAGCTGCTGCGGTTACAGAAGCAGCTCAAAAGGCATTGGCCTGGTGTAAAATGAGGGGAGCTGAGCCCGTGAGCAGCACAGACAAGGAAAGACCTTGTCACCTAACTAGAATGGACCAAAGAAAGGATAAGGGCAAAAGATTTTGACTTACACCATCAATCACCCTCAAAATCAGGCTTTCCATTAACCTGTGATGATGCTAGTCAGCAAGCCATCTGTTTAATGGAAGGGATGCACTTATGCATCACTATTTAAAGACAGATGCTAAAGAAAGAAAAAGGGGGAAAACAATCGATTGGACAACACTTAGCATGATCCTGGGCACATTGTGGCTTGTTCAGAGTGCAGGCAGAGCCAAGGGGAAGGAGGAGGCACTTCCCACTTCCAGGCTTCATGCCAGCAACACAGACAGCGGGCTAGTTTTCCCAAGCTGTCCTGATCTTGTATTTAGGGCCAGCCCCTATTGTTTCCCCCTGGAGTTGGGGCACTCAGCACCTCTGAGAATCTGGCCTCTGCTCCCAGTTTGGCACCAGGATTACTAGAACAAAATGTGGCATAAATCAGCCCTGGCATCCCATGGCTTTGCAGAGCGTGAGGCTGCGTGCTGCACTCGAGCAGAAAGCGGCCTGGGGAAGTTTTGCCCCTGTAGAGACTGCAAGGACAGGGTACAGTCCTGCACCCAGGGTGCTTTCCTGTCTGGGGATAACTGCTGGTGCGAGGGGGGATTCTGCCTTCCCCCGCCCTACGGAGGGGCATTGCAAGGCAGACTGGGGGGTGTTGGAGGTAGGTTGGAAAGGAACCGGGGATGCCCTGGTGATTCTGTACTATTGCAGGGACAAAACTTCAGACAGCTCCCAGGGGCACCTGAACATGGATCAGGGCCTGGCCCAAGCCTCCAAAGTCCTCCCAGTCTAGGAAGAGCAAGAGATGAAGATGGGACCTGAGGACACTGGGGACTATGTCCTCCGTTGAGTAGCTGCTTTATCTTTTTGCCCAGAAGCTGCTCTCCTCATTGGTGCCATTAAAGCTCCTGCGGTTCTGAGCCTGGCTTGGCAGAAAGGTACAACCAGCCCTGCCTCACCCACGATGTCCTGGTTCTCCATAGAAAGAAACTCAGTAATGCAGTACTACAGGAATCGGGCCCTTGGCTGCCTCCTGTATTTTCGCACATTCCTGTCTGTTGCGTGCCTCCATCCTTCAGTCGCCCGCATTGAACTTCTGTAGGTTCGACACTACATCATCTACCATCTAGGTCACGCAGGTGGCCTTCTCCCCTCCGGCAGCCCAAAAAGCAGTTTCTTTGATGCTGCTGGGTCACTTCCATTATTTCAACAGGATCCAGCCACCGTAGTGCTTGTGCTCCGATCTCCATGTCAGGGTTGGATCCCTGTACAGTACATATTACTCATTCACTGTTCTTGTGAGATGGGATCACACAGTCCCCATCAAAATCTTCCTTTCAAACCATTTACTAGCGCTGCATGTGGATTGCTGCCACAGCTCATACGTGGCCTGATTATGGTTTTATAGACTCAAAGATTCGTTTTCCTTGGGATGAGCTTGGAGCTCGTGTAATGTAAAGCTGGCTCTATTTCCCGCTTCTAGCTTTCCTTTAGTTTCTTCCTTGATATTATCTTCCTGTCCTATGATAAAGCCTAAAGACTTGAAGTGGATCACTTGCTTCAAATCTGTGACATGAGGTCCCTGATTTACGGCTGTCCTATTTACCAGCAGAAACTGTGTTTTACCTATATTCACTTGGAGTCTGATTTTTCCTTGCTTCATTTGTTAGCGGGTTATGCAGAGCTGTTAAAGCATACATATTTTCACTTATGGGAGCTCTATCATCAGCATATGCGAGGACTTTATGCTCACTATCCAGTTAAACTCCCCTTCCCATGTTTCTTATGTCCCTGATTACCATTTCCAATGCCAGGTTGCATAGGATTGGAAACAGACCATCCCCGTGTCTTTCCAATTCCAGCTAGGAAAGGGTCCGATTTGACTCCATCCGTATTAATTCTGGTCCTCGATTCATGCCTACAATGCAAATTTTAGTGACTTCAGTTAGTCTGTTGGGAATTCCTAACTTCTGTAATACGGCCCGCAGACTTTCTCCGTGAATGCTGTCACAGGCTTTCTGGAAGTCTGTGAACCACGCGGACACTTTGATATTCCCGTTTTTTTCTCAACTATTTGTCTTAGTGAGAAGATTTGGGCTCCCGTCAGTCTATTTTCGAAGAATCCCCACTGATCTCCCCCCAGGATTTCTTCTGCGGGGGGCAGCAAGCGCAGGAGCAAGTTGTTAAAGAAGACTTTATAGGGAGTTGCCAGTGGGGCGATACCGCTGTCATTCTGATTCTCGGTCACTGCCTTTTTTGAAGCGGTGCTTTCTAAACGACAGCAGGGGAGTCCGCGGGAAGGCTCCACGTCCACCAGTTAATAATCCAAGGCGCCGTATGGCAGCTAATGACCGGCAAATTACATCAGAGCAATTGCTAGATATTGCTATCAAGCGGCACCACCCTGTGGGAGCGACCAAGTGATTATGATTTATTGTAGCACAGGCTAGGCCCCACAATCAGGGCCCGTTGGTGCAGGGCACGGTACGGGTGAAGCATGATGATCCCTGCCCCAGAGAAGTGAGACAGTGTCAGATGGGACCTGATCAGAGGGGCGAGGAGGAGAGCGAGGCAATGGTGTGCGCCACCGAAGGAGAAAAAATGACCATTCTCATTTCAATAGTAGCAAAACAAAAAGCTTCAGGTTCAACAGGAAATAGTCCTGCTTGTGCCAATGCAAAGAAGGGCACGTGCTGGGAGCACCCAGCTGGCCATAGAGCTGTTATTAAACCCATGGTGAACAGACATCTCTCAGTAGTACAAGAAGGGTTTGTTGTGTACAAAATGATGCTAATATTTATAGTGTCTGCTTTGCAGTTTATAAAAATGTCCAGATCATAAAAAGGAGGTTTAAAATGTAAGGCCTTTGAGCTCATTACAAGACTTACCCAGTTCCAGACAACATGCGATTGAAAAATGAGGTCATATAAATGATATTCATATCTTAAGACGACGTTCATCTTTGTGAAAGAGCACCTCGCCGGGATTTCTGAGTTATAGCAAACAGCATCCCCTTTTTTTGCTGGCAGTCAGACAACAGATAGAAATCAGCCCATGCCATCGAATTCATTGTACTGCCAAACTAAACACTATCGTTCACAGGCTTTTACCCCACAGGCACCAATTTTAATTATTTTGCACTATAGCCATCCATAAATGTGCCGTGCTAGCATCAGAGTAACAACTCCATGCAAGGAAATGTAAGCAGCCACAAGTTAAACAGCTACAATGTGGTTATTGGTTTAAGTTATCTGTTAATGTGCAGACAATTGTGCAGAGGGGGGCATCAGGTGTCAGCATCTCTGTGCTGGAAACTCTCCGTTCTTACCAAAGGTTAGTAGTAGTTCACCTAATTGAGTTACCTGGCCAAGGATATTAGTTACATGCCTGTCCTGGGCGTGGCTACAAATGCTTGGGCAAAACCATACCAAACAACTGAGCTAGGGGAGTGCTGCTGCATACCTCCCCCAGCACCCAGGGGCAATTCTCCAGCCTCCAAGCCATGGCCCCACCCTAGCACCCATAAAGCCCCTCTCAAATCCAACACATGGGATGAATAGGATTGGAAACGGACCATCCCCATGTCTATCCAATTCCAACCAGGAAAGGGTCCGATTTTATGCCATTCGTGTAAATTCTTGTCCTTGATTCATGCATACATGCAAACTTTAATGACTTCAATTAGTCTGTTGGGAATTCCTAACTTAGGTAATATGGCCCGCAATTAGGGCTCTGTGCTCCCCACTGTGTTCCCAACCTCCCTCACCACCACCTTAGCAAACACCATTATAGTTCAAACAGCCTGACAGAGATCCAAGGCAGGAACCTGCTCCAAGAGGCACTGGCCATCCGTGCTGAAGGTTTGGGGTCAGGATTTAAGCACCCCTGCAAGGTGCAGAGACCTTTATTGCTGCTTCTGCAGTAGTCATAGCCCACCCACCCACGAAGGGAGCCCTGGAGGGTATCGAAGATCATTGAACTGTGCGCTACCAAAACAGGGCAGCTGTAAGATAAAGATACCAGTGAAAGCAATGTGAAGGCTGGTCTTTCTGGTTTTGTTAAAATGCTCATATAAAGAGGCAGGCTGGCATTGGCTACTGTCCAGGTGTAGTGCAGGCATAGAAACTGGAAGAGAGTTTATACATATTTCAAATGTAGTTACGCCCTGGTCAGGTCAGCAGAGAATAGTAGGCTTGCCCTCCTATTTAGACCCGGTCACAACACTTTGGGTGAAAGTCTTTTATTATTAATAAGTAGTAGGGTTGGAGTGCTTTTGTAACTGGGATGGTCCAGCAAATGTATGAGAAGCCAGGGCTCTTTTGTGGTATCTTGTATTTGGACCACCTGCATTGTCGGGAGAATTGTTGGACAAGCTGCCGGGCACAAAATACCTGTCCTCATCCATGTGAGAAGCAAGGATTGCTTAGGGTGATACTTTTTATTTATGTGGCCTACATAGTTGGTCCAATAAAAGATATCATCCTAAGAAATCCTTTTCTCTCACCTAATTTCTGGACCATCATGGCTATACTACTTTCTTCATTAAGACCTTCAATATTTCAGCTTTCCATTCTGATCTGGAACAAAGCCCAAAACAATCCACGCTTGGCTTTGAAATAGGAATTCCCATTTCCAGCCTTCCCTGTCCTGTATTTTATGTTTTCCAAGATTACCTTTGCAACATTTTGCAGTACAATAAGGGTTTCTTGCCTGCAGAAGCACCCGTGTTCTTTCTTTTGTGATTCCCTCTTTGTGGGGTGGGAGTGGGGTTGCCCTCTTAAAGCAACTGTTTTACTTACAAGGGCTTTCTACCCCTTCAACTTGCTGCCAACCTAAGGGGCCTATGTTGAATCTAGTCCTGGCTTCTCCCTCTCCCTACCTTGCAGTTGGTGAGTTCTTCTCCTTATTGCCAAGAGCAATAAAGTGTCCTTAAAAACTGACTGGGGTTTTCATATAATTTTTACTTGAAAATGTGAATAGACCAGAGGCTTAATCACGGCGGCTGTGTGCTTTACCAATACACAAGGGTACTGTGGAAGTTGTGAAAAGGATACCATTTTTGAGGAGTGAGTATAAAGGATCCAAGAGCTTGTGGCTGCTTGCAACACATAAGCCCTCAGGCTTTCTGCTTTGTGTCAAATGAATTTCAAGCAAGCATGCAAATTCAGGATGTCCCTCCAGGGACCGGGTCCAAGTTCTCTCCAAGTCCCTTGTGCTTTTATCATCCCCATTCCGTTGCCTCCAATCATGACTCTTATCACAAACGCACTGGATCTGGCAAAGGACTTGAGAGTACTCAGTCCTGCACTGGTATCAGTACCCCTTGTTTTTAGCTTTTCCTCCCCTGATATAATGGGAGTCTTCATCATTGATCTGAGCATGCAAGCCTTCGGTTGATAGTCTCTCAGCAGAGGCTGACTGCCTGATTTTTTTTCTTCCCCTAAAGCAGTACCCTGGGAGAGTGAGTGGCACAGAACAACTGAGGTCAATCTGTCCCTTCTTGCTGGAACAGCATCACTGCCTTAAGGGGCCAGAGAAAAACTACATATAGACTCGCTAATGGAATAAGGGGGCAGCTTTGGAGGCGATCAAACAAGAAGAGTCCAAGCCTGACCAAGAAACCTTGTTAAAGCAGATGCAGGGACATGCCAGCATGATAAGATCCAGCTCAGCCAACTTCTCTCTTAAAATCATTTGTGGTTTCAAACCAGTTCAGGCATGCATATCATTCATTTCAATGCTCCTATTCATCAACTGTAAAAGCCAGCCACACTCGCATCCCTTCTCAAAGTCAGCATTGCCACTGATTGGACTTTAATCCAGAGTTAATTTCTATGGGCTTAAACTGTTTGCACCAAACTCCAGGATGCACTGCCCTTGACACCTAAATGCCATTTATAACCAGTGAGCATTTCTTTTGCCTGGAGTTAGCAACTCCTAATGAACAAATGGCACCTAAGCTTCTATTCAGACCATAATCCTTTCAGTTATTTGCTGTTAAATTAGAAAGGTTCATCACATTTGTTCCTTTCCAAATCAGGCCCAGTCAGCTTTTGCATCACTCCTTAAATGGCCCCTGCTGGCTGGTCTGGCTAGCTACGGTGCTGAGATACCATGCAAGAGGGCATCACAGCTGCACCTTGAGGGATTACCCCCCCCTAAGATAAATGCCAGATGGTTAACAAAAATGCATGCTGTGCTTTGTAAAAACAAATGCCCAAGTCAAATTGCCCAGGACTTGCCCTAGCAATGCGGTATCATGCTTGTGGCATGTGCTCCTGATTCAGGGGAGAATCTTGTCCTGCACATTTAGCACGGTTTCCAATGGATATCATTGCAGGGGGCACTCCCACCTGCAGGTAGACAGCTCACTGCCTGGATCTGACTATACATGCTATTTGCCCTCAGATTGAGACATGGGAGAATCTAGGATTTTGAAAACAAGGGCGTGCAGATACTGTGGTGCATCATCACATATAACACAACACAACACCATTTTTTTTCCAGGTGAAAAACTAGAAGCTTTACTAATATGCTAGGGGCCTATGGCTGTATTATTCAGGTTAAGATCAAAACAAAGCCAAATATCACTTTACTGGAATATGCAGTAATTCGCAACATTATAGATTATGTATTAGAAAACACAGACGAGGCAAAAATAACCAAAAGATGTTGCTGCATTAGTCTTGTAGTCATTAGCATTCAAGGCACATCTCTTTCGGAGTCATAAAACAAAACCCAGCTTTCCTGAGCATCTTGCCAGTGCATCCAATGCTTCACTGAAAGTGATTTCCACACCTGATTTAATGCTTGCAGCTAGAGTTAAAAACACATGCTTCACGGCTGTGAAATAGGAGCTACATTACCAGGAGCAGCTAACAGGCAGCTGAAAGCACAGCTCAATTAGTGAAACATTAAGGCCATTTAAAAAGGAGAGAGAGGGTGGTTAACACCTGTGGAGTGAAGAGTTTAGAAGGAATTAGGCAGATTCTAATGGGCCGTGAAGACAGGTGACATCCTCAGCACTGCCTGGCTAGAAATACTGCTGTCCCCCCCCAGACAGCCGGCTATAAATTTTGGATGGACCAAGACTCACACCCCCTGGACACTCAAATGTCCTTTAAACCAGTGTTTCTCAACCTGTGAGTTGCCACCGCAAAGTGGGTTGCAAGAATATAGGAAATGGCCATGAGTAAACTTGACAAATGGATCGACAAACTTCAAAAATGGATTTTTTTAAAAAATTTTTTAAAAAAAAAAAAAAAACCGTGGGAAATGGCGGCTTTTCCCTCGCAGGCTGGCAGAGCTCCAGCCTGCACAGGGCTATTTGGGCCTGCCCTGCCCCATACACCCACCCTCTGCCCCACATACTGGGAGGTACTGGGTTGGCACTGGCCATCGATGTTTACAAATGGGCCCTGGTACAAAAAAGGTTGAGAACTGCTGCTGTAGACCAATTTCAGGGCTGCTGTTAAAGCATCTGTCTCAGGGCATTTATACACCTACTCTTCTGTCCCACAGCGCGCTGGAGATCTGCTGATTAATCGTGTCTGCTCCGCACGCGAGCCGATGCGAACCGCGCCGCACCACGTGGAGTTGCAAATGTGGCAAAACGGGCGTCAAGAAAACGTAGACACGTGCTGGAACAAAAGCCCCTCTGATGTGTTTTGGTTCAAAAGCGCACCACCCCCATTTTCTCAGTGCTGATGTGCATCTCATCGCTTATACAGCTGCGAGCACTGCAGCACCGGGCACTTGCTCTCTCCAGGCACTTAGACACACGCGTCAGGGGTGAAACCTGGGCTCTTGAGGCACCGCTGGAAAGCAGTCGCCTGCTCCCCACTCTGCCGGCGCTGGGGCTGGCTATACGGCGCACTCGTTTCCTCACTCGTAGGATTTGGGTTGACTTCACAAAGCTGGGCTTGGCTCCCTGAGCAGCAGTGCTGAAGGGGCGGTCAGGGTGGAGACGCACAAGACGGGGCCAGAGCCCATTATTAATTAACTCGCTGATCAAGCCAGTGCATTAACCAGCCAGGAGTCAGTCACCTTGCTCAGTCTCGCCCAGAGGGTTTTGATCGGCCGCAGGGTCCGCGGGACCGCACATCCATCACCCCGGGACTTGCAGACGTGCCCCTCCCCCTTCCCCGCCACTAGCTCACCCACTCCCACGCATTCGCGTGCTTCAGTCATTTCCCAATACCTAGTGGCTTCAAACACCGTCTTAACGCTCCCGGTGATGCTTCTCTCAGGCCCAGACAAGGGGGGGTTGCTATGAAATACAGGATTACAATTGTAGTGTAACCCTAGCCGGCCGGGCCTGATGAGCTGGAGCAAATCCTCGCTCCACGTTTCTCACCCAGCAGGACCTGGAGACGTTTCTGTCGCTTAATGCTGAGGCAGAAAACACGCCGGTAGCCGCGCGGCGGGCCGGCTGGGACACCCCCCCGCAGCAAGGGGCGGGGCACTCGGACTCTGCGCTTGCGCTGAGGAGCCGGCGGCCCCAAGCAGGCGAGTGCGCCGGAAGCCCCGCCCCTTCCTCCCGCGCCTCAGGGCGGCGGCGGGGGGGCAAAACCCTACAGGCGGGGCCGGCGGGGAGCCCCGCCCCGGGGCGGGGCCGGCGGGGCAGCTAGGTCGGGCGGCGGCAGCGCGGGGTAGAGGGAGTTGTGCTGTGCTCCGCTCCGCTCTGCTCTGCTCTGCTCTGAGGCGCCGCGGAGTGGGGGAGGGGAGTGGGGCGATTGTGGGGGCGAGCGGGGAGCGCCCCGCTGACCCGGCTCCGCTCGCCAGCCCCCGCAGCCATGGCGCGGCCGCTGAGCGACCAGGAGAAGCGCAAGCAGATCAGCATCCGCGGCATCGTGGGCGTGGAGAACGTGGCGGAGCTGAAGAAGGGCTTCAACCGGCACCTGCACTTCACGCTGGTCAAGGACCGCAACGTGGCCACGCCGCGCGACTACTACTTCGCCCTGGCGCACACGGTGCGCGACCACCTGGTGGGGCGCTGGATCCGCACGCAGCAGTACTACTACGAGAAGGACCCCAAGGTGGGCTGGGCTGGGGCCGCCCAGGCGCAGGGGTGGTGCGGGATGGGGGCGTGCAGGGCCTGGCACCTCTCCTAGGCGAGAGTGGGATGCGCTGAGCCATCCCTGGGGTCCCCAGGAGCGCAGTGCGCTGAGCAGGAAGCCCCCACGCTGCAGAAAAGGGGCCCCACAACTAAGGTAGGACCCTCCTGGGGGACCCCAGCCCAGGTGACTCCCTAGAGACTTGGGACAGGCTGAAAGAGCTCGGGTCGCTGACTCTGGAGGAAAGGCGAAGGGAGGCTTTGGCTGCATCTTTAAATACGTGAAGACTGTTTGCAAAGGGTGTAGCAACCGACTTCCTTCATGGCTGCAGGGGACGGGACTAAGAGCAACTGTCTTGCATTGCAACACCGGGACAGTTCGGTGGGAGATGACAGCGTGCTCTCGCAACACGTTAGCGGGCGGCCCGGAGAGGTGGTGCACGCTCCGTCCTAGGATGTTTGCAAAGGCAAATCACACCTGGCAGGGAGGGTTGGATCACAGATGATCCTGTCTTGAACGAGGGCCTGGACTAGGATGACCTCCCAAGGCCTTCCCTACCCTACTGTTCTTGAATACTGTCCATGCCTTGAATTTAGCAGCCAGCTCTGGTCCCCACTCCTCAAAAAGGAGCTAGAAGAAGTAGAGAGGGGCTTCCCTGCAGGGATAGACTAAAGTGCCCAGGCCTGCTCGGTTGAGACAAGACACTTGAGGGGGAGCATGAGAAGGGTAACTGGCAAAGAGAAAGTGAATTAGGGATTTATTACTTACTGTCTCAGTACAGGCACTAGGGGTCACAAAATGAAACTAGCAGGTGACCAGTTTAAAACCAACACAAGGACGTTCTCTTTCACGCCACGTAGTAAAGGGTAAAGCTCGTGCCACCAGATATGGTGGAAGCCGACCACTTAGCCAGACTGACCGAGGGGTTGGGCACATCCTTGGAGGAAAGGGGCGCCGGTCGCTATTGAGCACGGGAGTGAGGGGCACGACCTCTGCACCAGAGCGTCCTAGACCTGCAGTGCTGGAAGCTGCAAGGGAGAGAGAAACGGTGGAAAAAACCCTGGTCAGGCCCTGTTCATTCTCCCTTTCAGCCTCCACTCCTGGCCTCTGTCACCCAGGTTCCTGGGCAAGATGGACATAGTGTCTGACCCAGTAACTAGCACTTACTATGTTCTTACAATCTGCCCGAATACCCCCCAGATCAAGCTTCCCCTCCCTTTGGATCTGCGTGGAGATGGGTGTCCCTTTTGGGAAAGGGGGGATCTGCTCTCGTCCTGTTCGTGTCTGAGTTCAGGTGCTCTGCTTAAACAAGCCAGGCTGCTTTAATTTGCTCTGGAGCAAACAGGACTTGGCTGGGGCCTCCGTGCAGGGCTGGGCAGTGCTGTTTCCTGCCTCGCCTTGCAGCCTTCCTCGGGCAGTGCCGGCGGGGTGCGGTCTGTCGGATGTTCCTGAAAGAACCTCCCAGCGCCTGGAGGAATGCAGTTGGCCACACTGCCTGGTTCCTGATCCTGCTGGAAAGAAAAGTGCTTTGCAGCCTGACGTGCGGCTGCCTTCTTGTTCGGGCTTGGGGCTGGCTTTGAGCAAGCCATAAATGCTTGGCAGACAGTACATAGGTGTGCAGCCCCTCCGCACGGCAGGGAGTGAGGCTGCTTGAGCCCCGTCCCCCCGTTGTCCATAGGTGCTGCCTGCTAATTTCGTTGCTGAACTTTGCAACACAACTTTCATCTCTGTGCGCTCAGGTCACCTTTCCTAACTCTGGCCCCTATTGCTGTGCTGTAACTAGGAAACCAAAGAGCACAGGGGGGTTGTGCATTTTGGGTTTGCATGAATAAAGCTTTGCAGGAGACTTGCATAGTGCCTCATGCAGCTTGCGGCACTGCCTGCCCGGGCCTGAGAGCAGGAGGAAAAGGTTGGCCCTGAATGAGGGAAGAGTTGGAGCAGTCTCTTGTGTATTGTGGCTGTGTTCCTCTGAGGTCCTTGCTAGCCACTCTGAATTAATCTGGGCACAGGACTGCTGTTGTCAGTAGACTAACCAGTAATTCTGTTTGGTGTATTTGAAAACCCATCCCAATCTGTTGATTTTAGTTGCCTATTGTGAGATTTGCCCTGCCAACTGCAATGGCTGGCAACACCTGTAGGTACCTTTGATCCTTTTGCCGTGCGCAGCGTGGTAGAGCCCTGGTCCCTCTCCGGGAGCTCTTAGCTTTGCTGTAGCATCAGAAGTAGTGAGCAAAGGAAGAAACCAGAGTCTGCAGATCCAAAATCCTGTTGGTGGTTTAGAGTATTTGCCTGTTGGGTTTGAACAGCTCTGAGGCCTGGCGTGTGCACTGCAGTCTGTTTGGTCCAGGAGATGAAGTCTGCTCCATCTCCTTTCACCAGAGCCCACAGGGCCAGGGGCTGCCCTCCATCCAGCTGTGTGCCCTTCCCAGGGACAGCCATGGGACTTTGTTGCAGGTTACGGCTCTAGGACCTCTCTGATGTCTTCTTCAAACAAAGCTCAGCCTCTTCCTCCCTTGCTGCTGCCAGGGCCCTTCCATTCCCTCATGCAAAGATGAATTGGTTTAAAATAGCAGCAAGGCTAGAGGGCAAAGAGTTGGAAGGAGAAACCAGGCCCCTCTCCTCCATGTCTCCAGGGCTTCCAGCAGCTGTCCAAGACCCTTGCTCTGCCTCTTGAATAGGAACAAGCTAAAGCAAAATCTCAGCAGACTAGAGAGCGTTTCTCTGGGGTTACAGCCATAAGGACTCACCACCCCTTTTAAAGTGAAGCAGAAACCTGTGGTTTAGATCCTAACGCTGGCACGTGGGGTCTCTTAAGCTGTGCTTATTTCAAACCAAGGTACTTGTTAGTAATAGAGATTTTTTTTTTTCTCCAGGCTAACACAAAGACTTAAAAACATTCCTGATCCTATAAAGAGGTCCTATTACTCACTGCTTTAAAAGATGCTAAATTTGGCCAGGAGCCAGAGAAATACTCTCGTAAAAAAACTGTTTGCTGTCAATGAAGTTCCTGACTGTTCGGTTGTTCTTCTCTTTCTGTGCTTCAGAGAGTCTACTACCTCTCGCTAGAATTTTACATGGGCCGGACCCTGCAAAACACCATGATCAATCTCGGATTGCAGAATGCCTGCGATGAGGCCATTTATCAGGTAAGCCTGTTTAGGTGAGTAGTAGTTAATCACTAATTTAGAGAGCCACAAGAGGGAGAGGAGCATTGTGACTGGAAGTAACCTAGTCTATTTAAACATTAGACCCAAGTCCAAGGTTGCTAGGGGTATCAGCTGGTTGAGTATTCAAAAACTTCTGGTTATGGAAGGAAGCGACTTTGTCTTTGCCATCAACAGCTTGCACGTATTGCTGCATTTATAGCATTTCAGTATCTGAATAGGCCTCTGAAGAGTGACACCCAACTTCCCCTTCAAACAGGAGTGTAAGCGTGGCGAGTCCCAACTGCCCGAGGCTTGCATCTGATCTCTGACTATGGAATTTGCATGTCATGTTTTCTCCTTGGCTAATGAGTACCTATGGAAACTGGAAACTGCTCTGTAAATCCAGAGTGACTCAACACTGCTGTGTAGCAGAACCGGGGCATGTTGCACACTGAGTTGTCACAAACTGAGCTGTAACCTGGTCCGGGGCTTGAGTATAATCGTTCAAAGCCTTTTGGACCCAATTTGATGCTCCCTGATATGAGGAGGTTTATAATTCCATCAGTTGCAGCAGATCAAGATCGTCTTTGGTCCTCTGTTAGCAGACTGAGCTAATAATCGTATTTGTGGTTGTGTCACATGGGACGAGCCAAAATGGTTGTGGTCCCATGTGATGCAGAAAATGCTTATAAATAGCAGTCCAGAAACAGGCCAATAACCAGTTGGATAGTACAGTATAGTGGTAGATGCAGAGTGTGCGCTGTGATCACGTTCTGACTCGACCCATGATCTTGGAATCGGCTCAGTGTCTCTGTGGGCTTTGTTTTTCAAGGTGATGCAGCAAATTGCATCAACAGTTGAAAAGCAGGGCCTTGCAGCTATTAAACACTGTGGAAAAAGAGAATTCCAGCCACTTGGTGGTGATAAATGTATAAAGAAGAGTGGAAAGTTTACCACAGGCTTGAGATGACTAATGCACGCCTGCTTGGCTTTGCTCCCCCATTCTTCATTATATAATAGTTGCACTCACACCAAAGTTTTGCAAACAGTAGTTTACCCTTTTAGTACTCCTGTACTAATGTCTGAGAGCACTCCAATGCTTGGCATTTTTAAACAGTTTTTTGAACACGTGGGTCATCTTTTGCAAAGTAATTTTGTTTAATTTGTTTCTTCACCTACCAATAACATGGATGGTGTAGCAGTGAGGCCCAAGATGACTTTCAGAGGAAGGAGATACAACAAAGACAATGGCATACGTGTGGAAATAACTGGGATATGCTCTTCTGATTGTTTGGGGAAGACCTTTTAATTGAATTATCTCTACCTGCTTAACACACAGTGCTTTCATTTAAAAAACCCTCTCTACATTTGATAAGTTAAGCCAGCATGAATTGATCAGAGAAATATAGGGGTGGAAGTTCCATCACGAGATCATCTAGACCAGCTCCCTGGTCAAGGCAGGATCATCCCTGAGTAAACCAGCCCAGCCAAGTATTTGGCAACCTGTATTTAAAAGCACCCAAGGCTGGAGATGGAATGGGAGCTGGTGGGTTTACACTTCTGGTGTCCACTGTGTCTGGCAAAGATTCAAGAGGGAATTTGGCCCTCAGCATCTATGCTCATCTCCAGAGATGAGGCTTGTGAATCTCAATTCAGGTTAGTCCAGCTTCGAGTACTGTGCACACCATTTAAGTGCGTACCTTTGGGATCGGAGAAGCAGCTGTGCTCTTACCCAAACCTAACAAATGCTGTTTGCTGAGCGCACAGTGCCGTAGTATTAGTGCTACTCCTGGGGCAGCCCTGAGGGTGAGTAGCTCCCATTGCTTTCAAGGCATCTAATCCCAGCCCTTTGATAGCTGCCTTCCCTTCCCTGTTTCTGGTGCAGCTAAATGGGGTAGAATGGGTGAGGAGGCAGATAGCTACATGTACAGCCAGTTACCAACTAGGCACTGGGGCTGGAAGATGCTATGCGCTTAAGCAATTTGCACATAACTGATAAGTGGAGCCAGTTGCTTATTGCTCCCACTGTAACAAAACGAGACAAAAACTGTTATGTAGTTACACAAATTGTGCGTGTGTGTGTGTATGTGCATGAGTGTGTACGCTGACCTTGCTTGTCAGCTGGTGAGGAAAGGATCCTGTTGCTGCAGTTAGCAAAGTTTACAGGTGCTTTGTGGGGTCCCAGGCCGCTCTTGCTGCCTTGTGGCAAAGTGGTGCTGTGAACGTTTGTTCTGTCTGGCATTCTTGGAGCTTGCATGTGTTTGTGTTCATAGCTGGGGCTGGACATAGAGGAGCTGGAGGAAATTGAAGAGGATGCCGGCCTTGGCAATGGAGGTCTCGGAAGACTGGCTGGTAAGTGAGTTGCCAGGTAGATTTGCCCAGCCATACCGCAAGTATTGAGCATCCTTGCACTTAATGCAAGGACTGTGATCTGATGCATTTGCTTTGCGGCCGTGTCAACGCACCCGAGTATGGGCCCCGTTGTGTGAGGTGCCAGGTTGCACGTGGTCCAAGGACCATCACCTCCCCACCCCCTGAGGGGTCGCGGTCTTTCCCACCTGATGGTGCTGCAAGCAGATAAAAAACCTTGAGGTGAAGCAACCATGACTAGCATCATTTGGAACAGCCTCAGCGTACTGGCTGCTGGCTCATATGTGTCACGTGAACAGCGCTGCCTTTCTGCGTTGCAGATGTTGCACACGATGCTGGCAACAGGGGAACTTTGCATTTGGCTGTAAGCCATTGGGCCATTAGTTTGTCCCTCAGTGTGCCCTTTTGGCCTTTCCTAACTGCAGGAGAGCTTCCCATTTCTTTTCATATGACTGGACGGGACTGAATCCAGATTCCTATGCAGGCTTTGAGCTGCTCCTGTGTCCTCCCGTGCCCCCCTCCCATCCCCCCCATCTTTCTGCTTTTGCCCCTTCTTAAGTAGGACCCATGGTTGTTTTGGAGTCAAACCACAATGAACCGCTGCAGTTGCACAGCATCTGTGTCCAGGCACTGCCTTGGTAGAATTGGCTTGCCGCACAGAAGGCAGACGTGGACTTTGGAAGCATCAAGCTTACCACCCATCAAACTCCGTTCTGGGAGGCTTGGCTTACCCCTACTTACTTGTTTCCAACAGCCTGCTTCCTGGACTCCATGGCAACGCTGGGGCTGGCAGCGTATGGGTATGGCATACGCTACGAATATGGGATCTTCAACCAGAAGATCCGGGATGGATGGCAGGTACGGATGGGCAGAGCCTCTTTGCTTCCCCCTCCCTCAGGACTGAAAGGATGTTTCCTCCAAGCATCAGGAGACACTTGCAGAAGGCATGTTCTCCAGCTCGAGGGTTTCAAGTTTTACTTAGGCAGCAAAGCTGGATTTGCAGGTGCCAAAGCCAGAAGCAGTTTGCTGCTCGCTGCTGAAGCATGCCTTGAAAGCCTGAAGAGTGTGCATGCATGTGTAACGGAAAGGATTTGCCCCTGAAGGAAAATTAATCTCTAATTACCTGCCTTGCAGCTGGCACACTTACAAGTGTATCTTAGACCCTCAACACCAAGTTGCACTGTTACTTGATCTAGATTGTGTGCATGTGTCTGTGCAAGAGGGACTGTGGGCTGTTCTTCCAGAAGGGGAAGTTGTTTTTGACTTGGGGATGGGGCTGTGACTTCTGCCCATTCCTCTGTCAATACAGGAAGAAAATCCTTTCTTTCTACATGTTTCTCATTGCCCCTCCACCGGCCCCCCCGCCCCAGTAAACTCTCCAGTTGGACTAGCCCTCATGACCAGCTGTCTGATCTGATGAGTGATCAGACCGTATTGTGCTGGAGAATCCCAGGCTCTATGCTGAGAGGTTTGATCCAGCATGCTGGGGAATGTGCTGTCTGTATTGCTGGAGGGTACAGAGCCCCAGTGTAGGCTGCAGTCCCGTTGTGGCACCATACAGATGAAGACCAGATGTGCACGGTCCCTTCCCTGCAGTATAAACAGATTGAGCAGAGGGAGAAAGGAAAGTTTTCTTGCCTATCAATGGGGAGTTCTAGACACATAGGAAAGTAGGGCTGGAAAGGACCTCGGTTCCCCAGAGATCAAAGGGGGAGTTTTAGAGTCAGAAAATGGAGCCAGATGTTTTGAGGGTCCCAGCTCAGTGCCTTAAATGAAGCTGTTCTTCCTCTTGGCTTCATGGGGCCTGGCCAAAGAGCAGGAATCAGGGAAACTGCAGCCCACAATAGAGCCTTTGGTTGTTGACTCTTGCAGAAATCTGTGTGTAGCTGAGTCATACAGAAAATCATGCCTGTGAAAGAGGCCTGTGAGCCTTCCCTGGCAGTTGTCTTCTGCCACATCCGCCTGGGCTGGAGCAGTTCTTCCTCACTGCTCTGAAACCATACTCAGGACCTGCAGGAGCTGCTTCCTTGTTGAACAGAGGAGGAGCATTGGGCTGCAGGACAAAGCTCCTTGATTTTTTTGCGCGTCTTTGAAACCGGTGCAGAAATCCAGGTTAAGACAGCTTGAAACCAGTGGGTTGTTGAACTGGGAGAAACCCAGCACGATATAAAGAAGTCACAGAGTGGCACAGAGCCCTGCCTGATGCATTGGACACAGCCCTTCCTGTCCACCCACATAGCTGCAGCTCCTCTCCAAAGCCTCATCTCAAGTCCTGCAAAATCTTTTCCTCTAGCCTGGGCAAATACAGTTTTTTCTGCCTTGCTTGTGTCTGTGCACAGTGGTACCTGTCGCACCTGGGCAGAGCTCCCTGCTTACATCTGCAGAGCTACCTCCCCGTCCTCCTTCAGAGCCCTGCTGACCTCTCTCTTGCTGGGAGCCCTGCAGAAACCTAACAGCAGTTAGGCTGCCATAGCTGTATGGCTGTTGCCTGCTTTTCCCCTTGTATTTCCCACCTCTTTTTGTCTTGTACTTAGACTCCTTGTACTTTGAGACAGGAGCCAGCTCTTATTTGTGTTTTTGTGCAGGGCCAGGCAAAGAGGGATGCCTGGCCTCTGACTGAGGTTCGTCGGCCCTAGGGCAGTGCAAACAGTACATGGGAGCTCTCTGCTAGCTAGAGCCCCTGCCGTCCTGCTCAGATGGCCCTAGCTGCTTTTGTTGAAGTACATGGCATGTTTGTTTAAGTCTCTTCAGCTCCGCACGTTTGGCCTTGGAGCTTATGAAACCTGGAGGTGATTATCCGGAGTCCTCTGACTCGTAGAGAGAGGGGTGATGAACTGTATAAACAGTGGAGAAGCCAGCTGTTCCCTGCGTGTGCAGCTGGGAGCCTTGCTCTTATTGCAGAGCCCCAGGTTACACAGCGGGCCAGGGGATTGAATTGTTGCCTTGTCCTAACATGGCCCATCCTCTGTTCTCCTAACCTTTCCAGACCTGCTGTCTCCCCTGGAGCTCTGGTTTGGAGGCATGAAAGCGGTGTCTGATCTTGGAGCTTTCTCCTAGATGCCTTTCTGCATTGAGCCACCATCCAGCTTCATTAACAGGTGCCAGGATGAGATTCTGATTAAATGACCTGTCCTCTCCTGTCCCTCTAGGGAGATCCAGTTGAGTTAGCACTCCTGCAGTTCACTATTTGGTCTGGAAAAAGACCTGTCATTAGGCTATTGTAATCACCTTTGTCCAGAAGGGATATTCTCTGTGAGTCTTCACGAGTCTGGAGAATGTGCAGCGGCCATCACAGACTGGTATTTCCTGAGAGGGGGAAGGTCTTGCATGGTTGTGGAGGTCTGATTTACAATATTCTTTAAGCTGCAGCGTGTGGCTTTTTGGGACGTGGGGGAATTATTAACTGAGACTCCTGCAAATTGATAACCAGGGTTCAGTTCAGAGGTTACAAAACACCAATGCAGCTAATCCAGGACTGTCAGCAAGAGTGGTGACAAGGGGTGCCAAGAACCTGAAACGGAGCCCTCGATGGGGCTGTCCCATAAAACCCAGCCTGTAGCCCCGTAAAGGGACTGGCTCGATCTTCCAGCGGGCTTAGTTTTACCTCCCCTGCCCTGGAAGAATGGAGTCAATCTGCCCAGTCATGTCTGCCCATGCGGTTACTGTAGTGTGCATATAATTTGTGCTTTGCCTGGGGCCATAATTTTAGACCTTGGGTTTTCTCCATCGAGTCAGCAGCCAGTACCTTCCTTCAAGTCCCTACTCAACCAGTCTAGCCCTGAATCTGAGGAATGGGCCTGTTTATTTGCCTACTCACTGTTTCTGCAGCTAATGAACTTGGAAGACTAACCTAGGATAAACATCAGGGGGCAAAGAGAGCTTGCTCTGCCTATAGACTGAGGTTGGCAGGTGAGAGGGTGGAAAAGAGACTCTGGCTGTGTCATTTTTGGAGAGAAAATGCAGGTTGTGTCACTTCCTCTGCAACAACCATTTTCTCTCTCTCTCTTCTCACCCTTTTCTCCACGGTTGAAACCTCCATGGGACTGTATCTGGCTTTGGGCTTTACAAAACGGAGACCTCTTTAGGAGGGTTTCCTTGAAGTCTGGTGTGGGACGGCTCAGAAGTGAGGTATGTGCTTGGTGCTTGCGGTCTTAATATTTGAGAGAGCAATGGGAGGTCCAGTTCCCCCAGCTGTCTGTGGGCACCCAGCAGCCCCTGGAAGTCTTTCCCCCTGCATATGACGTTTACTCCCTGTATACCTGCAGGTCTTCTGACTCTTAACATATGCAGCTGCTTGACAAACCCTGTTTTTCTAGGCACTGCTGCGGAATGGAGAAGTAGACCAGAGAGAGAGAGGTTAGTCTTCCAGTTGAAGTTGTAGGACCGTCGGTCACTTCTTTTCTGCTCCCTGAGCTGCTCTGACCTCGGGCGGTCTGCTTGCTGGTGAAGCAACGCAGTCAGTGAAGGGTGAGAGTCATGGCAAGGTGATTGCAAGAGTCACCAATAATCACATAATTAGATCGGCATGCTCTTAGTTCCATGACCAAAACTGACACTTAATCAGCTTCAGGCTCGGATTAAGCAGAAGGCTGCTTTTCCCTTCTCATCTGGATGATACAACAGAGCGATCAGCCAGAACTTTTGACCTGGTGCTGGGTGAAATGTCCTCTGCCCTTCTGCACCTCGGGCACTAAAGCAGGGCAGAGCCTGGTGTGAAATCTGTGGTGGATGCAACAGCCTGATCCAGCAGCGGAACGGACTGCATTAGTATTTCAAGGTGTTGCCTGCATCTGCTGCCCTTGGCTGCTTTAGGGCCCTATTTTGAACTTGTTAGGCTTTCCTTTTTCTATCTCTACATTCACCTTAAATACAAACTCACTACCCAAAAAAAAATAGCCACTTTTCCCTCTTCTTCTTTTCTCCCATGGAGAGAATAAGCTGAGCAAGCTTGCTCCTTCACTTGTGTGGCCAAGGTGCCATCTTCCTTTACGCAGAGCAGAAAAACCCACGTGTTCCTGCTGTGCCCATGAAGGGCATCTGCTTGTCTTCGTATTAAGCTTTGAACCCTAATCCAGCTCTGTGCCGTGTCTCCTTCCCCACTTCATACTTGGAAATGACCCAGTTCTTGTTCTGTTCAGAGCTGAAGGCAGTGCTGAGAGGTGGCCAACTCAGTTTTTTGAGACCTGATCTTCAGAGTTTACTAGTCTTGAACAAAACGCCTGTATTCTCCTTGTCCTGTAACTTCGCACGTCTCTGCTATTCAGAACCATCTGAGAGGTTACATCAGAAGTAGGCCTCGTTTTTTGTTTTTATTTCTACAAAGCCCATTTTCTAATGTATTTGTGTGCTTCCCATTCATAACGTGCTCCATGCTCATAATGCATGCATGCATCCTCAAGATCACTGGCTTTTTAAGGTCCGCAGACTGCAACAAAACTGTACTGTCTCTTTCTCTGTACTGTTCCAGTCCCATATGCTTCTGCAAAGGCTTTCAGTAAAGAATGCTTGATCTCAAGTAATGAGGCAGCAGTGATGTTCAGTTTGCTTGGGCTTCACAGTGCAGCCAGCAGAGACCTGTCTAACCATCTCTCTTCCAGGTGGAAGAAGCAGACGACTGGCTCCGGCATGGCAACCCCTGGGAGAAAGCCCGTCCCGAGTACATGCTGCCCGTCCACTTCTATGGGAGAGTGGAGCACACCAAGAACGGGGCAAAGTGGGTTGATACACAGGTACTGAGCTACACCGGTGCGAGCTGGATTGCGCACAGCTGTTTTCTGGCTGTCAAAGGGTGGAAAGCGTGGTTTCTTATAAGGTACAACGTTGGGTGTGGGGGTTTATGTGAACAAAATGTGGGATAACACGGCTGTAGAGAAAGTAATGCATCTTGGAGCTACTTAGCAAGGTAACTTGATGAAGGATCTGAATTGGGAATCAGCTGAAGTGGTGTCCACAATTTGTGGCTTATTCTTTCCATTCAACACAACCACTTATCGATTCTTCCTAATTTTGTTGAGCCCCCACACAGAGCATCCAGATAATCCAGAGTCATCATTTTAGATGACTACAGAGCCTCTGACGGGGAGGGGAAAAGGTTGGACATGTCACTTGCCTTTGGCCAGCCGAAAGGGAGTAACCTAGTGGCAGTCAGCTGCAGAGGGGCTAAATAAATGTGTGGTAGAGGGAAGAAGGTTCTTTCCATAGAAATTGCGCTACTCATTTCTTTTGCGAACTCCTTGCTTTCCCATCAGCATAATCAATAGGAATAGAAGACGTCGGTGAGGTTCTCCCGGCTGTTGAATAGTGCCCTGTTCATTTATTAGCTTATCTGCAGCATCTGCATGCTTGCTTCTTATAAAAGGAAGTTGCTGGTTGCAAACGAATGATCTGCAAACTTTTTTCTTTTCTTTCTTTTTTTAAATTACTATTTGGTGGGGGGAAAAAATCTATGTATTTGATATACTGCCACCCCCCCGCCTCCCCTTCAGAAAGGCTCAGGACAAATTCTAGTGAAAGACAAAATGGCTTTTATTAAAGCAGATTAAAATAAAGCTAAAATATAACAAAGCACCCCCCTCTGCTCCCTTGCCTCTCGCTAGGAGAGCATTTCCCGTGGGGGCCCCCCGCCCTCCCAGCTCAGCCTCACTTCCTCTATAAAAGATGCATTTTTTTTCCTATATTCCCTCCATCCCCACCCACTGTTGGGCCCCTAATGTTCCTCCTAAGCCTATGGCTCCCTCTCTCATAGGGGGCAGGGGAATGGCTGTCCCCAAAACCCACTCATCCTCCTCTTCCCCAACAAGCACTTTATTCAATTTTAAAGTATTACAGCAAGAAACACCAGAAACTCCTCTGTCCACATGTCTGTCACTGCCCAAGGGCACCATTTAGCATTGTTCCTTTAGCATTGCCCCAAGGCAGCGTTGGCCCAAAAGAGCCACCCAGGGAGGCCTGCTGGTTTTGCAGGGGCTGCAGTCTGGCTGGGCCCTTTTCCCTGCCTCCAGCTCAGCTGGCAGGAGTGCTGGGTCTGCCCTTTCCTCTCCCTGGGCTCCCATCCATTTAACCAATTTGGACATGACACTGATGATCCCGCAAGCACCAGCATCTTCATTGGGAAATGTTAAGAGTTAGAAGGGCAAAGGGATTGTGTGCAGACATGGCTGGTATTCAAGCTGGTGGCTGTGGGACCTGGGATTATGCCTCTCCAGAACTGTTCTTTGTGGAATGCGAACTCCAAGCTACTGATCTACAGCCTAGATGGCCCCCCAGCCAGGTTGGTCCAGCAGAGCCCCTCCATGCTAGCTGTGGATTCATGCCTGTTCAGCTGGTCACAGTGTCTTCAGAAAAAGGCACAATTAGCAGACGCTTCCTGCTGTGGTCAGAGAAAGGGAACTTTGCACTGCACAATCATGCTGCTGACAGGAAATGAGCTCTTATTACCCCAGAGGCTGGGTCTGGAAAGCCTGGCCCTTTATACAAGCCCTATTTTTAATGAAACATTTTAAAGCTCCTTCAACAACAGCTCCTTTGTCGGGCAGTGTTGGCTGATGCCAGTCCGGAAGCTCTTCCACTTCCCTACCAGCACCCTGGCAAATTGCAGGAGCCACTGCCAATAGGCAATCTCTGAACAAGACCCTCGGTGCTGATGCGGGCAGGTAGCCAGTACTTGGGATGGCTGGGGGGCCTCTGGAGTTGGTTGCAAATAGTACTTGGCTGATCTGGGCAACTCCTGGCTGCAGAGCGGAGAGAACAAGGGTTGACAGCCTTTATCTACCACTGACTTTTCTCCTCGCTCCTCAGATTCTTTGCAGACCTGTGAAATCTGCCCTTAACTCTGAAATCCAGGGCTTTCCAAAGTAAGGATGCTCCAGTGGGTGTAACGGGGGATGACGTCCTCACATGCGTCTAGGTACCTTAGATGCCCTGTAAGGCATAAGTGAATGATACTCCAGTAGCTAGTGACCCAATTACAATGCTCACACCGGGGGGCTATCACTGTTTCTCTTGACTCGCTTTAACTTGTTTTTCTAACTCAGTTTTATGCACTGTTTTCATGGCAGCCTTTTTTTTTTTTTAAGCTGGACAGAGGATCATGAACTTGGGAGTCTTTCTGTTGACTGCTATGGGGGTTGGCTAGTCTTCATCTGTTGCACCTTCACTGATGTCTACAAGGCTGTCATTTTGCACAGGGCATATGTGCACTGTGTGTTGTGTGGACAGAGGCAGAATATCACGTGATAACCCTATCTTAATTCCTGCCTCCCCTCTCATAAACAGCATCAGTATGAGTCCTGTGACTTGTGTTCCAGGTGGTCCTCGCCTTGCCGTATGACACCCCAGTGCCTGGATACATGAACAACACAGTCAACACCATGCGGCTGTGGTCTGCTCGGGCCCCCAATGACTTCAACCTCCGGGACTGTGAGTACTTCTTTGTTCGAGCGTTAGCTTGCTGGTTTTCTCAGGCTAGTTGGGTTCTTTGGGGCAAGGGAGATAGCAGGGAGGGGCTGTAGTGAAATTATTGGTAAATGCACCTGGGGCCAAGACCAGGACTTGCTATTTATGCAACTCTAAACTCATGCAGAAGGGGGAAGTATGAGAAGCAAATGTGTTAAATGTGCACGTGTGAATCTAAAATTATTTTCTGGTGGCTCTGCTAATGGCAATGAATGCATAGTTTTACTTGGTTGAAGAGATATTCCATGCTTGCCAATCTGGCAGCACTTCCTTGGCTGAAGCTGTGTTTGTCTGAATGCCTTTTGACAAACGTAGCAGGAAGCCAAAGGCTCTGGGTTGTTTCCTGACTGTCCTGCCAGCTGGTCAGCAAACCTGTATTGTTGTTTGTTTGTTTGGGGTTTTTTTTCCCCTACATCCAGCTAGCAGCCACCTTCCAAGTGTCCGACACAAAGCCTGTCAAGCTGCTTGCGTGACGTGCAGGTGCATTGACTTTGTCATTCCCTCCTAGTTAATGTTGGAGACTACATTCAGGCCGTCTTGGACAGAAACGTGGCTGAGAACATCTCGCGTGTCCTGTACCCGAATGACAATGTAAGTCACCCACCTCCTTGGAGGCAAAGCTGGCTCTTCTTGAAACCTGCTAAAGATTTGACTGCTGGAGCCTGTTAGCTGGTGCTGATTGAAACAGGGGTCCTTGCAACTAGGAAGCAGATTTATCTGGCCATCAGCGCCGTTAGCAACCAGAGCTTTGTTTGCAGTGGGAGCATAAGAAACGGTAACAAAAGAACAAGGACTCCTAATAATAACTCCTTGATGCATTGTTTAGGTGTTGGCAGCGCACCAAAGAAAGGCTGAGATCCTGCTTCAAATGAAGCTGGATCTTCAAAGCCAAAAACAGCTACTGCTGAAATTGCCGCTTAAGGCTTTTTTAATACTTTCCAGAGGCCACAAAAGCAGTTGGCTCGTGGGAGTCGCCTTTGGCTGGTATTACTCTGTGCCTGTAATGGAAGGCATAAACCATTTCCAGCCTAAATCTGCATTGCAAGTGATTTAGACATATTGATGAAGTTCCTCTTCCTGCTGAATTTTGACACATCGTTTGCAAACAAAAAAAAAAAAGCAAAATCAAAAACATTGGGGGCTTTGGTGTTTTGTTTTCCTTCAAGAAATATAGCTGGCTCTGAGTGAGCATGGATTAGTTTAAGATGCTTGGGATTCTTAAAAGCTAAACTAGAACTTTATTTTTTTTTACCCAACAAAATTGGATCATTTGTGCCACTTGGTGTTTCAAAAACCAGTTAGAAGTATCCAGTGAAAGTGTGGGTTATATTTAAACCTCACTTGAGCTAGTGTCAGATTTTTCGCCCTCTGTGCACCAAACTGCATTGGTGTTTCTAGCAATCTTGCTGCCTTGCATTGTTCTTGCAGTAAGACCAATGATGCTTGCCATCCCTCAATCCTTGCTACCAGGACTGCAGCAGTCAGAAAGGTTCATGTCTGCCAAGGCCTGTTTTAGATGTAAATTCCTCCAGCTGTGACGTATATTCAGTGTCCTTGATGACACATAAATCACTTTCATTGGACTTTAGTTATAAACCACCTGCTCAATCTGTTGCTCCTTATTTTAAGACAAATGGTACCATCTAAAAGAAATCAGATGACTTCAATATATTTAAGCACATGTATCCATTTGACGCCCTGTATAGGCTTCAAATAGCTTGGTTTCACTTTCCCAGAATTTCGCATCTAGTATTATTTTTCTGGTTGTCTTATGTTAGCTCATTATAAGTTCGGGAACATTTTATGAAAATCCACCTTCAATTGCATTAAAAAAAAAAAGAAAGCGAAATAACTTAAGAAATCAGTTCCCTTGACAGTTGCAACTTGTACTTCCAAATCATTTGTGCACTGAAAAATCCCACCCTGAAACCTCATTTTAAACTTAAAAAAAAAAAAGTTGTGTATTGTAAAATATTTGTCTCTAAGCCCTGACTTCTGTCCTTTGGTTGGCCAGGCAGGGCCTGTTAGGAGAAAATAAGTCCTATTTAAGGCATGATTCTTGAATCCAAAATGAGTTGGGCTGAATTCCACAAGGTCAAAACATTGCGAGAGTTTGTTTCCCTGCTGTCGGCTTCAGCCCAGAATTGGAGAATGGTACTCGGAGATCACGGCCTGTCACATCCATAATATTACTGCAAAGTTTGCTTTGTAGCTGTGCTGTCAGATTAGCACATATCCAAAACCAGGAGCAGTCCCACTTAAATGGTGAGGGCAAGTTGCCTCTCGGGAGCACTCATTGATTGTTAGGTCCGCATGCTCCTAGAAGCCTTGGAAGTGAGCTAAATCACTGACTTCTAACCCTGTTTCATTTGGGGTTTTGCTACACACATGCCCATCTAGGAGCACATGGATATCCTAGCTAGGAAATAAATAAAGCAAACTTTCTTTTCCCCTCTGTCCTCCCCCCCTTCCTTTGCCAGCACTGGTATTTCTCCTGCTTCAGACAATGACACACACCTGGGCAGCTCTGTTTTTGAATCTTGTCACATTCACTGGGATTCGTGCGCATTAATGCAATGCTCAGTGCTGAAGTTGCCAGGACGGCAGCAGAAAGAAAGCAATCGGCTTTCAAATCATTTTGCACCAAGCCAGCAAGAAGCCTTTCTAAAGCCAGCCCCTTTGGCCGCAACACATAGCATGGATGGTACTGAAAATGCTATTGGGCTAAAACCAGATCAGCCCAAGCTATCCGCCAATCTCATTTCTGTCTCTTCGGCAGTTTTTCGAAGGCAAAGAGCTGCGGCTCAAGCAGGAGTACTTTGTTGTGGCTGCCACCCTCCAGGATATCATCCGACGTTACAAAGCGTCCAAATTCGGAAGCACCGACAGCGTCCGGACTGTGTTCGACTCTTTCCCGGATCAGGTAGCAATCGTGGGTGAATGAAGCCTGTTAGCATCCCAGATGCAAAGCTGTCTTTGTTACAGCTTCAGAAGTGCTCGGTTGTAAAAACCAAATAACCCTATTGGGAAACGATCTGTTTTTCCTAACGGAAATGCTTTCCAAACTCTCCAGCCTCCATGGAGAGAACATCCTTGGGAAGCTGCTGGGATGAGCACTCTGCCCACAATCAAGTAGTTTTAGAGGTGAGAAGACCTAGGCGTAATTATTTAAACCATGTGTGTCATTTGTATAGGTAGCAATACAGCTGAATGACACTCATCCTGCCATGGCTATTCCTGAGCTGATGAGGATTTTTGTGGACATCGAAAAGCTGCCATGGAGCAAGGTTTGGAAAACAGCATGTGCATTTTTATTGTGATGGAGACTAGAAAGTATTGCAGAGTTAGTCTTGCTAAACAGCATGCGTCTGCCTCGGCATATTTTTCTAATGGCATATGAGAGACTATTGCTAAAATGCTTAGTGCGCCCCTGTAATTTTTGTTGAGTTATTACTAAGAAGGCCAATTGGCTTCATAAGGCTGCAGAGGGCTTGCTGTGTCAACACCAAACATGCTGCCTTCACCTGGGTTGCAGCTGTAGGCACTGCGCAAATCCTTGCATTGGTTTGCGTGCCACAAGTGCACATTTAACACACTGGTGCAACATGCTGTGCATACATTTGCATGTGAGCTCCTGAAAAGTTAGTCCATCTCTTGTTGCACTTCCAAGCTACCTGCTAGCCTCTGAACATTTCTGAACAAACCTAAGTCTGCAGCCTTAAAAGCTAGGAATATTGGGCTGGAAAGGGTCTCCCTGGCCATCAAGTCTATGCCCCTGTGTTGCCAGGCCATTCATTGTCCAAAAAGCCTGCATAAAAGCAACTAGGGTACACCATGCTTCTCCTGGGATAAGAAACAGCAACTGTGTATCACCTTCTTCATGAATAATTTGTATCTTCAGCATGGGAACCACACTAGGATTTGTGGAAACAATAACTAACAGCCTCAGGACTGTTGTAATCTTTTGGACAAGATCAGTCTTGAACCCTGATGGGTTGGAGTCCCATGAAGCTTTCACTGGTGACCTAAATCTCACCATTCTGTATTGGGCCATGTGGGAGCCTATTTATTTAAATAGAAACTGTTACATCTTCTGCCCCAAAGAAACAAGAGTTGTCTTTAAGCATATGCAAAACCCTAGTCTATCTGCTGCAAGATGAGTATTGTTGTCTTGCAGAAAACTAACTGGCCCATGGTTTTTTCTTTTTATATTTTGCCTGAAATGCTTATTTCATTATAGGCTGTGGAAGGGAAAGGATTGGCATAAGCACAGATTGAAGTGTTGTTTGTAATACAGTGGTGTCAGGGCCCCTGCTATGCTAGGTGCTGCATGTTCACATAGTGAGAGGCAGTCTCTGTCCCAGAGAGTTCCCAGGTTATGTAGCCAAGCCAACATGGGAGACGGGGTCCCTTCTTACTGTGTACCTGTACACTGGTACCCCCATATGACAGGGCTGCCCTTGACATGTGCACCTGCAGTAGGGACAAGGCCCTTTCTGCCTTGAGCATCGCACGTGTTCTCCTGGGGTCGTGCCATCCCCTGCCTGTTAACTGCTTGCCCATTGCCCACCAGGCCTGGGAGATCACGAAGAAGACATTCGCATACACCAACCACACAGTGCTGCCCGAGGCACTGGAGCGCTGGCCGGTCGACCTGATGGAGAAGCTCCTGCCGAGGCACCTGCAGATCATTTACGAAATCAATCAGCGACACTTGGACGTAAGTGGTGTGTGGCACCAACAGTGAGCCTGCCCCTTGCAGGGGGAGAGGGGATGTCAGCATCCTTCTGTGCCTAGCCTAGTCCTGGGTGCTGCGATAAGCTGGCTTGTCCCTAGGGTGGAAATGGTTTTGAGGGTGAGGGGCTGGTAACATTTTGACTACGGAGGCTGGGGAGAAGGAAGGGACCTTGTAGCATAAGTACAGAAGCTGCAGATTGGCAGCGAGTCCCTCTTGCTCGTATTTGGAGGAGCTGCAGCTTAAAATGAATCTGATTTTTCCAGTTCTTAACTAGACCTCCTGAGATGTGCACAGCTCCTCTCCTCTTGGAGTGGGAAGCTCCTAGCTGGGGACACAGGGACGCAAACCTCGTGGACCCAAGAGACCCTGTGATGCCTTTGTGCTGCCAAGTGTGCATTAGTGATCTGCCCTTGCATTTGGGCTGGAGCCATCAGCCTCCCTCAGAGCCAAAGTGGAGAGAGAACATGTCGCAGCTAGGTCCTGCCCAAGCCCCTGATGAACCACTAATGCATCTATTTTTGTATCCTGCTGCCATCTTAGCCCTAGGACTTGGCCACAAAAAGCAGCAAGGGGAGAAGTACCCCTCCCCTCTCCTTGCACTAATGGCTTTTCGGGCTGGGATGGGATTGCACTTAGACATTGTGGCACATTTGTACACATGCTTGCGCCTCAGCACCAGGTGCTTTGTGGCACACGCAGTTGTATAAGCAGTGCAATGCATGTCAGCACTGAGAAAATGGAAAATGACAGTGGCACACTTTTTTTTTTGAACTAAAACACCTCAAAGGTGTTATAGTTCAAAAGCGCACCACCACCAGTTTTTGTGCACCAAGGTGCATTTCACTGCTTATACAACTGCACGTGATGCAGCACAGTGTGTATCAGCTCGCACGCGGAGCAGACTGATAACCAAGTCTGCTCCAACCAACCTGATTTCCGGCACATCACGGGACAAAACGGTATGTGTATAAATGCCCCACGGTGCCACTTAGAGGCCAGATGCTGTTCTGCCTAGTTCGTGAATGAGGCAACGAAGCCCTGGTGGCAAGGATAGAGGAGATGTGGGAGGAAAGGTGCCAGGCAGTTTGTGCTCCTCTTTGGGGAACCTTAGTCCTGCAAAGCCCTTGACGTGGCTTTTCAAAGGCAGCCCCTGGGCAGCGATGTCCCCTGGGTGGCTTGGAGTAGGATGGAGGCAGTGGGTGGAGGAAGTGAAGGAACAGCAGCTGCGATGCAGCCCGGCTCCCCAAGCCCTGCAGTGTCCTTTCAGCGTAGGTGCTGCCAGGTGGCCAAGAGCTGGTGTTCCCAAGATAGTCCCGTTAAAGCCTCTTCTTCTGGGACATGGATCACAGCCCTTCTGTTTAGGGGTTGCCGCTCCTTGTGGGTTTCACTGTATCTCTCAAGCTGGGTATGCAGGATAGGCAGTTTGTCTGTGGTGAATGTAGACCCCTTGGCAGTAGAGCTAGTCTGTTCGTTCCCCTCTAACTTGTTCTGGAGTCTGTGGGGGTGAGGGGCTATGTTCACAGCTGTGTGCACAGCTCTGTGATGAATTACTTGTCCGCATTTTCTTAGCACATAGGCCACGCGCTCTCCAAACTAGAGCTGGATCTAGTTACGGGAGGACCTGAGTTCCTCCCACGCTCTGAGATGTGGTCCTCAAGCCACCTCTGTACTGCTGTCCCTGCTTCACAGGTGTGGCAGGGACTAAGGCCCCTGGAACACGTTGATTTAATGGTGCAATGGGATTTGATTCCCCAATCCAAATCATCCAGTCACTGTTGGGATCAGAGAATCAGGAGGAAGGCAGGGGGAGTCCAGGACTTTCCTGTACAGGGCAGCTGAAGGCCAAGTGCCTGCATGTGGGCCTAACAACCAGCTGCTTGTCAGCCCAACCAGACAGTCTCAGGTCCCATTCAAGACCCAACGCTGTCTGTAGACAAGCTGACCATTAGCTGACTGTCAGCCCCGACCCTAGACAGTCCTAGAGCCAGTTCACCCAGGGCTGTCCGGGCTGACAATCAGCTGACTTTTCCAGACCTGGACAGCCCCAGGTTCAAGACCTGAGGCTGTCCAGGCTAAGGCCAATAATCAGCTGACTATCAAAACCCTGCATTGGACAGCTTAGAGCAGAAGCATCCTCTGTCAGGGGTTTTCCTGGCATCTCTGGAGACTATGAGGGAGGTGGGGAGGAGAGTGGGGGGAGGTGATGTCCTTGCCCTGCTGGGGACTTTCAACTTGAGGCCAAGCAGCTCTGGTGTTTCTGGTGCCCCAGGGGGTATCAATGACTTGCCCTCAAGGGTTTAGGGAGAATTTAAACACCCAGCTTCTGTAAAACCTGCCTTAAGCAACATGTCCAAGGCTTGACGGGAAGCCTGTGGCAATGTGGTGTGTTGATCCCTGGGCTCACGCATCCTACACCCCTGTGATCTGAATGGCACTGACTTACCTGATGCTGACTGGAGCCAGGCGCTTTCCCGACGGAGGCACGTTCCCCACCGTGGTGATGCTGGTTGGCCGCTGGATTGTGACACCCAGCCTGCTGCTCCCAGCTAACATCTGTCTTGTCTCTCCTCTCACAGAGGGTCTCGGCGCTGTTCCCCAGTGACGTTGACCGCCTGAGAAGAATGTCCCTGATCGAGGAAGGGGGCATCAAGAGGATCAACATGGCACACCTCTGCATTGTGGGCTCCCATGCCGTCAACGGCGTCGCCAAGATCCACTCGGACATCGTGAGGACGCAGGTGTAAGCGTGAGACCAAAAGGCAGGGGCTGAGTCCCAAACTGGAGCGGGCTCCTCTGACTTGGTTCAAAGTGTGTGATGCCAAAGCTGTGTCTGGAGTGCAAGCTCACCATGCCGGGTAGCGGTGCTTTTGGAGGCTGCAAAGCTTTGCGTGCACCACTGCTCCTCCCTGGAAGCCATGTTGTCCCATCTGCACAGGGATAGGATAATTGATGTTGCTGAGTGATGGTTAATTAGCTTATCCCAGCACTGTGGGGTAGGGTGATGCATGAGAAGCTGCTGCTGCCAGCCACAAGGAGTGTTGTAGTCTGGACGTGGCTTAAATCCCCTGAACTAAACTACATCTGCAGTGCGGGGTACAGCTGGGCTGCCCAGGGAAGTTAGATCTGGCTTGGGCACAGGCCATCCTGCTGTGACAGCATGGCGCTCTGCACAGGCTGATTTTTTTAACCCGTGTGGAAGCAATGAGCCCCCCGCATAGCTAAGGCTGCCAGGGCTGGGCTGTCCCCAGCACCCTTCTGTTTGAGGTCACTTAGGAGTCCCTGTGGTGTGCAGTGCAGACGGGGCCTAGCAAAAGCATAGAATTGCAGAGACAAGGGGCTGGAAGGGACCTCCAGAGGTCACGTAGTTCAACCCTCAGCCTGGGGCAGGGTGTGAAATTGTTGGTGGGCCTGAGTCGGGAACAATTATTTGGGAACAGCGCAGGAAAGGAGGCAGGCTCTGCTAACAGCTGGACAGTGCCTAAAGGGTTAACGCCCAAATGGCGCAGTGGGCTGTAAAATAAGGGAGAAAGGTCAGCTCCAAAGCTGGATCTCCTTGCTTTTCATGGCCCAGAAACTGGGAGTTGGATGGGGGGAAAGGTGGGAGCAACTTCCCAGGGATGTGTTATAAACTGGGGTAGAAAGTCCATAATCTGCCCTCTAATGATTAGGTCCCGCTGTCTCTATGCTTACCCCTACTCTGATTAATGGGTTGTAGGGATGCAGGGAGGCCCAGGAGATAGGCAAGAGCCATGTTATCATTACCTGGGATCTCTTGAGCATCTACTAACAACCTTTTATAGAAGTAGGGCGTTGGCTTCTTTGGTCCCCCTGCCTTACCTGCAGCAGGTTCAGGTGTTGTGTCAGGGTTGATGGTCGTTTTACAAAGAACTTAGATCGTGGATTTGTCTTGGATGGTTTGGATAGGGATGGCCCTCCCTTAGGCAGCAGGTTGGACTAGATGACCTGTGCAGGTCCCTTCTAGATCCACTTCTCTAGGATTTCTGTGATTTTTTTTTTTTTTTTCCACTGGGCTTTCTCCAACTGGAACAACACAGTAGCTGTTTCAATGAAGCTGTGGCTGTGAGTGGGTGTCTGAAATTCTGCTTGTTAGCTCCCACGTGGGGGAGTTTTGTGCTGAGCTGTAGGACAGACCTGAACTGCCTTTATGCAAACCCTGGGCTCTTGATGGCATTCCTGTCGGAGCCAAGGTGACCTGCAAGCTGCAGGACTGGGGGTCTCAGGGGGACTGAGTGCCAGTTCAGGAAAGCATCCCCTGGCTGGCAGGCTTCCCGGAGTCGGATGCTGACCTTGTCCCTGCCCCAGGTTCAAAGACTTTGCGGAGCTGGAACCCGGGAAGTTTCAAAACAAGACCAACGGAATCACCCCCCGGCGCTGGCTCTTGCTGTGCAACCCCGGACTAGCGGAGCTGATAGCCGAGGTAACGGTGGTCTCTGTGGGAGTGTGTGTCCTGGGAGTGGGGATGAACTGCCTCGAGGACCTGGACTCTTGAGTGGTTAGCATGGGGTCCTTGCTGAATGCTGTGGAGCCTCTCCCATCAGAGCTGGCTGCTCAGATGCTTGGGGCTTTGCAGTTTCCATGTAGCTCTGAGAACTGCCCTGAGATGGAGGGTACCACAAACTGAACCCCCAGGGGCTGTCATCGTCCCCTGCCCCTCCCCCGGCAGGGCTGGGAAGAGTCATTGGGAGTGATCCTAGCTCTGTGTGCCTTGGCTTAAACCCAGCATCATAGCAAGAACTTATCAAGGAAGTCACTTCTCATGTGCGCTGCTCCTGAAAAGGCGACTGCCCGGCCTGCCTCCAGTCCAAAGGGCAATGCCAAACCCCTGGCTCGTGATCTTGGAGAGAGCTCATGGCCCCTTATACAGAAGAGACTGCGTGAGCCAGACAGTTTGGTGCATGCTTCACTTAGCAATTGTGCATGGAACTGCAGGAGAGAGCCTGGAGAGTGAGCTTGAAAACTCTTTCAGCTCTTAGCTGGCAGGGCTTTGTCAGGGAATGGGAAACCCCGTGAGTTTTCCTTGCTGTTGTCTTGCTGGGTAATGCACGTGCATGCATGCATCCACGCAAGCAGCAGACAAGGAGGCCCAAGGCACAAGAAAGAGCTGTGTATCAGCAAGCTTTCCTCAACAGGAATAATGCCAGAGCTGTTCCAAAACAGCTGCTGATGTGAGTGGGGGTCTGGGACTCAGCTTGTTCTCTTCCCACATGAAGGAGCTTTGTGCCAAGCTGCTCTTTTTGTAAATCCCAGACTCTTGGCTACATTTGTGTTGGAGCCAAGGGGACCTACTGAGCCTGGTCTCAGGAAGAAAACCTATTAAGACCTTCATCTTCAGTCGTTGCCCCTTTGCCAGCCTGGGGGTTGGTCTGTGTTGGACTCGGCCACAGGTACTCTGTAAAGAAAATGGCAAGTCCCCACTAAGCTAGAAGACCAGGAGTCACGTAGGCTACTTCAGACTGTCTGCAGCAGGCATAAAGGACCCTTTTGCTAAGTGCAGGGATGATATTTTTATCTTTTTTCCCATAACAGAAAATAGGGGAGGACTACGTGAAGGACCTGAGCCAGCTGACCAAGCTGCACAAGTTCGTGAATGATGACATCTTCATTCGGGAGGTGTCCAAAGTGAAACAGGTGGGACGGCCCATCTCTCAGGGATGCTGTGGGCTCAGCCGGCTGCAGGCATAAGAGCATAAGAACTGCCATTTGACCATAGGCTATAGGCCATAGGTCCACCTTGGCCAGTCTCCTGTGTTGCACAGGGGCAGAGCAGATGCTGACAGGGAGAGCAAACTGAGTCTGGCCAGGGTTTTTCCCCCTGTTCCTCTCCCTTGCAGCCTCCAGTATTGCAGATCTAGGAAGCTCTGATTCAGAGGTTGTGTCCCTCATTTCTATGCTCAATAGCTACCGAGACCCTTTTCCTTCAAGAATGGGTCCGATCCCTTTTTAAATCTAACTAAGCTGTTGGCTTCCACACATAGTGGTAGCGACTTCTATATTTTAATGACACCATATGAAAGAGAATGTCGTTTTGTTCGTTTTGGACTGACTACCTGCTCATTTCATTTTGTGACCCCTAGTTCTTGTATTGAGAGAATAAGTAATAATTTCCTACCTACTTATCTTCACCATTTAATATTTTGTAAACTCTTATCACGTACCTCTCCTCCAGCATCTCTTATTCTAAACCACACAGGCCTGGCCTCTTTAGTCCCTTCTCACATGGAAGCCCCTCCATACCACTGTCATCCCTGTTGCCCATCCATGACCCTTTCTAGCTTTTCTATATCCTTTTTCAGGAGTGGGAACCAGAACCAGGGACCATATTCAAGGTGTGGATGCACCGTGGATTTATAAAGGGGCATCATTCATTAGGAGGGTGGTGAAGCACTGAAACAGGCTACCCAGAAAGGTGGTACAATCTCCATCCTTGGAGTTTTTTAAGATCTGACTAGACAAAGCCTTGGTTGGGATGATCTAGTTGGGAATGGTCCTGCTTTGAGCAGAGGTTCGGGCTAGATGCGATGTCCTGAGATCCCTTCCCACCCTCATTGTCTATGATTCTTTTTTCCCAAAAAAATTGCGTGTGTGTCTCTCCACCTGCAGCACTCTGCAGAGTGGCCCTTGCGGTTCACATGGCAGCTCAGGGCACACTAGAAAGCCCATTACATGGTTCACGATCATAATACTTGGGGCTTCAGGGACAGGCAGGGAGCTGTACTGCTGCTGTTGGGGCCTAGCACCCACCCGCCCCTGCCTTAGGTGAGTCCCCCTGGTCCACAGCACTAATGCCTCTCACTCCTCCAGGAGAACAAAGTGAAGTTTGCCCAGTTCCTGGAGGAGGAGTACAAGGTCAAGATCAACCCATCCTCCATGTTCGATGTGCATGTGAAGAGGATCCACGAGTACAAGCGGCAGCTGATGAACTGCTTGCACATCATTACCATGTACAACCGTGAGTCGTGCACCACATGGCTTTGGCAAACACCAGGCTGGCCAGAGGCTGTGCTAAAGGCCCTGGCACTAGCACGCTGGCTAACTTGGAGCAGAAGTCGCCAACGTATGACCAGGGCAGATCACCTGCGGCCCCTGCCTCCAGCCAGGCTGCCATAGCAGCAGCCAGGGATTTAAGTCTCAAGAAGTTAGCATTTCCCCCCCCCCTTCCCCTCCATGCTCAAAGGCACTTCTCCCTGGCCTGCCACTTGGGGGGTGATGCCGGGGGGCTCTTGCTCATTCCTGCTGGGCCACACTGGGGTGTGCTCAGCCCCAGATTGTGGCAGCAGGCAGGCATGCTTCCCCCCCAACCACCTGCTGGTGTTTCTTGTCAGCCCAGGAGCCATCATAGGGAGGGAAAATGTGCCCCTGGCCGCTGCTACCACAGTGCCCGGTGAGCACAGCCCAGCTGGAGTGGGCAGGAGCCTGTCTCACTCCCAGGTCAGCACCTGGCAGCAGCAAGCAGGAGAGAAGGGATAGGGAGGGGACATGGCTCAGAGTGCAGGTGGGGGATGGTTGTCTTCCTTGGGATGTAGGTGGGGTGGCAGGAGCAGCAGCCAAGGGCTTGTCTGCCCCAGTGGGGGGGAAGCAGAGAGAGAAGGCTGGAAGTAGGGAGTGCACCCACCCCTGCAACTGCACCCACCTTTGCCAAATCCTGGATCTGCCCTCCCTGTGGCCCAGGGGGCAGATCTGGCCTGCGGACAGGGGGCTTCAGAGGCAGGGGGCCCCTTCTGCAGGCACTTAACCCATGCACTGTACCTGGGGATAAGTGCCAGTGGTGGGGATCCTAGTGCCTGCCCACCCACCTCTGACCCAGCGTGGAACAAAGCTGGGGAAAATGTTGCCTGTCCCTGACTTAGACTTCCGTCTCTTTTCAGGCATAAGGAGGGACCCAACAAAGCTGTTTATGCCCAGAACGGTCATCATCGGAGGCAAAGTGAGTTCGCGGCAGTTCAGTCATGGGGGATGTCCTTAGGGGCATGGGGGACTGGTGACTCTCATCTCAGCTGCTCTTAAAGAGCTGCTGCGGTGATATCTGAAGGCCTTGGCAGAGCTTGCCTTGCACTGTGCCAGGCTACTGTAAATGACAGTCCCTGCCTTGGATCTTGACATTTAAAAGGCTGGGCATAATGGGCAGATGAAACCAATGTTGACCGGGCTGTTGCAGCAGTAACAGGCTGTTCTCAGCTTTGTGCGAGCAAGGTGGCCATCCTTGGCAGAGGACGTAGCCGCCTGCTCTGCCCCTTCTCAGTAGATTTTGGTCTGTGCCTTGCATTCTAGGCAGCTCCAGGGTATCACATGGCTAAAATGATCATCAGGCTCATCACATCTGTGGCCCATGTAGTGAACAATGACCCCGTGGTGGGGAACAAGCTGAAGGTCATCTTCCTGGAGAACTACCGGGTATCGCTGGCAGAGAAAGGTACTGGGCAGGAGCGAGAAAGAGGGTTCATCCCTGTGCTGCTTCCCTGGGCTGCCTGTGCCTTGTGTCTTGTAGGGTGGTGGCATTGTTGCTAAGGTAAAGCTGATAAACAAGAGGCCAGAATTTCCTAATTGTGTGCAGAGGTCAGACCCTGCATGCTCTCTGCATTGACAGCCTGCGAGGAGCCAGTGAGATCCCTCTTTTTAGCATGAGAGCTGGCCTGGGTCTGTCTGTTCCTCTTCCTGGAGCGCGCTGCTTTTATCTGGGGTTCCTAGTTGTCAACAGTCTGGGAAATCCAGAGAGAAAACTGGATCTCCCTTCCCCCCTTCCCCCCACATTATTTCTAAGAATTGCATCTCTGCAGAGCTAGCCAGAGTGGTGGGGTGACCAGCCAGGCCGCCTGCAGAAACTGCTTTGTGTGAAGTCAGGCACACCTGGGAATTGTAGGGAAGAGGACCATTATCTTAGATCTTCCCAACAGTGTAATCTTGGAAGAGAGACTTGGCTTGAGCAAAAAGCCCAAGGCCCCCAGTGCTGCCTTGTGCCTGGCCTGCCCCCAGTGCCCTGAATTGGCAGGGTTACAAGTTTCCCCTATGCAATATCATTGCGTCAGCTCTCCTGCAAACTACATGGGACATAAGCGGAGTTGGTTAGGGGAGTCTGCAAATCCCTGTGAATGGAAACCACCCCAGGCAGGGCTGGGCAGCTTGCAGTTTGGGTGCTACAAAATGATGTTCCCCAGCTCAGCCAGGTAGGATGGGTCCCCCGCCGGGCTCCAACTTGTGGTGGAGTTCAGAACTGAGCTGGCAGCCCTGTAACCTTTTCGGTTCGTTTCTTCATCAGTGATTCCAGCCACCGACTTGTCCGAGCAGATTTCCACTGCAGGGACAGAAGCGTCAGGCACAGGAAACATGAAGTTCATGCTCAACGGTGCGCTCACCATTGGCACCATGGATGGGGCGAATGTGGAGATGGCGGAGGAGGCCGGGGAGGAAAACCTGTTCATCTTCGGCATGAGGGTGGAGGATGTGGCAGAGTTGGACAAGAAGGGGTGAGGCAACCAGCCAGCACTGCATGAGAGGGAGAAAGAGGAAGCCAGAGACCCCTGGGCTGGCCCTAGATGAGAATTGCTGTCTACACAGGAGAAGCCTTGAGTTGTACTGCTGGCCAGTTAGACGGGCATCTCTGCCTCTTCCAGGTGCACCACAGCCTTGGCATGGCTCCCTCTGATAGCGATGCTGTATTGCAGCCGGGGCCTGAGCTAACCCTGGCTCTGAGGACAGCCTTTGGGAAGGGGATGACATCTGGGTGTGCTGTGGGTGGAAAGACCTCACATCTGTGTTCACCCCAGCAGTGAGGTGCCCTTAGCTTTAGGTTTCATCAGTGCATGTTGGGCTTCTCTCAATGACCAGGCATCTCTCTGCATTGCAGGTACAATGCTCGGGATTATTACGACAAGCTTCCTGAATTGAAGCAGGTCATCGACCAGATCAAGGGGGGCTTTTTCTCCCCGAAGCAGCCAGACCTGTTCAAGGATGTTGTCAATATGCTGTTCCACCATGACCGGTGAGGAGACATCAGCGTGGACTCCATCCTCTCTGGGCTCCCTTCCACCATAGCCCCTTTAGCTGTCACTGTCAAAGATAAGCACGAACTTTCCTGACTGGAGTGGAGACATTTAACCAATAAGCCCAATGATAACTGGTTACAGCTTACCAGTTATCGTTTAGCGCGGGGTCAGGGATGGTCTGGCAGGGAAGGTGGGGAAGGGAAGCTGTGCGGTGCCCCAGCAGGAAGCGGGAGGCAGCAAGGCAGGGAGGAGGTGAGGGAGCTAGTACCTATAGCTAGGCCCTGCAGACCCTGGTGCAAATGCTTTCAGTACCACCTGCCATGAGCCAGACCCGCAGCAGCTGCAGAGCCTGGCAGGGGCAAGGTGGAGGTAAAGCAGGCATGGGGCAGCTCCCCCAGGCTTGCAGCTTAGCCCCAAGGGCATCCCACCTGGGCCCAGAGAGGGCCCACTCAGCTCACTGTGAGATGCAGCCCGCTGCAATGCAGGGCTGCAAGTGCCCCACTGCTGCCAGGTCAGGGAGGGGCACCCTGCCGGGCGGGCCAGATCAGGGGTTGCCATACTGATCAGTCGTTTAACCATTGTAATTGCAACAGGTTAAATTGATATTTTTTTTTAATTGGCATTTGCATATCTTGGATTGAAGCAGCCTGTACTGATGTTTGTTTGTGCTGGGAGTGCCCAACTTTAGATGCATGTGGGCGATTGCCTTTGTCAGGGGGTAGCTGTAAATGTGTAAGGGCCACTGGGAAGTCTCCAGGCAGCCTGGAGCAGAGCCTGCCCTGCCTCTGAGTGAAAAGAAGTCAGGATGTCACTTGCCTGCTCGCTTCCCTGCTTCTAGAAATGAGACGGGGCTGCTGTCTTCTGAAACATTTGGACTCGTAGGATGGTGGCCTTGTGGCTACGGTGAAGCTGATAAACAAGAGGCCAGAATTCCCTAATTATGTGTAGAGGTAAAAATGCCTGCATGCCCTCTGCATTGGCAGTGTGCTCTAGGAGCCATCAGGACCCACCCAGGATTCACATCCATTTTCCTTTCAGTGAGAGTTGGCCTGGGTCTGTCTGTTCCCTCCTTGTAATCTTTACAGACAAGCTAGTACTAAAAGCTCTGCTTTTTTCTCTGTCTTTTAGTTATTTTGGATGTAGCCAAGACCTCTTCCTGGAGTGCACTGCTTCTGGCTTGGGTTCCTAGTTGTCAACAGCCTGGGAAATCCAGAGAGAAAACTGGATCTCCCTCTTTTTTTCCCCAATATTTCTAAGAATTGCATCTCTGCAGAGCCAACCAGAGTGGTGGGGTGAACCAACCAGGCCGGCTGCAGAAACTGCTGCGTGTGAAGGCAGGCACACCTGGGAATTAATTGTAGGGGAGAGGCCCATTAGCTTAGATCTTCCCAACAGTGCAATCTTGGAAGAGGGACTTGGCTTGAGCCAGAAGCCCAAGGCCCCCAGTCCTGCCTTGTGCCTGGCCTGCCCCCAGTGCCCTGAACTGGCAGGGTTACAAGTTCCCCCTATGTAACATCATTGCAAAACTCTCCTGCAAAGTACATGGGACATAAGCGGAGTTGGTCTGGGGAGTCTGCAAATTCCGGTGAATGGAAGCCACCCCAGGCAGGGCTAGGCAGTGTGCGGTTTGGGTGCTATAAAATGATGCTGTGAAGCCGGCTGAGGCACAGGCTGGTCTTGTCTGAGTGGTGGGTTGAGGTTGTGGTGGCTACAGGAGTACATGGATACGAAATGCTGTTCCCAGGACACTGCAGTCACCTTCGGTGTATGTTTTGGAGGGTCCATCGCCTTCCCTTGACCAGCAGAAATGGGAGAGGATGGTTCTGCTCATTCTTCGTAAAGGGGAGTTGAAGGTCTCTAACAGGTGTTTGGGGAAAACCTTTGTGTCAGAGACTGCATGGTGGAAATCCTTCTGACAGCTGTGAAGGGGTTAGTACAAGCCAGCATTTCACAGCTGTTCTCTGCACATGTTGCTGCAGGATTTAAATTGCCTGGAGGAGCAAGAGAACTGACTTTTTTTAACCTTCCCTGGAACAGGTTTAAAGTCTTTGCAGACTACGAGGCGTATGTCAAATGCCAGGACAAAGTCAGCGAGCTGTATATGGTAAGGGACAAAAAAGAGAGCACCTGGGGGGCAGCTGGGGCACAGCTGCAGCTGATGTGCTTAGAAACTTTTGGGCACATTTAAATCAACATGACAAATGCTATGGAGGGTATGACAGGGGAGGGAATCACTCCAGGTACACCCTGTTCAGGGATTTTGCTCTAGAGCAGCCATTCCTGCCACTGCTGGACTCAGGATACTGAGTTAGATGGACCACTGGTCTGACTCTGCTTGGTACTTCCCTGAACTACCAGTCATGCAAGGTGTGGGGAGAGGCTGGTGTCTGCGTGGCTTCTAGTGAGGCTCAGGGTGAAAATGCAGATGTACTAAGGTGTTTTCAGGGGCTGGCACAGAACTGCAGTTGGCTACTGGGTATTTAAATCATAGAAAATGAGGGCTGGAGGGGACTTTAGGAAGCCATCCAGTCCAGCTCCAACCCTAGGCCTGCTTCAAGCAGGACCAGCCCCAGTTATATCATCCCAGCCCAGGCTGTATCTAGCTGGGTCTTAAAAACCTCCAGGGATGGAGATGCTACAACCTCTGGGTCGCCTTTTCCAGTGCATCACCACCCTCCTGGTGACAGAGTTTTTCCTTGCATCTAACCTCAACCTCCCTTACTGCAGCTGGAGCCCATTGCTCCTTGTTCTGTCATCTGCCCCCACTGACAACACTCCAGCTCCATTCTCTTTGGTGCCTCTCTTCAGGGAGCTGAGGGCTGTTAAATGTGTATGAACAACCTCTCCTAGCCATGGTTGGAAGAGAGATTGTTCACGGCATGGATTTGTGTTGGCTGCAGTTGGATTAGAGGATTCAGTGTCTCGGCTGCACAACTCTTCTTCACAACTAGACTCCATTTTCCCCCCTCCAGCTGGTGTTAAGTCAAGGAAAGAGCTGGGGCTGTTGCCGCTGACATGCCTGCCTTGCAAACTGCTCACAGGAGCAGTTCTTCCCTGCCTGTTGCTCAGAGTAGGTCCCAACTCGTGACCCCTCTGCAAAACAACCTCAAATATGAAAATGAACTTGCAGGCTGCACGAGAATCTACTGCCTTAAATTCACAGCAGGGCCTTCCTCACAACTCTTAGCCTCCCTGTTTTTTTCCCCCCCAAAGGGGTTCATTAGTTTGGGGTGTAGCCCTCAGTCAGACTTTGCCAGCCCTAATCTCTGCACATGTGTTCCCCCTCCAGAACTCCAAGGAGTGGACCAAAATGGTCATCAGGAACATCGCATCCTCGGGGAAGTTCTCCAGTGACAGGACCATCAAGGAATACGCCAGGGACATCTGGAACGTGGAGCCTTCTGATCTGAAGATCCCGCCACCCAACGTACCAAGGGATGTGGGTGAAGACAAGACCTCCAATGACACGACAGCCCGCTCCACAGCTGAAAAGCGGAAGCTGTAGGCAAGAACTGTGCTGCCAGCTGCCTCTAGCAGGAATGCATTGTAAACACTGTAAGACGTTCCTGTAGCTATTTAGCAAATGGCTTACTGTTGGCTTTTCCCAGGAGGAGAATTGGTGTAGAGTGTTATGCAGAGACCCAAAAGCTGCCGCTTGCAGTAGGTGCTGGAATAAAAGTGCCAATCAAAATATCCAAGGGACTCAGGGTAGCTCTGCTATTTAACTGGGCTGTAGCCAAAACCTGGTGTTAACAACCAAGGGTACTTCATGCTGTAGTGTGTGGTCCTGTACTTTTCCTTCAGCTGGCTGGGAAACAGCACTTCCTTGTCAGAGCCAGGGAGCAGCTTAGGGCTGCTGCTGGAGTAGTGTGTGTCCCATTCACCATCACTCCTTACTTAGTCTCCTGGCCAGCCTTAAGACTGGAAGCAAATAAACAGGCAGGTGTAACATTTGGCACGGTGAAGAACTCTAGCCTCTATCTGAGCACAACAAGGTGCTACATGAAGCCTAACATGACAATAGATAGGAGGCTCTAAAAAAGTTTGCTTGGGTGGCCTGTCCTGCAAAAGCCATGCAACTGTCCTTGTGAGAACCTTCTTCTTCCCTGCCCTTCACTAATCGCCTCTATCTTGGCAGCAGTACAACAAGCTTGAGATGCACCGCTATAAAGCAATAAAGTGTAGAATGTGCAAAATGTCAAAAGAGCGCTTCTTTAGGGGCTCAGCTGTGCTGCTGCAATTGCACTGCAGGTATCCAGGGGTGGGTGTGGGAAAGCAAACTGCCTGCATTCAGCTTAACACTTCAGTGGTTTATTAAATATAAATCCTCAGTGTAAACTTGCTCAAACACGCTCCTGCTGCACATGTATGTAGTGCCAGGTGCTGCTATGTAATGTTCTTCAGGAAGTCTCTGCAACAGAACAATGACAGAATAAGCCAAGCAGAGTTACTGGACTAGGCTGTGGGTTTGTGCTATACCTGCTTTGTGCTCTGGGAAGGTAAAGTAACTTGACCGAGGTCGTCTTCTCTATTTCTAACGAGCTGTAGACTATACCAGCTCTGTATAAGCTGCAGTAGCTCCGTAGATATTAGTTTCCACAGTGAGAGGGGCAGCCTGGACTCAGAGTAGTGACTTAGGACATACAAGAGCTCTGGCTGGCATCACACAGGAGTGTGTTCAGAGAAGTCAGGCTGGAAGGGACCTTCAGAGGTCCTCCAATCCAACCCCCTGCCTGAGGCAGGGTCATCCATATCCAAACCATCCCATACCATCCATTATCTAAACTTTAAATAAGAAAGCCCTTAACCCTGGCACAATACAGACCTAACACCCAAACTCATCACACTTAAAACAGGGAACCACAAGCAGCCAATCTGCTTCGATAAAAGGTTGTTAATATACACTCGAGATCTCAAGTAGAGGCTTAGCCCCCCCCCCCGTACCAATCTGACCATGATGGAAAATTCCTTCCTGACCCCAAATGCAGCATTGGTCTGACCTTGAATGGAGGGGCAAGACCCTCTAGCCAGGAATCTCTGGCTTTAAGTCCCAGCAGGAGCACGGGCACAGCCTAGTCATAATCCCCAGCCTTGGCTCCAGCCAGCACCCAATGCCTCCGAGGGAGGCTTAAACCCCCTTTCCTACCTCCCCCTCAATGCATGTAGTTAAGAGGCAGGGTAGGGTAACCCAAGACCAGGAGTCCCCCCATTAGTAGAATAAGCATCACTATGCCTAGACCATCCCTGACCAGTGGCTGTCAACCCCCACTGTCTCACTGTTTTAGCAGTGAAGAAGTTTTCCCTGTTATCCAACTTAAACCTACTTTGCTACAATTTCAGGCCATTGGTCTACTTCACGGGTGGGCAAAATGCAGCCCAGGGGCTGGATGCAGCCCACCAGGCCATTCTATCCGGCCCACGGGACCTTCAAAAATTTAGAAAATTAACATTTATCTGCCCCTGGCTGCCTATCATGCAGCCCTCGATGGCTCGCCAAAACTCAGTAAGTGGCCCTCTGCCCAAAATAATTGCTGGCCCCGGTCTACTTCCTACTCTCAGCAGCCAAATGAGGGAAGACAGAAGAACCCATTGGGCAGCATCATCAGGGCTTTCCGCAGAAGGAGACAAAGCCCTCGAACAATAAAAAGTCAGCTGAGACTTTAGAGCAGATTCCTGAAGCAACTCCACTGATGGGAGGCTTGCACTTTGGGGCTCAGCCAGACAGCAGGTGCCCCCACCTGCAGTGCCATGGCCCAAGCCCTAGCCTACCTGGAGCATCGGCACCTGGCCTTACTTACTTCACAACAGTGGGAAGGTCTGGATGGAAAGAAATGTAGTCATGCGCCAAGCCCAGCTTATCAGGAAAGGCCACAAACCTGACCTTGTTCTTGTCCTGGTAGGCACTGATGGCGATCTCAAAGAGCTGTGGAGAGAGAGGGGCCGCCTGCAGTTCACCCACCGAGTGCTACAGTAAATGAGGCTTTTGCATTTGAAGTGCTTCATTCATCCCCAGGCCCTTGCACTGATGGCCAAAGGTCGCTACAGATTCCCCCGGGACCTCCGGACAAGCTAGGATGCCTGTTTTACAGGCAGGGAACTGAAGTAGAGAGCCCATGTCACCTGCACAGCATCTTCCAGCAACAGTGCTGCATGTACAACACAGGAGACCCAGCACAGTCAGCTGCTTCCAGCAAGAGGAAAGGGTCTTGCCAGCTGGAATCTCTCCCCGCCTGCTAAAAAGGTGGGAGTGAAGCCGACCCGAGGTGCTACTGCTGGGCCTGCCTGTATTTGGTCTCCAGTTGGGCGATTGCAACACCCAGAGGAACAATTATCACAGGAAATCCTGCGAGTGAGTTGCCGCTGACAGCCAGGGATGGTGGAAACTCAGCACCCGTACTCTCTGAACGCAGTCACTACGTTAGGCTCAGCAGTCCCTACATTTGATTTTCGGCAAGTTTCCAAAGAGCTGTGCCCAGCCATGCACCACAGTCCATTAAGAACAGGAGCCGTTTTCTGCGGCACAGATATCACGAGTCGCATCAGCGATGCAACGGGGCTTAGGAGCTTTCACGAGCATTGTCCTTAGGGCCCGACCACTGGAAGACGGTCTCTCAGCATTGAGTGGGGGCAAGCCAAGCACCCAGGTAGACACTGACCTCCAGGCCAGTTTGGAATCAAGCCTGCATAACCAAGTTCTTGGGGTCCAGGTTGTGGCCATGTTGGTCGAGAGGAAAAAGCATTCAGGACTTGTGGTAGAGGTGATATCTTTTATTAGACCAACTAGACTTGCAAAAATCTAGTTGGTCTAATAGAAGATATCACCTCTACCACGAGTCCCAAATGCTTTTACCAAGTTCTTAACACTTGGCCTGTCCAGCCCAGCCAGAGATACCACTGGTGCCAACCAGAACTTGTGTGCCAAGTACTGCATTGAGCGTGTCTGCACATCTAAGGAATGCCAGGCTGGCTCGCCGGCATAGGCACAGCTCTGCCCAGGCTGGAGCCACCAGGGCAATGGGACGGTCGTGAGCCAAGTAGGGAGGAGACGGACAGCGGTTCCATGTACTAGGAAAGGGTGCAGGGACGTTGCTAGCAGCTGGGGAGCCAGTTCCCAGGATGCTATAGGTAGGCAACACATTCAGGCTCTGAAGGGAGGTACTAATGTGTAGCATTAGGAAAGTTCAAATGCAGCCTTTCTAATAAGCCACTATAGAGAATTTCAACATGCATATTCAGTACAGCAGCTAGCTGGCCAGAGGACCCACTCTCCCCTGCAGTTTTAGTCTACAACTGATAAAGCCTGAGTGCACTTGTCACTGTTTCCCCTGCAAACCAACAGTGTAGAGGGGCTCAAGGGGAAAAGATGGAGACTTACCTTTCGACCCAGGTGGGAGGGAATGATTGGATCATCCTCCGCATGCAAGATCAAGATGGGACTGGTCAGCACTTTCACACTGAGGGGACAAAAACAGTCCTGTGACCCACAGAGAGCATCGGTTCCAGCTTTTCTCACTCCAGCTCAACATCAGCGTTTGATCTGGAAGAGGCAGGAGGCTTCCTTCCCACCCCCAACTGCTGTGCCATGCCCCCACCAGAGCACAGCTGACCGGGCAGGTGAGTCCAGGACCATGCTGCATTAGGACCCAGAGCCTGGTCTCCCAAGCAGACGCTGCCAAGAGCTGAGCTATTGTGTAGCAAGGGACAGCGCCAGCCAGCTGTCCAGTAAGGCCAGTTCAGGTACTGTGCACCTGGCCTTCACCCACCTGTGGGCAGCGAGTTAAGCCAGGGCATGTCATCTCTGGAGGCAAGAGCTCAGCTGCTCCAAGTCAGTTTTCCATTTCCCGTGCGGGCGATCACAGGCACACAAGCCATCACTACAGGCCAGCTGCTCTGCAGCAAGCCCCTGTTCATTTAGCACCATTTGCCCCTTTACCTGTGCCCACAGACTGGGGCACATTCAGGGATTGTTTCTGCAAATCTGCCTTCCAAAGAGGACTGGCCGTCAGCTAAAGCTCAGCAGTGCCCAGCTGTGGCTGACAAAGCATCAGGTGTCAGACAAGTGGCGTGACACCCAAGGCAACATAAGAAGTGCCACATTGATTTAGTTCGTCTAACCTAATATCCTCTCTTCAACGGTGGCAGAAGTGGATGCTCTACAAGGATGGCATCGAACTGGAGCTACCCCCTATTCAAATTCCCTCCCTGCCATCCGCAGTTATCAGACAAGAGGAAATATCTCCAACCATTTTAAGTTGCACTGGAGATATTTCCATTCAAGTGATCACTGTTTGCATGCGCCTTTAGATTTCAAAGCTGAAGTGCCAAAAAGCAGCTTTCCGAAGCTACAGTTTCGGGCCGCACGCTCCAGGCGCCCAGATCCGAGCCGCAATGACCTAGGAGCTCACTGCTTTCCAACTACCGCAATGCAACCGGTGTCCTTGCCGGATGGCCGGACCATGAACCTGCATTAACCACTCAAATCTGCATCGGGGCTTTAGTCGTGTGCAAAAGGGCCCGGGCCTCTGGTCGTTAGGAGTTAGCTGGTATTTATAGCACATGGAAAAGCCTGCATCTGACAGCACAGAAAATCGCTGCTCCATGTAGACCCCTCCCCTTGTAACGCAGGGCAGGGAACAGGACTCAGATGGCAGCAAGCAGCAGCCCCGGCAAGGGGAAGCCTTTGCATTTCAAACCATCGACCCAGAGCGTTACTCACTTCTCATCACTCTGGAAAAACAGGTCAGCCAGTGCCAGGGTGTCCAAGATGAGATAATCAAAGCCGGGAAACTTGTGGTAGATCTGTTAAAAGACCAAGGAATAAGCTGCAGCTCTGCTGCGGCCCCTACGAGTGCCCCTGGGAGCAGAGTCACATCAGTCAAGCAAAGCTGGAAGGGGCCAGTAGCCGCACGGCCAGGTGGAGAGAGCCGGCCGTCTCCCACCTCGTGCCTGCATCTCCCACTTCCCCGGCTGGGATTTCAGGCACTCTTCAGAGCTGCCTGGCAGCTTCCTATCCCCACGTCTGGGGGGCAAGGCTGCCTGAGACCCCAGGCCCTTCCAGCCTTGGAGAGGAGCCTATATTTGCCTTGCTGAACACCTTTTGTAACATTACAGCATCGTGTGTGCACGCGCACAATAAGGCAGCCAGGGGAGTATTATTAAATAGCCATTTAATAAGAGGCTTATTAAATAGCCGGAGGTTTTGGGAGACACAAGGAAGAGCTGGACCTTTATGCAAGGCTCCTCTCCCCAACAGGTAGCAATGAATGCAGTTCTCTTGCATCCTTAGCTCAGGTCAGGACATCAAGCATAGGAGCCAGCCCGGGTGCAGCAAATCCGGGGCAAGTACAGCCTCGCCACGAGAGGCCAGTCATGGGCACTCTTGCCATTTTCCAGGTGGTCTAATAACAGGTATCATTTTGGACCCAAAAGTTCTAGTTTTTTTGTATGTCTCCTAGTTCTGCAAGCAGTAGGACCATGGCATGAGCTCCCCAGGGAAGCCAAGGGATCTCCCTCCCTGTGGTTTGCAAGCAGAGGCTGGATGGGCACCTGCCTGAGACAGCTTGGGAACAGCACAGCCTGCATGCAGGAATAAGAGGACCCTTGACTCCAAGAAGGGACAACCTTCGCAGCAAGATGTAGTGCCTTCCTTATCATATGTTTTACTGAGTGCCAGTCCTACCTCTGAGAAGGCCAAGACCTAACACCACTTCCTTTCCAACACCCCCTGAGAGAGCAAGGGCAGATTAGCCAAGCGATGAGAGCGCCTTGCTAGCACACACACCGACACTCATTCAAGCACAATTGCACGAGCCTGGCTGGCATCTTACTTTTGTAACAGGGATATTAGCAGCTGCATCCCGGATGTTGGTGTAGGGCGATTCCAGAATAACTCCATCCACCTGGGTTCCTTCAAGACAAAGGAATCAAAGAAGAAGCCGCAGCAAAACATGTCATGGAGTCGTCCAGGCCTTTTCTTAGCAGGTTTGCTGGCTCCCTTGTCAACCTCCCCCACAAATCTCCCTCCAGTCCTCCCTCCTCATTCCCCACAAATATCACTGCGTAGCAAGTCATGCTCACAAGAAGTGAGTTACACACTCCTGTGCGCTGCCTTCACCTTCGCCAGATGAGGAAGATTGGAAGCCTCCTCTGGTCTGTATTTGGAGCCTATGGCTCACGCTGAAGACCAGAAGACCAGAGCCAAAGACAATGAAGTATCCATTGGTTTTGGCTGACCCCAATCAAGCCGGACGTGCCAGTTGGCCGGATGCTTGGGTGTACAAGTCACTCATGTCTTGGTCTGCCCCCGCAGCGAAGGAAGAGAGGCCCCGCCACTCTAAGCCACCCATGCCAGCACAGCACTTCCCACCCATCCCCAGCAGACGGACAGCCCGTCAGAGCCCACCCCAGCCAGCATAACTTTATTTAAAGCAGTCCTCAGACCCCACTAGCTTCGGCAAGGCCAAACCACCAGTGACCCGGACTCAAGGAGGGGCTGTAATGAGCTGCATCAAGCAGCCAGCCCATGACACCACTCATGAAAGTTACCTCGGTCTTCAAGCAGCTTCCTCGCCACATTGGTCGCTATTCTGCAGGAATGGAAATATCCGTGACACCATTGGTAACAGCAAGGCATGGGGAGGAGAGAAGAGACCAGACACCCAATGTGCTAATTAGCTGACCACGTGGGGCAGACCCCCAGGCTTCTCCAAGCCCCCAGGGCACGGCCTCCATGGGGCGTTCTTGTCCCAAGACCAACGACCTCACGTGTGGTCATTCGGAAGTAGCAAGTCCTTGACCTTGCCCAGCTTTGCAAGCTTGCCGAGCTGCTGTCATGATGACTACTGGATGACCAGTCCCCTTTGTTATTTACAACCAGGCGGTCAACTTTGGGGAGGGAGGGATGGTCCCAGGAAGTCTCTGAAGTACTCTGCTTCCAACACTGTCCTGGTAGCCAGTTCCCCTTGGTTTACCCTACTTCCTTTCCTGAAGAAGAGGGGGTTCAGCAGAGGCCTATCAGGTCATACCTCACCTACATGGATTTGTTATGGGCAACAAAGCTGCACACACAAGAAGGGCACTAAAGCACAACCCAGCAAGCTCTTGGGTAACGATGCATCCAAGGATGTGGAGGGCATTCCTGACATGGCCGAACAGCACACTCACCCAGTCCCCAAGGAGTGTCCCCAGAGAAAGACTCTGCTCTTCCCACTCCGGGCCTTTACCCAGTCGTAGAGGTACAAGATGTCTGTGGTGAAGCCCCCCTCGCTCGGGAAGCCGCTCGAGTCTCCATACCCTGCGGTGCAGCAGACAGGAGGGTGACTAGGACATATCAATACTCCTCCCCCCAGCCCCCTGAACACACGTGCCCAGGCAAGAAACAGCTGTAGGTTCAAGTTTACCTCTGTAGTCAAGGGACAAGACGTGGAAGCCAATGGCACTCATGACCTGTCGGGGAAGATAATGTTACCCGTGACACCACAGGGGCCAGTGCATTCAGTACACTGGTTTCGAACCTCTGCCAAGTGCACCCCCACACCAGAGTCCGACAGACCGATCCTTTCTCCCCCACCACCCAGCCTGGCGGATGGGCCTGCTTGAAGATAGATTTGGCCCTACCCATCTCCAGGCCACATCGTACAGAGGAGCTGTGTTCAGGATTCTCCAGGGCAGATCCCAGCTGAGCAAGCCCGCCCCACAACACCCCCCCCCGGGCCATCCACTCGCAGCAGCACGACCTACCTTTATCAGGTTAACTCTGTGATCCGCAGCCCTGTGGTGGGGGGAGAAGAGACATGCTTTAGGAAGGGTTCCTGCTTTGCAGATTCCACCCGTGTTGCTGCCAGAGGCAAGACAGAGCTACCCGGGCCACTGGTCTGACCCCATACGCCACGTATGTTCTTACGACTATTGGTCCGACCCCGCATGTTCTCATGACCGAGCACACGCAGACCACAGGCGGGGAGCAGGGCCGAGACATGAAGATCCCTCAAAGGAAAGCAAGAAGCTGGAATTGTACGACAACAAAACAAGCGGGGTGGCTCAGACTAGTCTGTGCAGCGTGGAGCCTTTCCTAGGGGACCCTTTTATATCAGGGCAGCTTGCCATTTTCATAGGGAAGTCTGCCTGGTGTAGGCCAGTTGCTTACATGTCCTACTGCATCAGCACAAGGGTCGTTCAGGGGTTTGTACCTCCAAAAAGGGATGCATTTGCCCCTGGGCCCCAAGTGCTGCTTAAGTAAAGACCCCCTGCTGCTCCAAGCACTTGTACCACAGCTTGCCATGCTTGGAGGTGAAACAGCAACCTCTGGGCTAAGTATGTAGCAGCCAGGTTAACAGAGGAGTAGCCTGGCCCACACAGCCTGAAGGGAAGGCTAGAGTTGTGCCCAGGGGCAGGCTAAGCCTTTGTGTCTACAGGGAGCATTACTACCAAGCTGGAGGGGAGGAATCCAGCAGCTTCAGGGAACATGCCTGGCAGCCCAGCCTCTGCCAGGCACACTGATCATCACAACCTTGCGAGCCAGCGACGGCACCCAGCGTTTCACATAACACGGCGCTCGCAGGCCCACGGGCAGAGCCTGCAACAGCCAAAACGCCAAGAAATGGACAACTCCAGCTGTTCAGTGGGTCTTGAACACGTCTCCCTTGTAGCAGGGAGGGGGATCTGATGAGCACGGGGTCGCCTACCGAGACAGCCAAGCAGGGGCAAAGCTTAAAAGAAACGTGGCTCAGAGGTTTCAGCCCCTCTCCCGAAAGGCCAGAAGAGCGCAGGGCAGATCCCACAGGGTGCATCACTGCACAAGCAGGCGGGCTTGGGCAGTGCTTCGGCCCCGGACTCGTGCATCTGTGGGAAAAGGTGCACGCACCTCCCCCCCGGTGCCAGGATGCTCTCAGGGCACAAGTTATAAAAGGAAGGCAGCTCCAAGCAGATGGGCTGGGCTTCGTCTGGGCACCAGGCAATGCCGAGATGGCCCCAGCAGCGTTGCCAAGACCGAGCTCCTGGGGAGACGGCGGGGAGCGCACAGAGTGCAGCGAAGGCGCGTGCAGGGGAAGCGGGGCGGGGAGGGGCGTGCAGCAGAGCCAGCCGGGCTGCGTGCCGGCGGGGGGGTCGGAGGACCCCGGGGACGGAGCCTCAGCATCGCGGGGATGGAGCGGTCGCCATGGAAACCGAGCGGCGCAGTTCAAGGCTATGTTCGTGCTCGCAGCAGCGAAGGCGAACGGCTCCTACACGGGGCAGCACCTGGGACATCCATCACTGCATGCGTGGGGGTGGGGACATGGATAAGTGGGGCCAGGAAGGAGCCGGCGCGGTAAGCCAGGTTTCCAGACGCTTTGCAATGAGCCTGCAGTGCTGGCATGAGATAAGGGCTCCAAGATTTAAAGAGAGAAATCAAGCAGCGCCTCTGCCAAGGAGCATCGAACCAGGGCCCCCGGTCTCCGGCCAGCTCTGCTAAAGGCCACAGTCCCAGGCAATGTGCCCAGCTCAGAGGAGAGGACAGCCAGGCTCTCCCAGCACAACAAGCAACACAAAATTGCAGTCACCTGGTGCCCCCATTGCCATGGAGATAGAGTATCACCGGATTATCATCTCCGAGAGCTTCTTCGTACCAGCTGTGGTCTTTCCCTTGGGCTTCGACCCCCCGGCTGGCTGGGACGCTGTGCCTAAAAGACCAAGAACATGTCATTAGCAGCCAGCTCGCGTGCATCTGCATTTCCCATTGCCAATCCAAGGGGACGTGCGACTGCTTCCCGCCTCTTTGGGAAGATGGGTGACCGTTAGCAATCTCCAATCGCAGCCTCTAGTCACACAAGACCCCTGCCACTCCTCCATCCCCAGAGCGCTCATCTCGCTCCAAACCGCTCCCTGTCCGACTGCTGTATTTGCACTGGACTCAGATGCAACATGGTGTTTCTCCGTTTTAAACCACAGGCACAAATTGTTCTCAGAAAAACCACCAGGGAGGCAGCGTCAGCTGCACCATGAACAGCGACAGGAGCCAACGAAGGCTTTCACTCCGCCCGGCGCTGCTCGGCGGGATATACAAGTTAACGGGGACCTTCCAGCCCAGCAAGGCACCACCCGAGCTGTCTGCAAGCCTCCATTACTAGGTGCCCTACGCACAGGTATTCAGGGCCAGTTCTTGCTATTGTTCACATATGGGTTGGTCTCCCCGACGTGCCCGAGCAGTGCTGTTAATCGCCGCAGGTGGAGATGTGTGCACAGGCTGATGTGGCGATAGCTCACCCAAGCCCCACACCTCCGGGCGCAGCTAGCAATAGGGGCGAGTGTCTCTTGTTCACTGCCACCAAGCACGGTCTGCAGACAAACGCTTAGGACCTTTCACGTTAGCCAAAAGCTCGCTCTGCTCAGCACAACGCAGCACGCCGAGATGGATTTTCCCCGGCGCACAGCTCGAAAGGGCCCGTTACAGGTTTAGCTTGAGACTGAAAGCACGGGAGCCAGGGTTGATCCCGGGACGTCGCGCTCTATTCCTCGCGGTCCGGGAACGTCCGAACGAAGCTCGTCGTTAAAGCCGCTGTACTCACCAGACGCCGATAGTGACCTCAGGTTCGGTTGTGAGGTAGAAGTTTACGGTGTGGTTCAGCAATAATTCAGGCCTCGAGAGGTCCACGAAGAAGGGGATTTTAACTGAGCAAGACAAAAGGGATGAAGTGTTAGGGCACAACTCTCGCAGCCCCTGGCCCCCATCGTAGTCCAGCTTCTGGGAGAGCTCTGCTGATCGTGTATATCCCCAGCACTCACAAAACAGGTCACGTTGAAGGCTAAGTAACAGGGAGACTGGTGGAAGAGAACACTTCAGAAACCCCCCACGGGTGAGTTCGCTGGTTCTTTCTGCTCATACTGAAGTCAACGGGAAATTTTAACGTGGTTGGGGACTGTCCAGCATTTGGGAGACCCCTTGCTGATCGAGCACGTATTCTTTCCATACAGGACTCTGACGCATGCGTAGCTGTACTGCTAGCTGCCCTCCCTCTTCAAGAGGAAGGGATAATAAAGGGCAGTAAGTAGGGGCAGAATTCAGTTTCCCTTTGCAATTTGAGGTGCGCACCCCTGGTGTAAAAGATGGCAACCCGACCCACACCAGATCAGACATCCGTCATGTCACGGCCTTATATACACAGCCCTTCTTCCAACTTATGGCACAAATTAGTCTGTAAACATAAAATCCCCTGGAAAACTGAGTGTTGGGGTACTTATTAAAATGTTCAGAAGTTAGGGAATACTTGCTACTTAAAAGGTTGAGAAACACTGATCTAGACCAGGTCTTTCCACATATTTTAACCAGACCTGAATCCACTCCATCTTGCCAGGGTCATCCGTCTTGCCTGCCCAAGTGCAGGGGGGCTGGACCCGATGATCTGTAAGGTCTCTTCCAGCCCCTAACAACTATGAAACTGTGAAGCCACAGCAGGTTCGTCTGGGTTGCAGGAAGACCCCTTCCTTCACAAGGGACTGTGATCGCACAGGCATCATCCATGCAGTGCTCAGCGTGGGGAGGACCAAGAGCAGATCTGGTGCAAAGTGGCAACCCTTACACTAGTGGGATGGCATCTCCCTGCAGGCCTGACTCAGGCCCCTGAAGCAGTGAGGGGAACAGCATCAAGGGGGCAGGTTGTCCATTTTCTTCAGGCTCTGGGCAGTCACAGTTCTCAGTTCAGTGCAGCCGGGGCTCTGCACCCTGCTATCTGAAGGCACATTAGATCCAACAGAGCGAAGGCAGCGGAGACGAGAGCTGGCAGCCTTGTGCCACGACAAGGCCTTCCCTTTGCCCTGCCAATGCCCCGTCCCTGCAGCAGGGAGGCCTTGCTTGGAAAGCTTGCCATGGCTTGCTCCAAAATGCCTGAAGAGACCCAGGCAGAGGTTGGTGGAGTCCAGCACAGGTTTTAATGGTAGGAGCAGCACTGGGAGGTCAGCCTCTACATCCTCCTGCCATTCCAGCAAGCATGCACCAAGAGCCTCCAGCCATCCACCTGCCCTGCAGCCAGCAGGATGCCAGCAGCTAGCCCGGGCAGTGCTAGGCTGGGGCCACCTCCCAGTTACCTGGGGTATCCCTGCATGACCCTGCACAGTGGAGACGTACCCGAGCTAGTGGCCTGGGCAGCACCTGCCCTCTGCAAAGCCTCAGGGCATTGCTCACCCCTCCAAACCAGCAGCTCCGCAGAACCCCCATGACTCTACACCTTCCCTTCCCCACCCCCAGGCTACAGGCCGTGCATTTAGGAGATTTGATTCCTGGGCAGATAGATGACAACACATTTCTCCCACAGTGGCCATTTTTACTCTGGGAGAAAAAATATCTGGATGCTCATGGTTTCTCCTGGGAGAACAGCAGTTCTCCCAGGAGAAACTGGATGCCTGTATGAGGCCTGAGAAGACACCTCTTGGAGTTGCCAGGAACGTCTCCTGGAGTTTCTTGGAATGCTCCAAGGTCATCTGCAACCTTGGGTCTTTCATCTACAGCTTCAATACAAGTCAGAGGCTGCTCAAACTGCCCCCTTTTCAAGTCCTTGCTCTTTGACAGGACACACGCGGAGATGCAGAGTCTTGCCTGCAGAAGGGGCTGGGAGGAATACTTACACATGTTGAGAAAGACAAACTTGGTCAGCAGCATAGGGAAGAGGCGGATCAGGAAGGGCACAGAAGCATAAATAACGAAGAGATGCAGGAGTGCGGTCTTGAGGCAAGGTAGCCAGGCTGACCAGCCCCTGCAAAACAGAAAACCCACCAGGGGCCGTTATTTCCATAGCTACACACTTAGGAGGGAGCTTGTCCAGTATGGCAGTGAATACCAATGGGGTAAGCCTAGAAAGTAAGAGATTTTGCCTAGCTGGAGGTGCTGGGCTGCTGCCAGGTCACGCCTGCTCAGCTGTTGGGAGAACAGGCACGGAGAAGGGACAGCTTGCTCACAGGTGCCGACCTGCAGCAGTCCTTGGCTATGTAGATCACAGAGGTCCCCAGACTCCACCGGCCCCTAGGCAACTCTGAGCTTGTTACAGACACTGGGCAACACTCCCCAGCAACCTCCAGTTTAGATCCTCCATGGCCACAAGCAATGCTGCTGGCAAGCTATGGGCTAAAGACCACTGCCTCGATGAACTGGTCCGGGGGCTGGGGCACGTGACTTGTGAAGAGAGGCTGAGGGAACGGGGCTTATTTAGTCTGGAGAAGAGAAGATCGAGGTGGGATTTGATAGCAGCCTTCAACTCCCTGCAGGGCAGTTGCAAAGAGGATGGAGATGGGCTGTTCTCAGATGACAGAAGGAGCAATGGGCTCAAGTTGCAGCAAGGGAAGTTGACATAGGATATGGAAAAACCTCACTACAAAGGTAGCAAAATACTGGAACATGTTACCCAAAGAGGCTGTGCAATCTCCATCCTTGGAGGTTTACAAGACCCAGCTAAGCAAAGTCTTGTCAGAGCACACCGCCCAAGAGCTTCGGGCACCCTCCACAGCGCCAACCAGCTGCGGGTGCCACTGAAGAGCACAGCTCTTCCGCAGGGACTCTGCATGCAGCAAAGCTTGCACCGGGCAGGTCTCAGGCCATTTTCTGAAGAGTCAGATTTGCTGCGCCTAGCTCCTGGGATTTTAACAGACACCTGCAGGCTCCAATTGTTTGGTCTCAGGCAATTCAGCAAGCACCACTCAAAAGCTACCCGGGAAGCATCCCGATGCCCAAATGCAGGCGAATCAACCTAGAGCCACAGAAGCCACTTGCCATGGTTATAATCCCAGGTTGCTAAAGAAAGTTTCCACCATCACTGGGAAAATGAGGCTGCTCTCATTAATGAAGCAAATGATGCAAGTGTTGGCTCAGGCTGGAGGAGGTCCCAAGCAGACTTAGTCACACGGGAAGGCCGGGAAGTGGACGAACAGGCTGCTCCAGCTACAAGCATGTCCTGACACTGCCTTCAGACTGCAGAACGAGGACAGAGGCACGGCAGTCGGGTGCCCAGCTAGCCCCGCGCCAGCACGAGCACTGTGCCAGCCACGCTCCCTCCTAGTCGGTACAGGCGGGCAGTACCACGGCAGCAAGTGAAGGCTTTTAGCTTGAAACCAAGCCTGCTTTTTAATATTCCTAGTGCTAGACAGAAAAGGAATAGAGGGTTAGGGACAGTGATGGAAAGGAAGAGAAGCCAGGGTCCAACAGGGGCTAGATCCCCCGCTGTTACAAGCCAGGGCAGCCGGACTAGAATCGGTTACAGCAGCTGGGATCTGCCAGCTCTTTGGCCCCGGCAAAAAACCCCCAAAGATCCACCGTGATCTAGAAATACAGCACACTTCTCAGCAGCTGGGGACCAAGAAGGGAGAGGGAGGCAGGCAGCCCAAAAGGGACAGAGGCAGACGATGTAGCCAGGAAGATGCTGAAAGCAGGGGAGAGTGGGCAAGGGAAGCCGGAAGAGACATTTTAGGGGAGAACTGGAGACAGGAGGAGCGATCCGAGAAGTTCACCACTTCTGACGGAGCTGGAGCGGCCACACCAGCAGCTCCCAGCCACCACCCCTGGGCAGCAGTGCCGAGGAACCAGCAGCCCTTCCTTGGCACAGGAGGGCCAGGGCACCCGCCCTTCACCTTGTGCAGCCCACTGGATTTTGGTTGAAGCCAAGGGCTGGCACAGGGGAGGGCCTGGCACCCGCAGGCAGGGGTGACACGGGGAAGAAAGGCAATCAAAGCGGCTTGGGGGGAGCCGCGCGCCACCCGCTCTTTGCGCTGAGCAAGTGGCCCTTTCTCGCAAGCAACAGGTCCGGGAGCCTGCAAGCTTTAAAGTCCCAGATTAGGAGGTGCGATCCCAGAGACGCGGGGGGGGCTTCCAACACCTCCCGCCCCGAGCACCCCCAGACACGGTCCCTGCCTGGAGGCCGCCCGGGCGGCGCCCCCGGACAACACGCCAGCGAGGCAGCCGGC